>NC_082731.1:23279650-23587150 GCF_030144855.1 Hypanus sabinus
ATTCTTCTCTACAAGGAAGAAGCCGTCGCCCACCGGAGAGGATGAAGGTCTACTAATGCCCGCCGCGAGGGAATCACCTGTGCATTTATTCCTGACATCTCTCTCTGGACGGGGTAAGTTATAAAGCCGAATGTTGGGTAAAAAGACCGCGGGGAGAACGTCGATAGTGCAATCATACGGGCGGTGCGGAGTCAGTGAAAGAGCCCGTTGTTTGCAGAATACCTGTCGCAGGTCATGGTATTCTGCAGCTACTTCGGATAAGTAGAGGGCTTCCAAGACAGGCGAGGTCGCGGAACCTCCCAAACAGACGGAGCCACCGCAGATAGGTGGCGTGGCAGAACGGGCTCCGGCTATCTATCTATCTAACTGGTAGACCAGTTGACATACGTGTTATGGTGGTTCGGTCAGGGATATCCTACAACTACAGGGGCTTGAAGAGAATGGATGAGATTAAATCGTACCTTTTCTCGATGGTCTCCATGTAGAATTAAGATCAGGGGTGGCGTATAATAGTAGTTTACCCGAGCCAGCACTTTTCTGCCCAGCCCCCGGACGTAAAGAGGGGTACTTAAGGTTTCCTGAGGAATTCCGGCCAGGGATGCTATGTTCTTGTCTAGCTGATTTCCCTCGGCACCAGGAATCCACCAAGGCGGATTGGGACAGGGACTGTTGTTGATAATTCCCGGTAGCCGGGATCTGCGTTCTGTTCTGGGGGACTGAAAAGAGTGTCGTCCGGCTCACCAGGTTGCTCCCCTTGCAATGGTGAGGCATCCGTTTACGCCATAGAGGACAGGTATCCAAGAAATGTCCCGGTTGGCTGCAATAGTAACAATCCCCATCTCTCCGCCTCCGAAGTCATTTGGCAGGGGAGAAACTATTCCGTCCGAGCTGCGTCGGTTCCTCCACCAGTGTAGCGAGGACAGTCGGAGCAGGAGCTATATTTGGAGCGGACGGGGAAGGGAAGCTCGCTGCAGATGGTATGGTGCCACGTGGGCTAATCCAAAGAGTCGGTCGACTGGTCTTTTCTCTCAGACGATCTTGAAGTCGATTATCCAGCCCGCTGGCTAGAGAGCTCAGAGAGTCCAGGATGACGACGTGATCCCTCACTACCAGTTCATCTTTTAACTTATTTGAGAGGCCCTGTCAGTACATATCCCGTGCGGCATCGTTATTCCACCCAGAGTCGGCCGTTAATGTTCCGAACTCGATGGAGTATTTTGCTATACTTCGCGAACCCTGGCAGAGAGTTAGCAAGCGCTCAGCCACGTCTTTAACGGGAAAGGGTGGTTAAAATACCTTCCTTCATTTTGGAGATGAATGAGAGGAAGGAGGATCACACCTCTGGTTGGTTTTCCCAGATCGAGGTGGTCAATGCCAAGGCAATTCCTCATAACAGCCCTATGAGGTACGCAATAATTGATCTGTCGGAGGTTCAAGTACGTGGGTGTTGTTCAAACAATAAAGAACATTGTAATAAGAAGGACCAGCAATTCCCTCGGTCCCCAGCAAAGGGTTTCGATTCGGGTACGTAGAGGATTGTGATACCGATACAAGGGGTGTTGCTATCCCAGGCTCTACGGTTTGGTCAGTCGGGGGTTTTAGGAAAGATGGAGTAAGGGAAGCGATATCGGATTAATCTGCTCACTATCATTTCTCACATTCGTGGACAGCGTACGAAGTTTTTCCATGACCTCTCTGAGCAGCTGGTCGTGGGTACCCCGTAGGTAGCCCTGGCTAGCGAGGGTCTGTTGTACGTATTCCGTGTCCGCTGGGTTCAATCTAGGCCAATCCGTTATATTGCAAGTACGAGGATGAGGACGAACCGAAGTGCAGGACAAAGGCGTGGATGCAGTCGTGAGGCGTTAACACCGCTGCGAACGGGGATCCAGTATCCAGGAGAGTCTTTACATGGAGACAAGGTTTACGTAGAGTATATAAGAAATGATGCGGAGCTTAGACATCACAGTCCTATGGAATCAAGAAACGAGGTTTACTCACACTGGACTCGACCAAAGAATTGGCAAAGCATGGCTGTGCCGCTGGAGTTTCATCATATAATCGCTAATGGGAAACTGATCTGCTGTAATTAGCAGAACTGGGAATGGTAGGAAATCAGAGGAGTGGATCAATGCCCAATGAAGGAGTTTATAGCAAGATGGTGAATTGCCAGACGGGACTACAACAAGATGGTATTTTTTAGGACATACCCAGTGACAATTCAAAATATTCAATAATAAAACTCTATTAAAATTCATTTTGACTGTGACAGTCACATTGGGTTGCTGAAACGTCAGAAGTATTAGAGCAACGTGTCTGATAGACAATGTGAGCATCTTAGACGGTAAAAAAGACTAATTTCTAATCATTCTGTTCAATGAGCGGAAGCTCTATAACGTGTTTAACCATCACCAACATTTCATCTTGAATGTTAACGATCCGACATTAATATGCATTCATCAATATTAATGTTGGTCCTGCCGACGTAAATATTTGTTTTCATGCTATAATTTCCCCTGTACAGTTGGCTATCAATTCAATTTTATTTACTTAATGTTGGATCAAAAAACTCAAATTTCAAATCAGTACAATGATCCTGTTTAAAGGTCCTATAAACATATGTTTTTTTTAAAATCTTTCTAGACCGAGAGATTGGGTTTATAATTATGGACCACAGTACGAGGGGAAATCGATTCAAAGGGATCGAGGGGATTAGAATATAGCAGGGAATCGTCTGCTAACCTACAAAGAGAAAAATATACAGACCGTTGATATTCTATCCTGGTACTCATCCGTTTGAAACATGAACAAAGTGGATTAATTCCAATTGTTATGTCTGTCTTTATTAATGCTGATATTTTAATGTTCTGTTTATTTTAGTAAATCTTTTATGCAGTAACTACATACCATGATTTACTGACAACTATACAACAGTTCTGCAAATTGTAAATTTTACCTGCAGTTCCCATCTATTGCAATAAATTTATGCTGCTTCCAGGACCATCGAGGTTCCGAGGCAAGCGTCAACATATCTCTTGCAACAGCTTAGTCTTGCTTCTCCGGAACGTTCACCATATTTTACAGAAAGTATTCCGTGCTTGTTGAGGGGGGAGAAGACTAATGCATTGGATGAAGTGATACTCCGAGGTTTGAGTACGGTTAAAGCTTTTGAAAAATTGGAAATTGTATCCCGAATCTTTGAATTTGAGACGGGCACAGGCCTAGTGTTGGTGCAGACAAGCGAAAACTTACAACGGGCGGAGTTATCAAAGAGGATTGGTGAAATAGGTGAGGCGGGACATTGGCGTCTGCAAAATGGGCCAGAGCTCAGCGAGCTGGGACGTCAGCAGATGACAGACGAGTTCTTATTGAACGAGCTCTTTCAGTAAAGATGTATGAAACGAATGAGTGGCCAGATTTCAAAAAAAAAATCGTTAGTTCCCGCCCATTAGCTGAAGGCGAGAGTTCCGAGTTGGCATCTGGGATTGCCTCTCTGGTGAGAAAGGCAGAGGGGCCCCGACAGATTATTAGAATTGTCTCTGGGATGGCACCCGAAAATAAAGAAGTTTATGAGTCGTGGACAGAGAAAATGACGCAGTGGTTAACTGAATAGCACTGCTCGGATGAGGAAAGGCGACAGCGATTTGTTTAAATTTTGCCGGGAGCAGCGGCAACGTAAGTTGTGGTGTGAAGGGCACCAGCCCGCTGTCTCTCTGGATGACTATCTGGAGGCCTTGGAAAATGCTTTTGGGTTGAACGGGAGAACATAGGAGCTCCTCGGGGTGTTTCAAAAAATGCGTCAGGAGCAGGTGAGAAGCTGTCCGCGTTCGCTTTTCGGCTAGGGAGACGGCTTAGTGGGCTTCGAGTGGAGGGGGGTGTGTTGGGGCATTCGGGATAAATAGGTAGTTCAGTTAAGGATAAAATAGGTACTTACGTGTGACCAGGCTGAGGATATGATTGCTTGGCGTCTCCGGCATTCATATAAAACGTGACCTTCTCCGACCCTCGTTCAACTGAACGGGGATATGGGGAAATGTAATCGCGTTCGGGAGGCGGGAAGCCTCTGTCAGTAGGGTGAAATCCTCAGGTTTAGCCCCTGGTGGTAACGTGGGCGGAGCAGCTTCTACGCGGAATCTGATAAAAGTGGCGGTGGCGGAGCTGAGGTCGGTACACAGCACCTGAACCTCCACTCCAGGAGACGGACTGCGCAGAGATCCGCGAGTTGTGGGGGGTCTGCGAGAAGGTGGTGGCCGGTAGCGTGTGCTTTAACTACTGGAAAGAGGGATAGTTTCGGAGAGAATGTGAGTGACAAATTGTGAGCTGTAACTGTGGGGAAGTGGAGCTCTCCCTGCGAGAATGAGAGCGGAAGGGAGCCCCTCGGAGGGAGAGTTTCTGGGCATCCAAGCTGAGAGAGGTTTCGGGAAACTTCGAAGAAACTCAGTCAGTGTACGTCCTGGTGTCTCGAGGGGATCACGTTCCCAGCAATGTATCAAAGAAACCCCGAAAGCAATAGACCGGTTTACGAAAGGATTAGTGGGACCGCTATCCAGCGGATAGAGGGAATCTATGATAAATCCATGCTCGACACCGGATCGCAGGTCACGTTAGCATACCGTTCGTTTTACAACCTGTATTGAAAGCATTTGTCCTTGACCCCTTTCAGAACGCTGGAGATTTGGGGCTTTAGTGCTGGGGATTATCCGAATGACAGGAATTTGTCAGTGAAACTGGAGTTTTCAGAAGCCGATGTTGGAGTGTCCGAAGTTCTGGAGACGTTGGTGCTGGTTTATCCGGACCCGGTTGAGAGGAGGGTTGCTTCAATACTGGTGCGGTCCAGCAACCCTGTTCTGCGGGGCCTCCCAGGAGAGGTCGGGTGAGAACTTTTTGGAGACCCTGCGTGTGTACCCAGTGATTCGAGCTGCTTTTGAGGAAGTGCGGAGCAGCTCTGGGCCCGATACTGAATTACAATGAGGGACTGTGTGGTGCACCCAGTCTAGCCGTATGTAATAAGGACCGGGAAAGTTCCGACAGTGATGGTAAACACCCATATTACCTAGAGTGCCTGATGGCGATACCCTTTTAGTGTACGCCCCAGAAGACCTCAAGGTGGAGTCAAGATTTCCAGCTGGGTTGCTAGTGAGGCGCAAAGTGCTTAGGCCCTCGGTAGTGCAGGCGGGCAGGATATTTGCGATTGTCAGGAACACTAGAATGAGAGAAATTACCTTTAAGAGAGGGATGCCTCTGACGCTTTTTTTCCCAGTGACTGTAAAGTCCAGCGCCCCCGTGAGGCCCACTGGAGTGGAAAATTGGAAAACACAGGAAAGGTAACAGCTGAGGCCTTTAACTTTGGGGACTCTCCAGTGCTGCCTTGTTGGAAGCAAAGACTGGTGGACGAGAATTTACTGTTTTACCTTGGCGAGTTTGATGTGGTTTGTTCCAAGAACATTTATTACACCATGCGGGTGACTGAGGACTCTCCGATAAGAGAGAGGTCGCGGCGGCGGCCCCTGCAGGTATGGAAGAAGTGCGCCAGTACCTGCGAAAGTTGAACGAAGCTGTGTTCAACTCGAAATACCGAAACCATAATGCGTCCCCAATGGTAGTGGCCCGGAAGAAGAACGGACGGGTACACATCAGTGTGGACTGCAGGATCCTGGACTGGCGCACTGTCCCTGACCAGCATACGGTGCCGAGTGTTGAAGACGCGCTGGCCTGTCTCAGTGGGGCGAAGTGGATTAGTGTGCTGGACTTGAGGTGTGGATATTACCAGATCCCGATGAGAGAGACCGGCAAAGAGAACACGGCATTTATATGCCGGCTGGGATATTTTCCAATTCGAAAGGGTGCTCCAATGCCCAAACGCGCCAGTGCAAATCGTGAGCCCTGTCACCTTCCAGAGGGTCACGAAGAAGACGGTGGGGGATACGAATTTGCTGGGTCTGTTAGTGTATTTGCATGATTTGATCGTATTTAGATCCACCTTGGAAGAACGAGAAGATAGGCTACTGAAGGTGCTAAGTCCACTGAAGGATGAAGGATTAAAACTCTCCATGGACAAATGCCAGTTCTGCAAGTCACTTTTAGCTATTTTGTGCTCATAATCTTGCGGAATGGAGTAGCTAAAGACACGGCTGAGATAGAAGCTGTGTCCTCGTGGCCGAGGCACCAGGGTGTAAACGCACAGTGTTCTTTCTCGGTGTTTTCTGGAGAATGGTGAAGGGTAACACCAAACTGAGTCACCCTTTGAAGCGGCCTCTGCCTGGTTACCCTCCTATGGGGAAGAATGTGAAAGGGGACGGGTGGTTGGAGACTGTCTCAACCTGTCTGAAAGCTTCGAACAGAGGTGTGATGCAAAAAGTGAGGAGGCTTTTTAATCGCTGAATGAGTTGCTGACTGAGGCACTGGTGCTGGCTTTAGTGGACACACGATTGCCGTACTTGCTACACATAGATGCTAGCAGAGACTGATTAGGGGTCGTCTTTCATCAAGACCAGGGCACCGTTTTTGAGACCTGTAGTGCTTGTGAGTCGGAATTTGTCGCACTTCGAGTGAAATTATCCCACCCATAAGGTGGAGATCCTGGCGTTGAAATGGACGATGGTGGATAAGCAGGGTGACTATCTCTACTGGGCCAAGTTTAAGATGACTGATAACAATTCGCTTACTTACATTTTGACTACAGAGAAACAGAAGGTTACAGGCCATCGGTGGTTGGCGGCATTGTCGGTATATGATTTCAGACTGAAGAACCGGCTGGGGTGCCGAAATGTCAATACCCACGATTTGTTCCGTCGCGCGCACGAGGAACATGAGATGGGTGTGGACTGGGTGAAAGCTCCTACCCCTGGGGTGAATGTCATGTGTCAGTTTGCTGCACCATGAAGCCCGAGGAAAAGGAGAGTCTTGATCGCACAGTGGACCCATTGGGTGGTTCTGTAACCACTTTTCCCCAGCTTACCGTGACCTGAATGGTCTGAAGACCAAACAGCAGCCAAGACTAAGTCCGTGGGATTTAGCAGCTGCTCAGAAAGATGATCTGGGCCTTGGCACTGTTTGGTGCGCGGTGGAAAAGCGTGATGTGGCGTGGGCGGAGAAGACGTAACATGCTTTAGTGACTCCATTATTGAGGGAATGTCCTCGGTGGAAGTTGAGGAAAACGGATTATATACCGGGGAACTTCAGCACCGGAGCGACTTCGGCATTGGTTGTTGGTCCTGCCTGAGAAGAATCGAAAGATTGTGTTGAAGTCACTGCACGATAATTCTGGAAATTGGGAGTGTAGAAGATCTATTGACTCTCAATGAGAGGTTTTACTGGCCCCCATTGATGTCGGAGGTGGAAGAGTACTGCAAGTCGCCCATTCGCCTAATACACCATAAGACAATGCCTGTGTTTTAAAGGAAGGATCTCACGATTTTTTGACTGCTTTTCTGTTCTTCTCGAAAAAGGACTCGACATTACACTTTAAATGTCGCCGTTGCGTTCGGCTCCGATTTTACAATTTAGCTTTGTGTAGTGACGTCCAAATTGTGTTTTAGAAGCGAAATATCCAAGGAAAAATAACAGATGATCAAGCGTGCTCTCTCCAGGGGGCGCACGCGTGCGTTGACATGAGTTGTTTTGAAAAACAAGGAGAAAAAGTAAGAGTACAAATGAGCAGCGAATTAAAGCAGTTAATTAAATTGAGCAAATCTATAAAACATGCAATGTTCCCTATGATCTGAAATGACATTGGGTTCAAATACCTGCTGCTAAATTTCAACTTTTCAAACGCTGATCATCTATTACTACCACCACGCTACATCCTCCTCCTCCTACTCTTTCTTACTACAACTACTACTACTACTACTATATAATAATAATAATAATAATAATAATAATAACAACAACAACAACAACAACAACAACAACAACAACAACAACGACAACAACAACAACAGCAACGACAGCTACTACTGATCATAAAACAACAACAGCGGAGAAACCATGAAAGGTATCGGGCCCCTATTCTCAGTTGGCCTATTAGAAACAAATATGCTTTGTTCGCAGCATACAAAGCCAGAAGCAAATTGTTGCATGTCGCTCCACATCGTAGCGCCTGACACATAGATCTGGCTCGAGGTATAAAAGAGCTATAAATTTTCACTTCAGAAACGGGACGATGTCTATGGATTATTGTCATTCGCCGCTGTGTGCGGATTGAAGGGTTTATCTGGAATAATAGCAGAAGGGATGAAAAGATCTTAATTTATCACTCTTCATAAGAAAGCTGGAGCAGTAAAATGTGAATTATATAGGGCCATAAGTTTATTGAGTCACATCAGCAAGATCTAAGAGTTTTCTAAGAGCTAAAAGTAAGATAAAAGCTGAAATAAGTACTTAACAATGTGGTTTTTTGAAAGACAAACGTACAAAAACGCGATATTGATGTTAAAGATAATATCAGAACGAGATATTCAAGTGTAAAAAAGATTTGTTTGTTTTCCCGACTACAAAAAGCATTTTATAAAGTGAAGTACAATAAGTTATTTAAAATGTTACAGGCAACTAAAATTCTAGATCCGAAAGACCTCCACTTAATCAAAAACTTCTACTGGGAACAAACTGTCGTTGTATGAATAGATGGAGAAGTGAGTCAGTTTTCGAAACTGAAGATAGGCGTTAGACAATGGTGGGTTCCTTTTCACAGATTTATTTAATGTGTACAATGAAACAATATTACAAAAATGAGACATCTTGGGATTTAACGCTGGTAGTGAAAACATTAATAATTTCATATATGTGGATGACATTGTGTTAATTGCAAGTACTGAGGAAGAACTACAAAACTTAATTAATATAGTTTTTGAAGAAAGTGCAACGTTGGGTCTGACTATCAATTGAAAAAAAAATACAAAATGTATGGTGATATCAAGAAGAAGATTCATATCTGCAGGCTGAGAATTAACCGGAAGACGTAAGACAAATAAAGAACTTCAGCTACTTAGGAAGCGGGGTGAGAGCAGCAGACGGCAGTTGCGACATGAACATCAAAAGAAGAACAGGGATGTCAAAAGTTACCTATACGGGCATGAAAAGAATACTGAATCACACTACACCAATCAAGACAACCCACCTCAGCGTACTGAAATGTTACGTTTATCCAGTTATGTTATATGGTACAGAATGTTGGATATATATCGAGTAACATGAAGAAACGATTTGTAGCAGCAGAAATATGATTTATAAGGAAGATGCAAGGAGTATAATAGCCGAAATGAATATCCGACGAAGATGTCATAAACAGAGCAAGCACGAAAGGAGAGATAATGTATGAGAAAAAGAAAAGGCAACGTCACTTCATTGGACGTGTGATTAGGAAGGTGGAGCTGGAATGCACGGTAAATATAGGGAAGATTGAAGGGAATAAAGCAAGAGAAAGGAAGGCAAAGACATATGATGATAGAGACAGCAGCTGGAGAACAGAAAATGAAAACCGACGAACTGATCCACTTGTGCCGAAACAGGAGTGCGTGGGACATTGCAGTTAAAACTGCAAACTGGGCATGGCACCTGATGATGACGTCTGGATCTAGCTCTGGGCATGGCAGTATGCGAACTGCTTGTGTTGCACTGCTGAAGAGCTGAGTAAGCACTGCCAAGCTCGGAAGAAGATACAGACAGCAGTCAAATTAGCCCAACAGCACCAGAGCCTGTGACAGCTGCACGTCTTCCACAGAGGAGAAGAGCACGTAAAACAGAGAACATTCGTACGTTTAAGGCAAGGGATACAGAGATGAAATGGTTGTTAGATGTAAGCACATTCATAATCCGAATATCCTACAGAGTTACAGACCTTAGTGCTGAGATGACAACATACAGGATGAAACCTAACTGACTGTTAAAATCACAATGTCCCTGCATGCAAGGAATAACAAATTACCGATCAATTTAGAACAAGATTAAACAGCTAACTGATTCCGGACATATATGTGAAACCAAATAACACATGGAGTTGTAAAATTTCGAAAAACCAATCGAAGAACAAATCAATGATCTGTAAGAGTATATTTACGATATAACCCGCCGAATTGTCGATGAAAATGCTATTGTTACTATTGTTAAACGACCGAATCGTAACTACAACGACACAGGTTTAAAGTCCTCACGTAATGTCCATGACAAAGCTGAGTTTACAAGCAAATTATCTAAATATTTAATACCACGCGGGCAGTATATATGGGTTTTGACAAAACAAAAAGACCCTACTTCCGTAAACAAAACGAAGCTCATAATTAAAGTTTGCAATACAGTTAAACACTTTCAACGTATTACACTACGACAGAGTTAGGAAAACATGAAAAATGTGAAGAAATACACACAATATCATTTAGTGCAGCATTAAGGTCAGGGCATTGCAATGGCTCTAAAAGAGGCAATCATTAATAAAAACCCCAAACTGAGTAATGAAATGCCGAAATGACAAAAATAAATAAAGAAACACAATTGAAACAGTAAGAGCAGAAATAGCGCACCTATTGGAGGGTAAAGATGGATAAATCGAGTAAGAAATTTACCCGGGTGGAAAGGCTAAGAGGATCGTTGCGAATTGTAAAGTCGAAAAATGAAACAACCAACCCCCAGGCAAAATCGACGTAGTATGCATAATTACACTAAAAGCAAAACTTGTTGCAAACAAAACAATTTCGAACAGATAAATGAACTGCTCCAGAGGAAGGAAAGAGTATTGTAATTTCATAAGCAATTAAAACTTCATTCAGGATAATAAAATTTAAATGGACGTGTCAAAATTTTATTTTGTAAATCTGGTCAAACAGGATGCAATACGTTCAAGGAGCAAGCTGGATTAAGGATGAAAAATAATTCGCACACTTTACTGAAGAAAAGCAAATACCTGAAGTTACAAAGGATATGCTCAAATCTGTTCAGAAAATTCTCACTTAAGTAATAGTTATTATCCGGAAATTTTTTACCAACTGTTGCTATAAAATCTGCTTGCCTTCATCCGCAACTATTAACGCACAACAAGAACTTTCTCAAAATTCTGAAAAGGTCGCCGAATTGTTAACAGAAGATATAACATATTTCCTATCTGCAGAAGAAATGGCAACTAATCCAACAACATGCTATCCTATTATCTGCATGTGCAAGCTTGAAAGCAATAACATCTTCCGATTGGACACTTTGTAGCCTACAAGATTTGATATCAAATCTGGAATATTTCATCCATTTGTCCAGCCTCACGTGCAAACCATACTTTGCAAAATGTGTCCCACAAGCAGGACTATAGAACAGTCATAGGATATTTGGATGTTTAGAAAATAATCACTCTGATATATGTGTTATTTCCCTTATATTATGAAAACAATGTGTTTTTCCAACCGTCGCGATCTGCGCCATAATTTGCTTGAAACTAGCTTCATATTGTGAAATCGAATTTACTTATTTTCGTAGATCTTGTCTGCCCTGACAAGGCTGGTACTCGTATATTTTCATTGTTTTGTATTTTTAGCATATGTTTGAAATGTACAATACAGTACCTCTCTACTTGAATCTAAAGTGCATGAAAATTTTGGGATCCCAAATTAACGTAGTGCCCCATGGATTTCGGTTGCGGCCAATCGAGTTTCAGGAGCCTAAGACGACACAGCCCACTGAGTTTCGCTAATTGAATGAAAAAGGCACTGACTTTCGGCCGTTTGCTATTTTGACTGACATGAATGTAAAAGAAAATATTTGCAGTATTCGCAGCAGCAGATTTGGAAGTGGTCATCGTCTGCCTTGACAGCTAATTAAATTTTCTGAAAATGAACTAAACTGGCACATACATTGACAGTTTGTAAAGCTTCATAATGTCCAAATGGATACACATGTAAACCAAGTGAAAAGCAGAGATATTCCAAGTCTTAACATTGTGCCAGAAATTGGAAACAATCTAATAACATGCCTACCCACGAAGTGACGCTGAACAAATACTTTTCACGCACCAAATAACAACATAAATCTGTTTAAATAAGCATGTATATATGTGCCGAGATGTTGGTTTCTGTTTAAGTCAGCCGTGAAATATCGATCCTCTCAAAAGTTAATGGCTTTGCCGGCACAAGCTGATCGGCAACAACAACAACAACACAATGAAAAATAGCTTCATGAGAACAGTGAAGAAGGTTTTTTTTTCTTTTTGCTAAACCAATCTATATACTGGGTTGGGAATGGAGAGGCTTCTGAAATGCATGGCGTGAGAAAAACCGACTGTACGCACACAAGTGTCGTTACCTCAAAGGTTCGGGTTACAATGTTCGTTATGTTGCGTAGTATCGTTATCAGCAGCGCTCAGTAGACATCAGATGCGCGCCAGAATTTGTGCAACGAATTAAGCAGTCTCCGTTAGCGTGAAGTTTTCTTCCCAGTAAATTACTACCGCATCGCACAATTGAATTATCACCGTATGTTGTCGAAAGAGACAATGCTTCGTATTCGCCTGACATGTACGACAAACGAGTAGAATAAATTAACGTTTATAGTGAGCCATGTTATTAACGGTACATTAGGCAACTGAGAGTGTGGAGGCTGGAAACAGGGCACGATGTGAAGAAAGACATGCGCCCAAAACAGTGTCGACCCGATTAGAAATTATCCAGCAACACGCACAATCGCCAAATATTCCTAATCAACTTGCTCGAGGACTCCCACTAGTAAAATGTGGGAAACGCTGAAAAAGGGAGTGCATTAGGTACATTCAGAAAAAAAAAATACGATGAGATGTTTACTCTGCTTTGTAGCATTGGAATGCCCAGCGCATTCTTTTGGACGTTGCTGGTCGGCGTTGCAGATGATTTTGAGAAGTTGGGCTTCTTACCGTCACGGTGCCTTCCTAATTACCTGATGTCGAGGGAATTGGACTGTGATTCTCCTCATCTCCTTACTAAACGTCCAGTTCTCCGTCTGCCTGTACGATAGCTTCATCAGCAGTGCACGCTTCTGTATCTCCCCACTGTCTCTCATAAGTTTGCCATCATATGTGCTCCGAATAGAGCCGGACAATTCGTACCATTGTTACATAATCCTGTAAATACCTAACGACAAACGTTAGCTGGCATTCTTCTTGCGAACTAAGCGATTCGACTTTGTGTCTCGAACAAAGCATCCAGAAGCTGGTATCCACTTCGTATTGTTGTTTCTGGTCATTCTAATTGCCGGAATTTCACTCTTGGACGACTGGCTGAGGCTGCTGTCCGCCGGATACGGCGGAGATAAGTGTGTAGAACATCTACTTTGATCATTCTTCAAGTTAAATTTAGCGATGGACCAAGGAATTTAATGGAGACATAAATATTGACAAGAAAAAAATTGTACCTTGTACCCACTCCTCCACACACACGCTGTTTAGAATAGAACTGTTGGCATCAGCATCTTTTTTTTTGCCCAATATTAAAGATAGGTGAAACAGTTCTCCCTGTTGAACCAGTAATCCGCTTTCCTAGATTGCGGCTGACGCCACGTCCAGCTCAAATGTCATGGGCTGTTTGTCCACTATAGGTGAAACTATATTATATGGTAGTACTTGGGTTTGGAATATAATGCCCTCTTCTTCACTCGGTCCATCTCCTTTCATGGAGTTGATATTTTAAATATGTTGATTTCTATATGGCGAATTGCTTAGCGAAACATTCACTCTCGAGGGCCCATACATTCAAAAATCAGTTGCAGCATCATCAGTTCTAAAACATAGTTAGAATCAGATCGGTGTGCATAACATTCCCCACAGCACTGGCATCCCTCTGCAGAATGGAAGAGTTCGCTCATTATCGGCTGGTAAACATTAACTTTTTCGGAATGAAAATGAATCCCCCAAGGGCATTTCTTCGCTACCCCTTGACGAAATGTAGAACTGATTTTATTATAAAACAAAGTATACCTTTCTGAACGAAGAATCATCTCTGTACTCCCATTATCGACAAACAAACAATGCTAAAAAAATCGAGTCTTCAAAGTTGCTCGGTGGATTATCTTTGTACTTTCATTCCTGCATTACAAGGACAGACTTGTGTTGAAATCAGTAACGTTGTCTTCGGGAGACGGCAGAGCTGTGTGCATTTGAAACACAAAGCCAAACTATGTTCTACGCCATTCTAAGTTGTGCAAAAGATTAAAATAGAAATATTACTTCAGGTTGGTTTTGTAATTGCAGCATATCTCTCTGTTCTTTCCCGTGAGCTGCAGGGCATCTTAATGTTTATTGATTTTTAGAACTGTTCGGCTGGTCTTAATATTTACAAAACTTCGAGTTCGTCCATTGGAAACACATTCCAACCGATAGGCTAACGGAAAAATATTAATCAATCTTATGCTTGTATTACGGGGGACATTGTTGTTTCACTCTTCATCGCAATGGACTAACGTCGTCGAGGAGCACGAATGAATGACATTGCTCAGTCACGTTAGAAGGGCGCATGCTAGGCAAGTTAACCTGAAGGACTTACAAACCGAAGCCGACGAGATGAATTGCATGAATGATCGAATGCTTGGGTCTAACCCAAAGTTCAGCGTGCGTAGAAGTCACCGTAAGATCGAATAGTTGCATACACATTCACGACCTTCTCACAATTGTTCTGATTATGGTGCAGAGAGTTGGTCAAATAAACACACGTTCGAGCAGAGATCTGTAGAAGAGAATCTCTGAACGCGGAACAAACACATCGGAACGACATTGATAGGTTACACGGTCAGAAGATCGTAATCGAACAATCAGTGACCACTTTATTGCATGAATAGATACTTAGTAAAGTGGAGACAGCGATTGTAATATACAGCACGGTGATAGCTGTAGTTTAATGTGACGAGCTATCACTTTGATACATCGAATTGTCTCTGTCTCTGTGTCCGGTTATTGGTATCGTGCAGATCATAGAACTGGAGAATACAGTGATATATGAGTTTTGATGCTCATAAAATGCACAATCGGCAAGCAAAACGTCATGTCAGGGCAGATCAAAAAGCTATCGATGAGTGCCTTAAATATACGTGAAGTCTTGTACTCCATATCTGCTTGTGACAAATAAAATAACATAAAAACAACACATTGACGAATTTCGTGCTGAATGTTCCCACTCATCTCTGTTCTAAAAGGACGATCATTTAATCTTAGCCTCTCGTATTATAGCAAACACACCAGTCTATCAAGACTTTTCATCATTCGGTAGGTTTTAATGAGGAGACCACTCAGTCTTGTGAATTCAAGGGATTACAAACACAGAACCAATGAAGTCTCCTCATATGCTGATCCAGTCAATCCATAGCTCATTTTCACGTACCTTCGTTGAGCCCTCTATAGTTTCACTACAGCGTTTCACAGATAACTATTTTAATACTGCTCATAAAACCTCAGGTGAGGTCTCACACGTGTTTGGTAAATTCTCAACTTCACATCCTTGCGTTTTATATTGCAGTCCTGTTGAAAATAATGCTGACATCGCATTTGGTTTGCTCACAATTAGATCTCCAACCCTTTGCATCTTACTATTTTTTGTTGCTTGTTGTTGTCTCTCCATTTAAAACATCGAGAGCACATCCCTATCTTCCCTTAAAATAAATGACAATTCACCTCCCAACACGGTCTTCTACCTGCCAGTGTAATACATGTCGATGTCCTTCGGTTGCTTCTCAACTTCGTCAAACCATTTAACTCTTCAACTATATTTGTATCAGCTGCAAATATTCCATAATCCTAATCTCTATAAAACGGATCGGTCTCAAATCCAACCCTGTGGTACATCATTCGTCACCGGCAACCAACGAGACGGGCTCCCTTTATTCCCACTCTTTGCCTACTGCCAGTCAGACACGCTACATTCTGTGCTGCGAAACCATGCTCTTGTGGCTTGCTAGGCTGTCATGTGCGGCAGCTTGACAAAATCCTCTGAATTGCAGCACAATTGGGCATTGTCATATGGCATATGGACTATCGTGACTACATTGTGCACACATTCGAAATATTTGATATTCAATTACTTCTCCAAATATCCTTAAAATTGCTTTTTGCTCACAGATCTCACTCATATCCCTCGCTTTACACAAATTTATATCCTTCAGCTTGGAGTTCCCTAATTTTTCCTAGAAGTCTTCCATACTATTTGTATCAACCGTTTTTTTATGTCTGCCATTAAAATCAGTCCTCAGTATTGCATTGCAAAAAGGTAACATCCTACCCGACGCAATTTAACATTCAAATCCCTGCTCGCCATAAATTCTAGTGAATACTTACTACATTTTACAAAGAATAATGTCATGATTCCCGTAGCTATGCGTCCGGATATGGCTTGATGTTTTATTAGGTACATACAAAAAAAAACATGCAGTGGTGGAACGTGGCAACCTATTGCTGAGGAACACCCCTGTCTAATGACTGCAATGGTACCAAGAGAGTGATTGTAGATCTATCCTTTCCTATGAGGACGCCGAAAAAATTACGTCCAGTATAAGTGAATCAGTCTCCTGCTAAAACGCTCTTCAGTGCCTTGGCAAGACAGAGTGTAGGGGAGTATATAATTATGATATTATTTAAATGCACACGTTCTTGTGTATTTCTGATAAACATGTTTAAATGTAAATCAGTCAGCAAAATGGATCTGGCTTTTGGTACATCATGCTCCACAGCCATACTCATCTCCCCATCCCAGCATTCTTCTGCCGATCAGAGAAAGGGTTTAATGATGCTTTGGAAATAGAATAATGCTGCTCCACTGGGCTCCAAAGCAATGCACAAGAGTGAAGTTTCAAAGTATAATGAGGTGCGATTGCGACCCCATGAAGTGACAACGAAGAAAATGCGAAGTTGATATGCGTCTGCAAGCTGTGTGTGCTCCAATTATCTTGTTTCATAACCCCTGAACTGCGAATATGTAGAAACTTTTAAAACCTACAGCAAAATGCATGCCCTTCGGCCGGCAATATTGTGCCGAATGTGTACTTGCCTTAGAAATTACCTGGGATTACCCATAGCCCTCTATTTTTCTAACCTTCTTGTACATATCCAGGACACATGCGAAAGGAAACTTCCATTATATCGAAGTTCATCTGTAAATGACTAGCCATATAGATAGACAGATGGATAGATAGATACAAACCTGCAGGCTGATGGATTTCCAATTCATCGGGGAATATTGACAGGACCGAATTTTATTGGTTACACACGATTATTTAATAAATCAAAGGAATGCAGTAAAATCAATCCAAAACAGTTTTTTTTCCCTCCCCAATAAATATGAGAACATCTGCAGATTTTGAAAATCCAAAACAATACACACAAATTGCTCTTGGAATGGAAAGGACAGATAGCCTATCCGGAAAGGAGTAAACAGTCGACCGTTTGGTAGGAGACACTTCATCGGGAAGTGACTAAAGGCGACTCCTTTGCTTACTTCTTTGAGAGCAGCTCCATTTCTGTCTTTAATATCTCTAGTTCCCCCTTCTATAGTTCTTTTGAAAACGATGATTTACGAATCTTTGCTATATGAGGCGCATTTTCGGGGATTTAATGGCGCGGGCTATCAGCTTCAGTATAGCATTCGGAGGTCCTAGATTTTGTGGCTCCGGTGACGCGGGGATCGCAGGGCGATGTCTGCACAAAAGACCGGTTTGTCTTGGCAGACAAAGGAACTCAGGCTGTGTGCCAGGAGCTCTGAAGTTTTTGGACACAGTGTTCTGGAAAAAGGTCGCAGTGGAATTATAACATCGTACGCCAGGGAGTTGATTGTTACGTCTCCCCTCTCGCTGTGCAACGGAGATATATTCTTCTCTCTTTTTAATGAAAAGAGATAGAGAGCCTGTAATATGTCGAATACCTGTGAATGAGAATTCTTTGGAGTACGGCAACTCTGTGTCTTTGTTGTTGTTTTCACGCACGCTTGCTCTGCACATGCATTGTTTTCTGGTGGGGGAGGAAGGATCGTTGTTTGTTGGGACTTTCCCATTGGAGGCAGGAGAATTAGATTTGATTTTTGTGGTTCTAACATTTAACTGTCATTTACTCTTTGGGGACACTCCTCTGTTTTTCGTGGATAGTTATGAAGAAAAAAAAACATATCAGGATGTATACAGTATACATTACTCAGTCATTAAATGTACCTTTGAATCTCACCTACTGAGTTTCTACGGCGGTATGCGTGTGTGTGTGTGTGTGTGTGTGTGTGTGTGTGTGTGTGTGTGTGTGTGTGTGTGTGTGTGTGTGTGTGTGTGTGTGTGTGTGTGTGTGTGTGTATCTTCCCGTATTACGTTTAGTCGCTGAAAAGAAACGATAAAGGAGCATAATGGTTGTAAGAGAATATTACTTTATATATTGGAAAACCCCAAAACACCACTGGCCTTCAGCCAAAAATCTTTTGATTTTCTGCAATTTTCGTCTTGGCCGAACTGTTAAAGAAAATGGCATGACACGACCGAGTCTTGGCATGAGTCGTCTCGGTTAGACGGCCAATGTAACATTTCCCAGTGTTTCAGTGAGAGTTAAAATCTGATGAGATTTGAGGAGAAAGAAATTTTGAGAAATACACAAAATTAATTCATTTAGCAGAATCTTTATTGTTTTTTCGGAGTACACGTCGTCTGGAGAATGCTCTGCTTTATTATTGTCTCTTACGGTGACTCTATGTAGCAGTGTCGCTTTTTGTAAACTCGATATGTATCCGTATGTAAACGAATCATCAATCGTTTCAATAAGAGAAGAGACTCGTCGTCCCATTTTGTACTTGTCAGTGGCAACGAATCCACCACAACTCATAGCCTCTAATTGTTCTTTGTGCGCAAGCATATGAGTTATAGCTTTTACCAGTCTTTCCGGCGCGCTCTCGTGCTTAGGTATCGTTCAAAGTTTGTATTGAATGGCGTTGCTTGGTTCTCAAGTTATGTCAGCTTGATGTGGTCAATTAAGCCATGATATCTCTACATCATGTCCATCTGATCACTTTGCTGATTCGCATTCCACATTGTATTTCACAGATATGCATTTAAACATTGTCATAGATTAACGAATAATCAAAATAAAATTTTGGAAACCTTCCCTAATGCATTCATACGCTGTTCGTCCTTGTGTTGTACAGGGCAAACTGGAGGACTGGAATTTCACGCTTTTCTGGCCGAAGCAAAATTTCTGTCTCAGCATCAATCCCCATTTGTAGCCCGCAGTTTGCGTGCGTGTGTGTGTGTGTGTGTGTGTGTGTGTGTGTGTGTGTGTGTGTGTGTGTGTGTCTGTGTGAAGTCTGTGTGAATGAGAGTGATTGTGACGTGGGGGTAGATTCATTGAAAAAATAATGCGACACTGACCTGTAATTTCCGTAATTCGCTGTCTGTAATTCACTACATGAAAACATGACTGTCAACAAAACTGCCCGAACTCAATAATTTAGACCAACTTCGCTCCGAAAAAATGTTTTCCATGTGCTTATTACATTGTAGGGTTTTTACATGCTCAATTATTTCTTTGGCATGTCATTGCACATACACTATACCACTCGAGGAAAGGAATTACCCTCTCAGATAAGATATTACAATACATCCATGTATCTTAATTCTCAATAAATGAGACTACTGCAGTGTAACTCCATCTGATTTCTAACCCTGCAACATTTAGTTGGCTAACATCATTTACAGACATTATACTTCAGAATACAACAGCTGTCTGAGCAAATAGCCTGGTATAAATAGAGCCTAATCGTGGTTTGGAGTCTGAAACCAACAGATTGTATGATAACCGATGAATTACAAGGATAGGGCATTTCATAATAACCGTTCAGATATGATATTACAGATAAACACTCAAAGGTCACTTGTTCATAGATAGAGCCAGTCCAAATACACCTGACATACAGAAAAAATAAGCTAAAAACTCCAGAAAATGCGAATTAAAAATTGGAAACTGAAAGACTATGAAAATAAACAGGGGGAACATTATCCCAATTGTACTATTTGCAACCGGTATCATCCCAAATTAACAAGAATATCGCATCTAGCAATTATGTCTATACAGTTTTATTTAAGTATACCTTCAGAAAGTTGCAATGCGAAACACGGAAACAATAGCCCAAAATTTTCCCGAAATTGAGAATTGTGTCTGCTTGGCTATGCACGTGCCTCAAGTTTTACCAGCTTGAGCTGACTTAAAATAAATCTTCATTTACTGGAAACGGAAATAAATGAAGCAGGCACATGCTCTTGGGGTTTTAAAACCACCTGAAATTTCGATACCCTAAATTAACGGTTAGAGACATCTGTGTTTATATTTATTCGGAATAGAAATCAGCACCATCTAAGGTTCAACAATTAGTAAACTGTCAGTCTACCCTGACACAGGAACTGAGCTAATCAGGCAACTTCTGGATTCTCCGTGAACCGTTTGTTCTGATGATGGTTTCCTCTCTGGCCTGCTATCTCACCGATTGTATCCCCATGTCAGTAACTGATTTGTGTGTATCAGGCGGCATCAAAGTGCAGCTGTACCCCAATAGTACTTTTTGTACGAGTATTTTGTCGTTTTCTATCACTGTGAGTGACTCTGCACAGTAGTACACTGCCGTGTCAGACAATCTTAGACCTGTTGCAGTTAATCGATGATCCTTCCGGGAGCTATGTTCTGGATCAAAGAATCGGCCTTTAGCGAAGTCTGCGCTTACTTCGGTATTGCCACTCAGCACAGCAAACTCGAGCCGTCCACCAGCGTGCTGTCGATACCAATATTTATATGGTATAGTATCGTAATATTTGCAGGTAAAGATGGCGTTTTCCCCCTCGGTCCGCGAGAGAACCAGTTCCTTCTGAGTAACGTAATTGTCACCGCTGAGACCTGTTGCACGTTGAAAGAAAGAGAAAAATAAAAGGACTGTCGGAAATTCAGCTAAAAATAAGAAAAATAAACAATGGTTGGGAGGATAAACGCATCATGTCATTCCAGCTATTTACAAAAATAATAGCAAAGAAATTACAAATAATACAATTATATTTAGATGCAATGCACAACACAGTGTCTCTGAATGTCTTTGACAGTATTCTGTCGGAACTTTTGTCCCCATTCTGTACTCTCACAAACATTAACTATTTTATATCATTGTTTGTCCATCGTTTCCACTCTTTCTTCAGTAACAGAATATCCACAATCATCCCACATCGGGGTTGTATGAGAATAGCGTTAATTCTCCCTTATCTGATTCCATTAACATCTGGATATGTTAGTTTGTCTTACTTTAATCCATCCATCTAACAGGGAACTATCCTACCGAAGTTCTGCAATTATTTTCGAATGGCTAAAAATGGGGATGTATTTGATATACCTGATTTGTTTGTATTTATTCTGTGTTTCACAACCAATTTGTTGGCTTACAATCATTGTAAGCTTTGAGACTTGACATGTTTACCGAATGTCACCTTCAGAGACACATTGAACAGAACGCATTTTATTACTCCGAACGCCCAATCTTATTTCTGTCACAGAGGTGCGTAATGGAGACGAAGAGAAAGAAAGGAGCAATTACTGGAGTAGTGCACTACACATTGAGTGGAGCGCCAAATGCATGGTGCGAGAAAATCTGTATGGAACCGGTTTGATCAACTTTACCACACAAGATGTTCGTCTGTGTTGATTTCCGAAAATCTAGTCATGTGGTCATTAACCGAAGTGTTCTCTCAGTTTAAAAAGCCAGGCCATACCAAGCTTTTGAATAAGCGACAGCCATCTTCTAATTCAGTTATATTTGTCTTTTCCACTATACGGGGTTTGGTAAATGTAGAACCAGTTTTGTTTTTCATTGAAACGCAAGAGGCGTGAGTTCAAATCTATTTTGTTTTGCTACGTCTTGCTTTTAAAAGGTCATTCTGGACAAAGTCTGAGTAGAGAAAGTGTCAGGTTTGTATATAGACGAAACATGTACATGGAAAGTAGACCAATGTGTAAATGGATTGTCTGGTGCTTGATAGCGCGTGTGCAGAATATATGGTCGGCTTCTGTATTTTGCTGTGGGGTGGGGGGCGTTCGGGGATTAGGGAAAATAATAATAACTTGAATTTTTCCATACACGTGAGAAATGGAATGCTGAATGAAAAACTTTTGAAAGTATTGGTTTCACATCATTCCTTACAGCAGAATAGCGTGCAAAGAAAAAAAAAACATTATCTTGGCTTCCGTTTTAGGGATGATCAAGTAAATAAAATGATGGGGAAAGCGGTATCGGTTTTTCTGGGAGGTTTTTCATAGACTATTGTAACAAAAGTCGTTGAGGTCATGTTCAAATATTCGACTAAACTGCAATTGGAGCTCATTATCCTCTGTCCAAATGCTTACTGTTTCTGATTACAAATTCCAAATCAGTTTGGCGTTGTAGCATTTTACGTTATATAGGCAGCGTCTGACGATCAGTTGCAATTCCAGCTAATTTCTCTAAACTGTTCGTACGCTCTGAACTTATCCAGGTGGCTTTCTTGCGGGTAATCCTTTTGCTTCAACTTGGCCAAAACATGTACACGCTCGGGATAGTAAGTCGTGAGCACGTTGTGTTGTCGTAAGAAGTATGCCGACATTTGCGGACTGCATTTAGCTTAGATTCCGAGCGAAAACAACGTCCATTGCTGCATGCTTAAACATTTAGAAGTAAAAAATCGGATATCTCTACAAACTTAAGAATACTTCGATGAATATTCAGGAGACGCTGACGAGCGTAAACAATTTATATATTTTCGGAGAAAGGCGAAATTATTTGGGCAGTGGCATATTTCTACCAAGAGCCCTACAGGGCAAAGAACAGACCCCGCCAAATCGCCACCGGAATAACAATGACGACCTCACCGGTCCATCACACTGTAGAAATAACTGAAGTTACAGGGGGTTTGTCATTCGCCACCAAAACTGAAATTTAAAAAAAAAACATGAATCATTATCATCATACTATAAAGAGTCCGCCATTTTCCTGAACACTTAACGTGGCACACAGAAACACACCGGCACACTCCTGCTGGAGCTCACAATGCTTGAATAAACAATGGAGCAAGAAGAGTTTCAGTCAGTTACTCTTGTACTTTTAAGCTTTTTCATGCCAAGCGAGCATCAGAGTACAGGCCAATGCACAAGCATTTGTTGTTTCAAGTTTACATTTTGTAACTGATTAGTATTCTAGGAATTGTGTGGTCATCATGGGAACTGATTGAAGGAGAATACTGAATCTGTCATGCTCTCCACGACCACGTCCTGTTATCTGACATTCAGTCTCAACTTTTGATGCACTGCGGTTTACTCAATGAGTGACTGAACAGTTCCACCTTTAAAGATGATATTACAGCCTATCTACTCCTTCCGGATTGTGACATTCTGCCTGTTATTTCTGCTGCCCAGCTTTACCCACAATATTCAAGCAGAACTTCTCCATGCACTTACGGACATAATTCTATAGTGTTCCAATTACACATTAATTATCGTGTAAAAGTTTACACCAACAACACGGAATATTTTATGTACAGCAGCGAGCTCTGAGTTGTACCTTGCAATTTCTCATATCTGGGCCCTTTGGGTTTGGTCTCCCATTGCGTGGTAAGAACTAAAAACGCAAAACTTATACAAAGCCTCCCATTTACTGTACATCTCTTTACCTAGTAGACAAAATATAGTTTTAAAGTGATCTTGTATGGGAAACCCGTTCCTTGACACATTCTGTGCCGTCCAGGCAGCATCTCGATCAATGTTTTTTGCACACTATGCATTTCGACATCGTTCGGTTACTTCGCTCTTCTTTCTAAGGGTGTTTGTTCCGATTTTATCACTCTTTTAATTCTTTAGCAGTCTCCAAATATCTTACCGAGGAAAGAATCAACTTCCGCAAAGGATTTCTCCGCAAATCCACATCAGCGATCTTAGTCAACACCATCGTTCTACCTGCCAAGGCAAGCAGATCAGCAGAATGATAATGCAACGTCTTCTTTCTTCCATTTTAAAGTAATATTAATGTTTGCACTAAAGTTCAAGGATAATGGCTTATTAGTGTTTGCGCCGATACAGAGAGAAGAAATGAAATTTCCGTCGAACGCAGAAGGCATCATACATAAGTCAAAGGGCAGGTTATACTTACTTTCACCAATGCTTAGTGAGTTAGCCCTGCGATTTAATTCCTAGTCAATAGAGTTCCTTATCATCGTCGAATCTGGCATTATCTAAACTCCTTATTCTAAACACTCCAACGACTAAAAGAAAGCAGGTGGCTGGATTCTGGAATGAGATGCCTCAGCACACAGTTTTCGAAATTGCAAAATCCCAATCCTCAACTTATTACCCACTCGTTCAGGACTTGCAGTATGGATTTATTCCTTATCGCCATAGCTATATGATCACATAAGTTAATAATTTCGTTCAACCTGTCTACGGAAATACAGTCCTACACTAGTCGTGTTTTAGTGCTTTGTTTTATGTAGATATATACTGGTTAGCAATTATCTACACGTTTATTGTTTACAAACGGAGGGAAAACATTGAAAAGAAAACGACCCAAGAACTAGATAACCTGAGCTGCACACCCTATTAAACACTGCTTGCATTGTTAATAACCAAAAGCAGTTCTGCAAAAATGAAGATACTGTACTGCGATAACGGCACCCAACTGAGTTTCTGTTGCAGTTATAAGATGTGTTCAGGACATTATATGTTGTTTTATTTAGCCGCTTTCGTCTCTTACTTCTCTCCTGGTTGCTTTATCAATGCAACGACTTATGCATTTGATGTCCTACGTATAGCAATTAAAACAAACATACAAGCGAAAACGGATCAACTAAACTTGCCGTAGACGTATTTCATTCAATGCCATTTAGTTGAAATGTGATCATGTCTAAATTGGATCTTTTGATGACTTAATTAATGATTCAGAACGCCGGGCGACTCTGACACGGTACAAATTACTAAGTGGCCATTATGTTCACTGAGGCACAGCGTATGGAACCGTCACCTGCTGCAGATAACGAATGGCCCCTTGGACTTACGTACCGGCTAATTGTTAAACTGAGTAGGTCTGAGGGCGAAATAACGGACTACCTCAAACTTTAGAGGTTCCGCTATCTTCAGATCGACGGTTTTCGTCAATTTCACCAGCGATGCCGCGAAACGGGAATCAAGAGATTAATTCTGTCCGTTCCGCCACCCCCAATACTTGTTAATAGTAGATATTGTATTATACTACTGGATATTGCCGGGAAAAATCAAGGTTGTGTATACTAGAATTTGTAGCTCGATAATTACAGTGGAAATTGACCTCGGCACCTTCACGCCCAGTGACAGTAGTTAGTATCTTTGAAACGGAGCCCTCGGCGACAGTGCCCTGTATGAATCTGATGCAGTGTTAAAATAATATCTATCAGATATACAGAACAATGTACTACTAGTCAACACAAAATGCAACAAAAATCTGACAAAACCTCTAACATATGCCATCGTAACATATGTATGCAAGTATATATATGTTGGCGTGTGTGTCTGTTTGTTGTGGGTTTTTTGAGTGTTCGGTAGGATGACCGTTATAGTGAGTGTGTACGAGAGAGAGAAAGAGAGAGAGAGAGAGAGAGAGAGAGAGAGAGAGAGAGAGAGAGAGAGAGAGAGAGAGAGAGAGAGAGAGAGAGAGAGAGAGAGAGAGAGAGAGAGAGAGAGAAGAGAGAGAGAGAGATGAGAGATGAGAGAGAGAGAGAGAGAGAGAGAGAGAGAGAGAGAGAGAGAGAGAGAGAGAGGAGAGAGAGAGAGAGAGAGAGAGAGAGAAGAGAGAGAGAGAGAGAGAGAGGGAGAGGAGAGAGAGAGAGAGAGCCTGTACGTATACTTGCTGCTTCACAGATTAAAAAAATCTTCACCTCCAAAATGTCTTTCTAATTCTGACGTACAGACCGTGAAGCTCATCACCCTACCGTTTATGAAAGCAGTCAATAGCAGAGCAGGTAAACCGTGTGGTGACATATTTGCTGCGAGTTCTATTTGTTCAGGCTGTACCAAGATTAGTTTCATTGACAGGGTATGGGTGAAATATGACTTTCGGTCTCTCTTGATTGGATGAATACCGATATCGACATGAGTTCACACCCAATCGGCTCTAACATACTATACTTATCTATTCTCCAATTAAATTCAGGGCTGGGTGTGTTTTAGATGTTGTGTCGAGTTTGTATATGATCTCGGAAACGAAGCATGAATTCTACATATCTTTCCTTAGGACTTGATTGAAGCGGCAGACACTACTGAAGGAACATACAGAAACTGCTGGAGGAAATGCATTTGTAATAAATAATTAAAAAAAAACAAGCAAACAACCTATTTTCGGGCCGAAACGCTTCATCAGGACTTGTGAATGAAATAGATGATGGGAGAGTAACAATGTCGGGGATAGAAGGTAGAAGTAAATGGTAGTAGATGATAGTTGAAAGTGGGCTGGCATAGAGGTGAGAAAGAGACCTTGAAGTCGATTTATAGAGAAGATGAAATAATGTCAGAGGTCGAATTCTGATATGAAAGGATGTAAGGCCACAGAGGAAATGGAAGAAGGACGAGTACCAGAGGAAAATGCTGGGCAGTGAAGAAATAAGCTGGGAGATGGAATGGGAATGAATAATGCTGAAGGGGACGACGAGGGTCTTCTCCCGAATTTCAGGAAATTTATGTTATTCCCATCACACCCAAAGCTATCGTATATTCAATATTAGGTGTTGCTTCTCTAACCAGAATTTGCCTTCATTGTGGTAGTAGAGAGACAATAGACTAATAGTCAGAATGCGAATGAAATGTAGAATTAATTGCGTGGGCACTGGGAAATCCAGGAGAGTTCGTGCTCACCCAACAGATCTTCCAATCTGTTGCAAGTCTCTACGGTATACGAGAGAGCAGACCAGGTGCAAAGGATATATGAGCTGAACTCTACAGAGTCACAGGTAAAGTTTTGCACCTCCTTACAGGATTGTTTGGGAGCCATGGATGATTGTGATTGCAATCATAAATGCTGGGAGGAAGATGGAAAAGTAACGATAAATGCGCAGGATTTAAGCAGAATAATCTGCAGGATGAGTAGGTGGG
Organism: Hypanus sabinus; assembly: GCF_030144855.1. Classification (NCBI taxonomy): domain Eukaryota; kingdom Metazoa; phylum Chordata; class Chondrichthyes; order Myliobatiformes; family Dasyatidae; genus Hypanus; species Hypanus sabinus. The sequence goes on from NC_082731.1 coordinate 23,306,715, forward strand.
TGGACTGTAATTGGGGACTAAACGAAACAGAACCCTGCAGATTCTGGGTCGGCGAGCGGATGGGATGAGGGCAAACCTACGCGAAATTGTAGAGGAAAGGAACAAACATTCCATTTAAAAAAAAGTAACGGTATATCTCCTTTGTTCTGGAATGAAAGTTCGGGTCCTGAGTGCAAAGGCAGCGCAGACGAAAGCATTTTGAGAATGGCGTGGCATTTTAAAAGTTACAGAGAGGAAAAAGTTATGGTCCTGGTAGCTGTGAGAATGAGGTGGTTTATAAAAGACATCCATTGGTAAGATTCGGCCATAGGTATTGACAAAGATTTTGATAAATGGGAGGGATCTGTCTTAAATGGACCATGAATGTCTGGGCCAGGGTGGAATTTGGAGGCAAGCTTGACGAAGTGGACACGCTGCGTATTCGTGTAATTAGCAGTAACAGCTCAGGGACAACATTAAAACTGTTCCTTCCCCATGCGGAGCTTAACGACTTCATCAAGTCGTTACAGGTCATCTGCAGTCTAACATGTGATGAGGATGTTAGGAGAATTCAGGGTGACTTGGATAGACTGGGTGAGTGAGCAGATATTTAGCAGATGCCGTTCAATGTGAATAAATGTGAGGTTGTCCACTTTGGGAGTAAGAACAGAAAAGCAGATTATTATCTGAACGCTGTAGAGTTAGGTAAGGGAGACATACAGAGAGATCTCGGAGTCCTTGTTCATCAGTCACTGAAGGTGAATGAGCATGTGCAGCAGACAGGGAAGAAGTCTAATGGAATGTTGGCCTTGATTAAAAAGGGAATTGAGTACAAGAGCAAGGAAATCCTTTTGCATTTGTACCGGGCCCTGGTGAGACCACACCTGGAGTATTGTGTACATTTTTAGTCTCCAGGGTTAAGCAAGGACATCCTGGCTGCAGCTGAATTGCAGCGTAGATTCACAAGTTTAATTCCTGGGATGTCCGGACTGCCTTACGCAGAGAGGTTAGAGAGACTACGCTTGTATACGCTTTAATTAAAGAGATTGAGAGGGGATCCGATTGCAACATATAAGATTATTAAGGGATTGGAAAAGATAGAGGCAGGAAATATGTTCCAGATGCTGTGAGAGTCCAGTAGCAGAGGGCATGGTTTAAGAATAAGGGGTAGGACATTTAGGACAGAGATAAGGAAAAACTTCTTCTCCCAGACTGTTGTGGGGGTGTGGAATGCACTGCCTCAGATGGCAGAGGAGGCCAATTCTCTGGATGCTTTCAAGAAGGACTTAGATAAGTATCTTATGGATAGGGGAATCAAGTGATATCTAGACAAAGTAGGAACCGGCTATTGATAGTAAATGATCAGCCATGAACTCAGAATGGCAGTGCAAGCTCGAAGGGCCGAATGGTCTACTTCTGCAACTACTGTTTATTGTCTATTGTTTATCAAACTTCCCCTGCTGGTAGAGCAAAGGCATCATCGCCAGACTCGAGAAAGAACCACCCGTGTCCGAGTTCAAATCGGGCCACCGCTGAGAACATTTCCATCCGTCCCAGCAGCGTCGAGATAGCCACACGGCCTCGTAAAAACGATCGATCATTCAATCAATCAATCAATCAATCAATCAATCAATGGATAAAGAGATAGATAAAAAAAACAACAGGGGTTTTGTCAGGAACGTTCTTCTCTTGACACGGTTAATCCGAAAGGAGACCAATCCAGACATCATGCGCCAGACAAGAATGGCTAACTGGCAGATGTTCTTCTACTTTCCACTTTGACTTAAATTTCTCCAGCTGCATCCTCGAAACTCCATTCTTACAAAGAGGTTGTCGACTTCATCAGCATGGCTTCCGAATTCCACCCTGCACTTAACATTTCCTGGTCCATTTTCAACACGTCCTTCCATTCTATTAACCTATGTATTTGTAGACACGGGAGACATTATATAAAAATACATCTTAAATCTCGCTGATTCGCACAGCTATCTGAACTATCCTTCTTTCGAACGTGTTACATGTAAACCGATCATCCCTTTCTCTCAATTTCTCCGACTCCAAAACACTTGCACACGGGATTATGAACTTCATTCTGGTAACAAGAAAGAGTCCTTCCATCCACCACCAAGAAACTTTTCCTCACCAAAATCTCTTCTATTTAGCTAATGTCAGCTTTCCCGCCACATCCCTGGGAGCGTGCTTCTTGTCCTTATACACCATTCCACCTGCCTCCGCACCCATCACATAATTCCACGAAACTTCAGCTGTCTCTTACAGGAGCCCTCCATAAAGCACACCTTCCATTCCCCTCCACATTATACAAGAACATCGTACCCAAAACATTTAAATTGAACCCTGATGATACATATTGAGGTTCTGCTTCATGATCACATTTACTGCTGGCTGATACAATGTTGCCCTCTAACAGTCAGATCTGAAGCTACTTTTCCAATGGTGACATTGTAATTTTTCAAAGGCAATGTTTTTCATCGCTTAGTATTGTTGGTGCCGTCACACAATATGTCTGTCTCACCACTCCATGTGACAAGTAAGCAAAATGATTATACATTCACAAAATGAAGAGTGGAAAATCTCAATTAGAACTGATAACATTATCTGTAAGTATTGTATCATGACACTAAGACATAATGCGAAAAGTTTCGCTCTATTTACCACGTCTTCAATATTTCGCAGTGCACAGTTAAATATGCACAAAACCAGGCCTGTAAACGTCATAATAGATAGATCTTGGGAGAGTACCTGTTTCAATTGCTTTCACACGTGTGTGATCCACAGAACACATTTTTCCACCCTGTGGATATGAGTAACAAGGGCAATTGGCCCGGTTGGTTCCAGTATCCTTGACCCAATATAAATAGACATTTCTTTTCCATTTTATTTAATTCTTCCATGACCAACAACAGATTACTGATGGAATCAAGAGAGGACATTACTGTGTCCCTGATTGCTGTCGTGGTGTCCTCTGCAAGCTGGCGAGAAGCTAGCGTTGTACCTCCGTTTAACATGGAAGCATGGGGAAATGCTGGGCACTATTGAAGTGTCAGTCTCACGTCAGATGCAGGGATATAGCTGGAGAACATTCTTAGTATTTGGAATCCCATGGGCGAATTAGGGAGAACAGGATGGTTTTGTACGGGGCAGGTTATGCCCTGTCATCTTAATTAAGTTCACTGACCAGATGACGATCTAAAATGATGCAGAATGAATTTTGCATGCTGTTTACATGATCTCTTCGAAAGACGTTTCACAGGAGTCCCTAATGGGAGACTAATCCAGGAAATTAAGATGCAATGGATCTGCTTAAAATTAGATATGTGAATTCCGAACTGGCTTACGCAACCCCGTTAAATCGAAATGGTAGAATGCACGTTTTCGAGCTGGAGTAATGTAAGTACGGTTGTTCCGTCCGGGTATGAACTGGGACCCCTGCTGTCTGTGATATTTATAATTGACTTGGATGATAATCTGGATGGGCAGTTTATTACATTTACGGATGATACAAATATTGTTGAAGTTCTAGATGGTGTAGAAGACTGGATACAAATACAATGCAATACAAATAAGTTTAATTATAGACAAATGAATTAAACTAAGTGATGGCAGATGGAGTTCCATCTATATAAATTTAAGGCGTTTCACTTTGGTAGGAAAATCCAAGCATGATCCTTAACTCTGTTGCTGAGCAATGAGGTCAGGGAATCCAATTTCATCGCTCTGTGAAAGGGCATACTCTGTTCAAAATGATGAAAACATGGCGTACAGAATGCTTGCGGTTACTAATCAAGGGAATGGGTTTAAGTGCGACGAGGCTATATTCGAAATTTATAAAGGTTTGATGAGGCTGCGTCTGAAGTATTGCATACAGCTTTCGTCGGGCCAATGCACAATTGATGCAGAGACCTTGGGAATGGTATTCGTTTTTGCAAGTATTCTGACTGCTCAGAAGAATATGCGATCATGACAGTCTGGATGCGCCGATTATTGAATGTCAATACAACAAACTTTGTCTTCATACATAATCACTCAACTTTTTATGTACCTTTGAGAGATGTAAGGAGATGAACACCGCGATCCTACTGTACCTCCAGCCTGCTATTGTCCTGCCATTATATCTGTATTCTGCTTCTAATTTGGACGCCCCAATGTGAATCTCTGAACAAATTTCTAGAAACCACACTATCTCCCGCTTCTTGACCTAGTTTAGAAACATAAAGAAAAATACAGCACGACACAGGCCGTTCGGACATCAATGTTTTGCCGAAAATGTACTTAATTTACAAATTACCGTGGGTGAGGTATAAACCTCTATTTTTATCGATCCTTTTACCAATCCCGGAGTCTCTTATAAGGTACTATCGATATCGGACACCACCACCGTCATAGTCAGCACATCCATGCATTCAACGCTCTCTGCATAGGAAACTTACAGCAGATTTCCCCTCTGTACGTTCCTCCATTCATTTAAAAAGTGAGATCCCTCGGGATAGCCATTTCAGCTTTGGGAAAAAATAACACTGACTATCCACCAAATCAATGTCTCTCATCATGTTATACAACTCTATATGCTCACCTCGCACCTTCCGTTTATCCAGGTAGAAAACGCTCAGTTCACTCAAGCTACTCTCGTAAGGAATGGACTCCAATCCATTCAGCATCTTGGACATCTCCTCTGCAGCTTTTCCATAGTCTCCACATCGTTGTTATGGTTTGGTGACGAGAACTGAGCACAGTACCCCAAGTGGAGTCTGACCACGGACCAATATGCCTTTAACATGTTCTCTCGGCTCTTATATTCAATCCCACGGTCAAAGAAGGCGAATGCACCGTATGCCTTTTTAACCGCAGAATTAACCTGAGCAGCACTTTCTGTGTCCAGTGGATTCGGATACTACGATCTATCTGGCCCTCCACACTGCCAGGAGTCTTACCATTAATACTACATTCTGCCGTCATTTTCGATGTACCTACATAACCGACCTCACACCTGTCTGGGGGAAGTCCATCTGCCACCTCTCAGCCCAGTCGTGCAACCTATAGATCTCCCAATGTAACCTTTTAAAGGCTTCCACACTATCCACACCAACCCATAATTTGTATCATCAGTAATTTTACAAACACATCCCTGTGCTTCCTCATCCAGGGTATTTATAATGATCCCGAATAGAATGGACATTTAAACGGCATTCTGTCGATGTCGCTTTGCAGCACATGACAATTGCCTGGACGATTAGCAGCATCAGCTGTCGTATAATTTGCAAATCTACTAACTCACAATTCTACTTCCACATCTATGCCATTCACAAAAGTTCACAAAGAACTGGATCCGCAGGGCAGATCCTTACGGAATCCGACTGTACCTGGAACTCTTGGCAGAGTAACGCCCAGGTTCGACTGCGCGCTTCCGTCCACGGAAAGTTAACGTCTGAATGCAACTGATCAAGTTTCTAGCATACGCTGTCCGCACTATTTCTAAATTAGCCGCCCACAGTAGAGCGAGTGTAAAGCCTTATCAAAATTCATATGCGCAATATTCTTTATGCAGTACTACTTTTTTCACTTCCAGAAAGAATTCCGTCAATATCCTGAGGCACGACTGCACACACAGAGCTTTGTAAATTTTCATTAAGCATATACGTCTAAATTCTTGTAAAACCTTTTTCCATTAATTATCTGCAATAGTTATCCTTATTAGATTTACGGAAAATTGGAATAGCAGTTGTCACTCTCTCTTCGGTTGGCTAATGTTTTGGCCCGTGGAGATGCAAGGTTACTGTCAGATGTCGGAGGAAAATCTAAGTGTGCTTCCAACTGTTAACGGGGTTATACATGTGCTGCCCTGTATAATCATCGATACTAAATGTTCTCAAAGATATCAGCACGTTTTATTTTCTCCCCAAGTGTCGGCAGTTTATGTCATTTCAGCCTATTCTAGAGTAATCAATTTCGTCGTTATTTATCTCACACGCCAATACTGAAGGGAAATACATATCACCAATGTTATCCCTTTACTCGACCTATCAATCTCCTCCACTCAACTCCAGAGACATGCTTCTTCTTTCAGCCACGATCGGTTCCTCCCTCACTGCTGTCATCATTTATCTTTTTACGTACGTGTGGAACGTGTTTGGCTTTTGCCCTTAATTTACTCGCCGGGTCTTATCAGGTCCTCACATACACTATAAATCGTCCATTCATCTGCATCTTTATCGTTTCCTGCTCCTATCCCTTTCGACTTTGTCTAATCATTGCTAACAAAATCTTAACTAAGTTGCATTTTTTTCTTGTGTAGATGTTGCTCCTCTCTTATCAGCCATGGATCCTCTCTCTGCCACCCCTTACACTCAAATAACAAGTATATCGAGAAGCGCTTCTCCATACAGTACTTCCAATACAGTAATTTCTTCCTTCCTGTGTTGTTCCCACTGAAAGTGACTAAGTAGACGATCCGGTAAACACGTTCCGTCTTGCTACGCTATTATACACTCTTGGATTAGAAATGCCCATTCCGACATATTTACCTTATTTCCTGTCTCATTTGAAACTAATAAACAACAGAATACCCCTGAAACCACAATAACAAATATACTCCGCTTTGGCTGAGTGAACTTAGACTTTTCTCTTTGGAGCAACGGAGGATGAGAGGCGACCGGATAAATGTGTATAAGACGATGAGGGGCTTTGATCGTATGGACAGCCAGAAACTGCGTTTTCAAAGCTGACATGGCAACCACGATGGTGCATATATTTATGGTCACTAGAAGTAGAGGATGTAACAAGTAACTATCTGGTAGTATTTGCGAGGAATTCACTGTCAGCGATGGTAGTAGAACCATTTGAAAAATGGTATGTTGGAGACTCTTCGATTGGTACATAGTGATTAGAAAATTAGAGAACAATACAGTAGTTGAATACAAGCTGGTTTCTAGTGAGAATTGAGAACCGTTGTTTGGCAACCAGTGTTAGATATCAGATTTGCATTGCACAAATCTGTTAGGTTGTGTCCAAATGCACACCCTCTGTTCGAAAGTGTAAGGCACAATCTATCAGATTCAATGCAGACCTATCATCGCTACCACGGAATTTTCACAACTTTCGCAGCTGCATACACACTAAGCGAAGTCAAGTGACTCTTTAATTAGGTATATGACTCCTGAAAATTCATGTGTTTTCTATCCTTGTTAATTACTCACTGACTTTATTAGCCGGATAACCCTTTATGGATCAGAACTGATGAAGTCCGTCGGATGAGTGGCGAAATTTCTTCCGGACAACTATCAATTCCAGCTGCCATGATTTACTGCAGTTTCTAAATGCAGCTTCCTGGAAGACTTAGGGTCTTCTTGGACAAACGTGGTTATTTCCGCCGTTATGTAAATCATGTGTAATAAATTATCGCCATATCTGTGGTAAAACCAGCGGAGACCTGTAAATTGGTTAAACATACACTGGAGACACTTTTCACGGGCTTGTAGCATGTTGTGCAATCTCATCTGTGAAACGTCGTCCATTCTTTCCGAAAATCCACCAGACAGCACTGCCTATTCTGTTTTTCTTTTAAATATATTTCTTCAGTTAATTTCATCAGATTTATTGGACACAGCTTTCCCTTGAGGAACCCCTGCTGATTAATACCTATGTTACTGTATGCAATCAAGTACCTTGGAACTCATCCTTAATGATCAGGTCCAAATGCTTTCCAGCCACTTTTTCATACACTAGCTAATATTGCCTCATTAAATTTGGAGTGGATATTAAGAACTGAAGTTTCTGTGTATGATGTAACAAAATTACGACGCGTATTTTTTGTTTACTATTTGCCAACGACAGCAATACAATTTGCTGGAAAATAGTTAGTTTATCAGACGGCTCCGACGAAACTTTTCAAACATATGCTTGGATTCGTTAGTGAGCAAACGTTCACAAGAAAGGAATCTATGTATAAACATAACACATGAATTACTGAAGGAACTCAGCAGACCAGGCAACCGCTATGGAAACGACTAGAGTCTACGTTTCGGGCCATGCTCCTTAACTAGGGTCGGAGATAAATTTGAGGAGTATGAGTGAGGAACTGGGAGAATCAGCGGAAGAGCCACGAAATGACAGATGAAACAGAAAGGGGCAAAACTAACCTAAAGAGCAAGGAAAATAATTTTGTAACTGATTCAGGGCTGGACAGGATGGAATAACTTGGGGGGAAGGAAAGCTGAACGAGCAATTGAGGCAGATGATGGGCAGGTAACGACCTATGGTGAGAGACGGCAATGGGAATGGGGAGGCGAGAAGGATAGGGGAGCTAGTCATTCCCAGAATTTCGAGCAACCCATGGTCACATCTCATGGTTGGAAGCTGTGGTCTACCCTGATGGTTTGAGCAACGAATTCCCGAACTTCTATTAAGGCATCAATCCCATCTTCTTCACGATACCCTATTTCCTTTTATCTCTCACACCTTATCTCCTGATCTGCCATTTAACTCGCTCTGATGCTCCTCCCCTTTTCATTCGTCAATAGCCATCTGTCCTCTTCACTCATTCCGACTCTGTTCACTAGCCCTGTTTCACCATCTCCTTCACCGATCAACTTTCCACCTCTTTATTTCAGTTTTCCTCGACCTTGTGGTTTCACCTATCACTTGTGTTTTGTTATTTTCCTGTCCTATATGCACTTTTTTATTAGGACTCCTCATCTTCGTTCTTTTAATCTTGGCGTAGGGGCTTGGCGTGAAACGTCCATTTTACATATTTTCATTGATTTTGCCTTGCTTGCTTAGTTCCTCCAACGTTTTCCGTTATCGCTTGTATTCCAGCAACTGTAAGCCATTTTCTTTATTTCTGATTGATGTGGTATAAACCGGTTATATTGCTGATAGCAGCCAGTGGTTCTCCGGAGCAGTAGATGCAATGGAAAACAGTGTGTTTTTAACTTTTATATCTTCCACATAAAGATTAAATTTGTGGACATTCTTTCATTGGGGAGGGGAGAAGGAGTTGCTTTCAGGACATATTTTTTGTGATATTGCATTATATCGTTCTGAGGTGCAAGGAGCACAGCTTTGTTACTCTCTCAGGCCAACTTCCCTTACATAGCTTTGATTAACAGAAAGTGAACACATTCAAAAGTCTGCGGTTGTTATTCTGAATTTGAAGTATGCGTTTACTTTGAATTTTTTGGTGTTTTCTAATTAATTTGTGTTTGCAAATAATTGTTTGGAATACATGCTGCAGTCCGATCAAACACGGTCGGGTCGTTTGGGCGAGGGTGTATGATGTTAAAAGACTGGAAAAACCTGACGACCCCAGCTAACATTACGAATGATGGGACCTAGATCAGCATCATACAGATGTTTCTGTAAGAACGACCTCCTGGGACACCAGTGGCTACCACAAAAAGACTAGTTGTTGACCAAGAAAGTTTAGGTACTACCAGGAAGAGTCTGGTTGACAGCCTGGAAAAAGAAAATAAAGGTAAAACAGCAAACGGGGCGGATAGGGTCGGCAGCCTGAACCGCAGCTCCTTTCCAGGAGTACAAAAGAAGGCTACCGATCAAATAATTGAACGATACCCCCAGAGCAGCCTGAGGATGGAGCTGGAAGAGCTTCAAAGCTGGACGCATACAAGGCTACCACCATTTGCAAGGGGCAAATGACAAACAGAATACTGTTCATCTATGGCAACATTTGCAAAAACCAGAGAGGCTTGAAAATCCACCGGTCAAGGATGAAATGTAAAGAGCAACAGAGAGCACCGCAATGCGCACATTCCCAAACTGGTGCCACATAGGAGGAACAGAGTCATGAAGCACCCCACCGTACCCAGCGCCTCCGCGTGGTGCACGCTGTACATCACAACATGCCATCTCAGACCTTGTGGTGCAGATGGCCCAAAGCCTGCCCGAGACCAGTGTTCCAAAGATTTGATGAGGACCTAGATATAGTGTTGGAAACAGTGGCTAAAGTTGGTGTGGAGAACAGATTGCAGATAATCACAACAATCACCACAGCATCACAATAGTGGCAGCAGGAAATTATGTTAACAATGAAGAGTAGTGGGCCTATCAGACATGTGTTAAAAACAACAGAGCCAAAAAGTCCCTAAAGAATGCGCTCAAGCAACAACATAACTTGTCAAACCATGAGGAAAGAGCACCACTGGAAGACCTATGTGTGATGCTGAGGAAAAGGCTCATTACTCTGAAAAGATCAGAGCAACATCGGAGATGCAGGAGAGAAACAGCACGGAAAAGAATTACATTTACTTGTAACATTTCAGATCACTTAGCAGCTGCTGGGTCAGAAGAAAAGCGAAAAGCTGTCCGACACTAAGGAACAGATGGACCACCATTTTCTGATCACCTTCAGTAATCCAGACTGAGAGGTTGAGCTGGGAGACTTTGAGGTCTTCATCGCTCACGCAGAGCCAACAGATGCTTTCAAACTTCGAGAGACTACCTTCAAAGAAGTTCAGCAAGTAGTCAAGAAAGCCAGAGTTGGCTCAGCAACTGGTCCGAGTGGCATTATTTACAACATCTAGCAATGCTGCTCTCGGATTCTCCGGCGGCTGTGGACAATCCTCAAGATCGTCTGGAAGAGAATGTGCGAAAGGAGTGTGTATTTCAAAAGAAGAGAACTCCAAGAACATCAGACAGTTTAGGATAATATCCTTGCTGAGTGTTGAAGGGAAGATCTTCTTTAGAGTGTTTGCAAAGCGCCTAACAGGGTACTTCCTGAGGATCAATTACATCGATATCTCGGTCCAGACGGGTGTCCCTCCAATGGTAGCAGGCTTCTTGAAGCACACTGATGTTATCACACAGCACCTGAGAGAGTCCAAAGTGAATAAGGGTGAGATGAAGTTTTTTTTTTTTTTATTATGTGTTTGGATTTGGCCAATGTCTATGGATCAATCCACTAAAACGTTGTTGAAGAAACTCTGAAGAGTCGCCATATTTCTGAAGGAATTCGATGCCTCCTTATGGATTACTACAACGAGTTTCACCTGCGAGTCTCAACATGGCCAATATCATCAGACATTTGCAGGCTGCACATTTGTAACAACGCAGGCTGCAACATTTCAGTTATCCTTTTCGCCCTGGCAATCAATATGCTGTTACAATCTGCATAGCCAGAGTGTCGAGACCTGAAATCAAGATTTGGGAACCGCCAAACACAAACACGAGCCTTCATGAATGATCTGACTGTCACGACGGCGACAGTGCCGGTTGCTAGATGTATTCTTCATGGGCCAGATAGGTAGATGAGGTTGGCAAGAATATCCTTTAAGCCTCAAAATGAAGATAAGTAGTGCTGTGAAAGGGGAGAGAACAGGAGAAATTTAGTTTCTCTATTGAAGTCATTCAATTTCCTACCATCACAGAGACCCGTGTTAATCTTGCTGGGAAGATGTTTGATGCAACACTCAGAAATAAGAAACACCTCTGGGAAGTTTGAACAATGGTTGCAAGAGGTTGACAGGTCTGGCCTTCCAGGGCGGTTAAAGGCATGGACTTACCAGCACAGTACACTACCAATAATACTTTGGCCACTGCTTATCTATGAGTTTTCAATCTCAACTGTTGCTAAATTAGAGAGTGTAGTCAGTCAATCCCTGCGACAATGTTTGGGCACCAAGAAATACAAACAGCATTGTTCTGTATGGGAATAACTGCAAACTGAGGTTCTCCCTGAAATCCATCGAGGAGGGGTTCAAGGATTTGCGAGCAAGAGAGGTGAAACAGTTCTGGGAGTCTTCAGATCCAATGGTTGCCAGAGCAAGAGAGGGAGTGTGAACTGGAAGAAAGTGGAGAGCAGAAGCTGAGGCGCGACTACGCCGCAAAGTGCTGGTGAGGGCAATGGCCAAGGGAACAGTTGAACTTGGGTGCCTTGATGTCCCCCATTTCGACAAAGTCCAAGGGAAAGAGCAATGAGGTCTGGCCCAACGTGAGGTGAGGGCAGTTGTGGAGGTGGAGAGGACCGTCATGTCAGGTGTTCTGAAACAGAGGGAGCCCGGACCAAATGGGAGCAAGTGATCAAGCCAAAGATCATGTGGTGTGATCTCTGGAAGGTAGATCCACACCACATCGGTTTCCTTATCCAGTCTGTTTATGACGTCCTTACTAGCCCATTCAAACTGCATTGCTTGTGCCTTGTAGAACGACCACCTTGTTCACTCTCTGAGAAGACCAGGACGCTAGAGCATATACTAGGAGGCTGCCATAGAACTTGCTGATGGCCGTTATCGGTGGCGGCATGACCAAGTCCTCCGAACAATTGCTGAAACAACCTGCGGCAGTACATTACGGCCCGACGTTGTGTTGTCCGAGTCATCGAAGAAAGTCGTTATGCAGTACAAACTGGACTTGGAGTGACGGTAGACAAAAGAAAGGGATTCATTTTTATCACCTCAGGTACAGCAGAGAAAGCGTCAGATAGTTCTGAATAAACAGGGCAGATCCGTAGGTTGCTGCGAGGTCAGATCAAACCCGGTCGGATCGCTTGGGCGAGGGTTTATAATGTTGAGTGACCCGAGAAACCAGACGACCTCAGGTATCGTCACTGACGATGTGCCCTAGCCTAGAATCATGCAGATGCTTCTCTGAGAACTGATTTCCACGTCTTTTGAATTTTTTGCGAAGTGACTATTTGACGATCTAAAAAAAAATACAAAATGGCGCTGGGCATATTCAGCGACAATTCGTCTGTGACACTCCAGCTTTATACATGTTATACTCTCTGACTGGGATTGCTGCTGTACTCAGCCTGTAATTTATTTTGATGAAACAGAGCTTGAAACGGTTTACGTTTTCAGGATATCTGCGATGTTAATTTTTGCCATTTCCTGAAGGTCTGGCGTTTAAATACCAAAAGTATGCATATGGTACGAACGGCGGACATCATCAGAAGATAGCGTGGATCAGATTAAACCATCCATGGTCAGTAAATGAAAATACAACAGGTGATCATCAATGCGTCTTAATTCTTAACTTTTGTGTCTGATTCCCAATTATTTGTTGTCAGGCATTCATCGGGCGCCTGCCCCATTCTGGATGGCTTCACACATTATAGTACTGATTTGACTACACAGCATATAGAGTCACTTTCTGGATTCAATATGCATGATTTTTGATTGTCTTTGTTTTCCTAAGCGAGCCTGCATTATAGTTGTTTTGTGCTTGCGTACAGTTGGTACACTTTGATAATGAGTTTATTTTTCCTACTGACACATAAGCAGTATTCACAGGGAGCAGCGAACTCTGCCTATAATTGCACCTCTCGCAAGGCATTTATGCTCCTCCACCTCACTATCTGCTCTAACAATCTGGTTACACTCCCCCTGCAAATCTAGTTTATACCCCGCGGAGCAGCACCATCAAATCTTCCTGAAAGGATGTTAGTACGCTCCAGTTCAGGTGCAACCCGTTTCGGCGGAAATGATCCCACTTCTCTGGAACAATGCCCAATTGTCCAGAAATTCTCCCTCCAGCACCGACTCCTTAGCCACGTCTTTAGCTGCATTGTCTTCCTATTTTTTCACCTCGCTGGCACGTGGCATGGGTCAGAACTCTGGGATTGCGAGCCTGGAGTCCTATCCTTCATTTTTGCACCAAACACCCTAAATTCTCTTTGCAGGTCCTCCTCCTTCTTCCTATCCACTTAATTTGTCCCTACATTTCCGCGACATCTGGCTGCTCACTCTCCCTTTTTGAGAATACTCAGCGCTCGAACCGAGATATCGCGGACCCTCGCGCTAGGGTGGCAACAGACCATCCGGGATTCCCCATCACTTCCACAGAACTTCTTATGTGTCTTATGTGTCCCACAAAATATCGAATCCCCTGTCACTACTGTTACACGCTGTAACGGGTTAAAAAAGGACCAGGAGAAACGAACACTCCTGGAGTCGAAATCGTCCGTTAGGAACACTATTTTATTCGTAACTACGTAATAAAGTAATAAAAAACAAAATAAGACAAAACCGGTTTGCAGAGCATATGCATATAGCAGTGTATGAATTAAGTTCCCGAGTTTCTCCCAGCTCAGGTGATCAAATGATACAGTTTTACGTTTGTATGTTAAGAAGTTAGTAACGTCAGTACAGTTCTGGAACTTGAATTGAGTCGAGTTGCATGGGGAGAGAGAGAGAGAGAGAGAGAGAGAGAGAGAGAGAGAGAGAGAGAGAGAGAGAGAGAGAGAGAGAGAGAGAGAGAGAGAGAGAGAGAGAGAGGGAGAGAGAGAGAGTTAGAGATTTGTTTTGTCTTTCGAGTGCCTCTGCCGTCGAATCATTAACGTCGTCCTCCTGTCCCGAAACTTATTAAAGTCACTAATTGTGACCACAAAAAGGAAACCGTCTTCTATGCTCGAGTTATCAACGCAGGCCAGGGTTAAACACACCGATAGCTCCAGACTGTTCCCTCTTTTGACCACACTGTGCGAAAGAACCCCACCTTTGTCGTGGGCACACAAATCTCAACCAGTGTCAGTGTCTTCCTTGTGTCTGGTATGCCGAATGTCTGATTACAAAGCTAGCTGACCTTGTATATATTCTCCAAGTGCTGAATACCAGCTGCCCATCACACAGTTCCGCCTTTCAGTTTCCATGGCAACTCACGGACATTCTCTCTCTCCGTTGCTGAAATGGCACAAATGTCATACACTTGCAAGATCAGATTCCAGTACAGAAACCTACCTGATCCTTCATATTTCTCAAAAAAACTAATGGATTGTGTTCCGTGTAAACCACAACTGGTTTCTGCGCAGTGCATATGTAAACATCAAAATGTTGCAATGCTAAATTGAGTGCAAAAAGCATTTTTTTTTTCAATAGCAGTTTTTTTTTTTCTAATTCATGTTATTTCAGAAATAAGCTACTAGATGTTCAACTTTATCATCATCCCCTTGAAGGATACTGCACCGGTAGCTTCATCACTAGCATCTACCACGATCGAAAATGGTTTATTGAGATCAGGCACTTTGAGCACCTGGTGATAACACAGATTGGTTTTCAGGCGGTGAATTGTCTCTTTGCAAAGGCTGGTCCACACAAATCCTACACTCTTCCAAAGGAGTTTCTTTAGGGTGAGAGCAATGTTTCCGCAGTTCTTACAAAACTTACGGTAATACCAAACATTCCTGGAAGCCGTCTTAACGCTTTCTTGCCCGTCGGAACAGGAACATCAGCAATTGCCTAAATCTTGACCTGCACGGGAGTCAGTTTGCACTGCCCTACTACTTAGCCAAGATACGTGAGGCAAAATTCACGTTTACAGTTTTACAGTGAGGTTTGTCTTGTCAGCCTCTCAAACAGTATCTCTTCTGCTGATATATGTTCTTCCCGAGTGTCATTCCATGCAACTAAATCATCAGTATAAGCCCTTGTATTTTCTGAACCCTGATTCCCTCAAGTCATCGACATTTGGAGGGTCGCCGGAGCATTTTTCGTCCCAAAGGTTAAAACATCCTGCTCAAAACGTCCAGACGCGGTCACAAATGCAGATATCACCTTTGCCCGTTCTGTCAAAGGAACACACCAGTATCGGGTTAACAGGTCATTCTTTGTAAGATATTTAACCTTCTCCACTCTATCAATACAGTTATCCGATCTTGGGATCGGATAAGCCTCTCTTTTTGTTCTTGCATTAAGCATTCTGTAGTCAGTACAGAATATCAGGCTCCCGTCCGGCTTAGGGACAATCATGTAAGGCGACGCCACTTTTGAGGTAGATGGCCCAATAATGCCGGCTGTCTGTTTGTATTAAGTTTATAGTTTAAACATTTTGTTTGTGTTGTGGTTCATTCCATAATAGTGTTGCTTAATGCGATCAACTTTATCTACAATTAGGCCATTCACCACAACTGTGCATTGTCTTGACTGTTTGGGAATAAATATTTATCTTTATTAATTAAGCTGTTCAGTTGTTTTTGCTGCCTCGGCTCAAAATGACGGATCTATCTGTCAATATCTTGTAAAATGTCAGAATTTCCGACACTCGTGGAGACTAACTAAGCTTATTAAAATTATCTGGTATCCCAGTACCAGGCGCCACAATTTTCTCTGTTGTCATAACAGTGCTTACAGGTGCTGGTTCGGGGTAAAGATAAAGCTTGAACATGTTGACGTCAACGACTTGCGTAGCCTTCCTTCGGTCAGGAGTTCTAATAACATAATTCAGAGAATCATTTTGCTTAATTATCTCATATGTTCCACTAAATCTCGCTTGAAGGGTGTTATTATGGACGGGGAACAGCCGTCATCTTTATCCGAGAGTGCTGTAAACTCTGTCTCGCAAGTTCACAAGCCTTGTTAAGTCTGTCTGTTAATTTCAAGACATAACAAAGCGGGCACATCTGAACTGAACACTGCTGTCTGAGATGGGTCAAAAGCACCCTGGCTTTGTGACCAAAAACAAATTCAAACTGGCTTACCCCCAGGGTTTCTTGCACAGCGAATAGTAATAGGGGAACATTCTCTTCCCAGTTTTTTTTCCCCACATAATTCGTTTTAATCATGTTCTTAAGAGTGAGGTGAAACTGTCCACAGCCTCCCAGGACTCTGGGTGATATGCAGATGACACAATGTGCTTAGCGCTCAACTCACCAACAGTCTACTGGAATATTTTCGAAGTAAAGTTAATACCCTGGTCAGATTGGATTTCTTTACGTAGACCTACCAGTGTGAAAAACTTGATGCGTGCTTTTTCCAAAGCCGTGGCCTTGATGTTTCTGAGAGGCAGCACTTCAGGAAACCTAGAGCCAACACACGTAATTGTTAACAGATACTCATAGACAGCTACAGTATTTGGCAATGGGACAACACAATCCTCTATGACCCAGTGCATTCCAGTCCGGACAACTGTCTGTTATAAGATTTCTGTACCAGTCGCAGTTTCAAAATTCCAGTTTACTTTGAACCTGCCAGCTACTCTCTGGGAAAATCTCATCCAGAGTAAACGCAAATTTGTGGGTTAAAACGACCTCATCTGCTACTGTAGCAAACTCCCGCAATGTAGCAGCTTCCTTTTCATTTAGATACGCCCTTCGTCCATCGGGAAAACACTTCTACTCTCCTCAATAAAGACGAGCTCCTTCAAGCTGTCCAAACCATCAGTTATCCCTTCCGAGGAATGCCAGCGATTGAAGTAGAAAAATATCTCCTTCTCAAACTTTCTCTGTTCTCCTGCTTCTTCTCCATACTTGTCAGCCTCCCTAGCATCATGTACCCTCTGCTATTTTGCTTCATCACCCTCGCGCTGTTTTAACTGCAACTCATGCTCATACTTCAATTTTGCTGCCTGAAGCGCTAGCTCAGCCTGGGTAAACACTTTACTTTCAGCAAACAGTTCTAAAATCACCACATCGAATATCCACGTGAATATATTATTCCCTGATACGACCAGATTTATCTCAGCCTTCTTCATTGGAGTGGTAGCCTTAACTTTTATCTTGTGAGCAATTCCCAACAACATATCCTCCCTGGCCTCATTCTGCGCCTCAAGAGTTTGGGCTGCCACACAATTATTGATATAAAACTCATTTTCTGCTGATTATCCACTCACACACATTTCACCAAGCAAATCTACTGTTCAATATAGCGCACAACAAGTTTTAGAATGGCTCCCAAAATATCAATATCCCAGACGAGCCTCAAATTTTGTTACGTACCTCGTAACGGGTTATAATGGACAGGCAGAAATGGACATACCTGGAGTCCGAGTCTACCGTTCTGAACACTATTTTTTTAGTAACTACGTGATAAAGTAAAACATAACAAAATAAGGCAAACCGGTTATCAGAATACATGCATATAAGTGAGTAAATACATTTCCCAAGCATCTGCCAGCTCAGGTTATTAGATGATGCAGTGTCACGTCTGGAATGGTAAGAAGTCATTTCAGTTCTGGAATTTGAACTGAGTAGAGTTGTAGAGAGATAGAGAGGGGGCGGTGGTGGTGGGGAGAGAGAGGGGGAGAGAGAGAGAGAGAGACGGAGAGATATGTTTTGTCTTCCGAGTGTTGAACTGTCGAATCTTCCATGTCGTCTTCCTGCTCCCTAAACTTATTAAAGACACCGATTGTGACCAAAAAGCAAGACCGTCTTCTGTGGTGGAGTTATCAAACCTGGCCATGGTTAATCACACTGATAGCAACCAACCGGTCCCTCCTTTGTCCACAATGCCTGGAAAAAAAAAAAAAAAACAACAGCTTTGTCGTCTGCACACAAAGCTCAGCCAGTGTCTGGGTCTGGCGTGTTGTGTACGTGATTACAAAGCAAGCTAATCTTGTATATATTCCATAAGTGCCGAGCACCAGCTTTCCATCACATAGTGCCGCCTTTCAGTTTTCATGGCAACTCACAGACTTTCTCTCTCTCTGTCTACTCTCAATTCCAGAGACCCAACCAGTGCAACTTTTACCTGGTAGGTAGTCCCCACCTACGGTATCCAACACGGTATACATATTATAGATGGAGAGGGCCACAGATGTGCTCTGCTCATTTTATCTATTCCCCTTCTCTCTTCTGTCAGTCACCCATCGACTTGCCTCCTGACTTTTTGAGGAGACTATCACCCTGTTACTGTTGTTTATTTCTGCCTCTGCCTCACGGACGATCCGAAGTTCGTGCAGCACCAGTTCCCCTTACCTAACTCGGTTTGTCACGCGAAACAGCTTTTGCAGGTGTAGTTATCAGGTACAATTGCGCTCGCACCGACTTCCCTCATACTGCAGACGGAGTACTCGACTGCCCTATCTGCTGCCTCCAGTAGCTACTCCTATGTTGATTACATTAATTAAAAGATTTTACCCGGCCTTACGTCATTGGGAGCAAGCTAGTCCTCAACCTCTGCTTGCCGAAACGTCTCGAGCCAAAGGCTTGTTCCTCTGACTCCCAGTACACCGTCGCCTTCTGCATTAATCTGCTTGGTTTTTAAACTCTCCCGCTGTATTCCAGGCCGACTTTCACGGGCTTCGGCAGTTGTGCCCCGTTCGAACTGCTGAAGAAATGACCGCCCCTTCTCAATCTGCTCGCTTTCAAAAATCTCTCGCTGTATCACGTGCCGACATCCACGCGCCCGCGCAGTCTTGCTCCGTGCAATCAGCCGAAGAAATAACACTTTATTGAAAAACCTCTCAGTGGGATTTCTATCTACTTAAAGCGGAAGTTTCCTAAATACATTTGTCACACTCTGCCCGAGCTAATCCAAATAGCATATGGAATATGGGAGTTCTGTCAAACTGTAGAAACGTCAAATAAACTACCATAGTCACTGTATTTTTCTTGTATCAGTTGTTGAGCCATTTGCAAATTTCCTCTCAATCCAGCACACTGTTGGGTGTTCTATGATACAGCCAAATTAATGTGGCCATAACGATTTTACTCGTCAGTTTTCTTCACACCGACAAAAAAATACAGCAAAAGCCAGCTCTGCATTTTGATTTGAATGAGCACTCTAGTGGCATTTTCTATAACTTGTAGCGGAACAGCTCCCCACGTAAACACTCCTGCTCTTTTGCATCTGAATAATGGAAGTCCAGGACATTGAACCACCTCCCCGGCAGCAAAGATTCACTTATGGCGACAATACTATCTTTCCATTCTTCGTGCGATTCCTTGGGCTCATCTATTTTTCTTATAATACATCATTCATTGAGATATATGCATCTCGGAGCTCTGAACGTAATATACACAAACTTTTGATTCCTGTTTTATTCCATGACGACTTAACTGCATTGTCCCAACAACATTTTCATTGCCTCCTTAGGCACTCGGGTTCCCATGCCACTGAAAGTCTAGTTTAACCACCAGCCCACCGCACCTACCCTGAACACTATCGAACTTTGCTACTCGGAAATTAGGACTGCTGCAGTTAGGGTAACTATAAATCCTACTGTGCAGATACCACGTTCCCTGAAAAAGATTAGGAATATGACGTCCTCTCTGCTACACGACATCCACAGTCACGAGGTAAACTGGACCATATTACTATATATTAACCTTGGCAAAAGAAAACGAGTTTGAAACCTGCCGAGAATGTCGATTAACTGAGCACTTAACTCTCTGAACTAACTTTGCAAATCTTTGGAGTCCTTTTCTATGCAATTGATACCAAATAAGTTATGCCCTCTGTTTGCTCATGCTGCCATTAAATATTTCGAAGATCATATTCAGGATGTCCCGCACACTGGAACAATGGAGGCAGCATGCTATCATGGAAACCAGTTCGCATCCACATAGCCTCTTTTTCTGTCTCCTAACTAAAAAATGCACTGCTTACTTTTGTTCTGCGTTCTGTTCTGGTTCGTAGAGTCACACTCACGCCAGAGACTTGACAGTTGTAATAATACACTGCGGGTTCAGTACACTACCCCAAAAATATCCAAAGAAATATGCCAGTTGTTGACGCGATATCAGCAGGGGTGCACAACACTGGCTGTTTAATTAAGTTCCCCTAACTGACTGTCACCATGTCACTTGTTTGCGGAAAATTGAATGTGACCGCTGTATATAAAAAAAAGAGACAGCAAATATACAGGGAAAGTCGTCCACAACATATGGAAGTTACTTACCTCTCCATGCCGAACGCTCGAACTCTGCCCATCAGCGGAAAGCGCACTCCAGCATTGGTCGCTGTTCTAGCCTTTTCCTATTTTTTTCTTGTCCTTGCCATTCAGTCCTTCTCGTTGAATGCCACTGCATTTAATTAAAACAAATGGTTCAGCAATTCTTTGGATGGTTACATGTAGGGTAATCAACGCATTCTGTTGGATTGAGCTAAAACTGGATCATTCCGAAGCAAAGAATACGCACCAGAAACAAGTTTAATATAGCTGGCATATATCAAGAAATATGTTGTTTTGCGTCATATATATCTACCACATACTTCATGACAGAAATGTGAAATTTACGTGGTCTGCCTGAGGGTGCCCTTTTTGACGGACGTCGTCTTATTGGGAATTGTTTTTTTTTAAGATGTCCTGGATGTTGTAAGGATGCTGCCCATGATGTAGCTGACTGCATTTACAAACGTCTGCACATTTTTCCCGATGCTTTGCAGTGTCGGCTCCATATCAGACAGCGATACAACCAGTTACAATGCTCCGCACGGTAAAGCTCTTGAAATTTGCGAGCATCTTCGCTGTCAAAGCAAGGGAGCTCAAAGCCTTAATGAAATAAAACCACTGTCGGGCATTCTTTATAATTGTATTAACATGTGTTGCGACAGTGTTGATTATAAATGAGAAAACGTCATTATTTCCCACCGACCCGGCCTGCCGTTTTCTGTTGATGTAGCCTGCACAGGGAGTTAAAGGCGCTCATATTAGAGTATTTCGATTGGACCAGTGATTTTGAACTGAGTATAATATGGCCCAACGCGTTGTGTTGTACTGAATAAACTAAATTTTGACATAGGTATTACTATTATCAAAGCGATTAAACGCCCAGTTCGGTGGCAGTGAAATTGCACCCACTCTGTATCTATTCTATTCATAGCATATTTGCAGAGTTCCAGTCCTTGCGTTGCCAGGATTTGTTTCTAGACATACAAATCCATTCTAAGCACGTCATCACAGAGGAGGTGACTTAAATTAAGAGAGTTGTTGAAACAGCTCATCGTGCGTTTCTTTGGAACTAGCATGATTGTCAACCATCAATTGCAGCAGTGAAGGATTGAAAATAAATTTGCAAACTTACGTCTGTTGTTTGCCACCGGTACACAGTATCCCCAAAAATACATTTCTGTGCCTGAGCACTTACAAATGTTCAACTTCTTTGAAGATATACTGACAGCTGTCAACGAAACAGCTATTACAGGGCAAGGAGTTGACAATAGTATTCGTACAGACGCAGTTTTAATTCAACCTTTCATAGCGTGTTTAAAAGGCACTGAGCTGATTTTTAGTGAAAGTGATCTTGATGATGTTGGTTAGCGCTATGCAGGAATTTATGACATGCAAACTCTGTCTGAGCTGATGTGAGTCAGATATCGCCATTTGCGTTACCAAGCATTGATTTTATTTTTCGCTCTAAATAACCCTCAGTAGATCACAGCAGGACTTTTGGTATAGTCTGTATTACTGGCTTTGACTTCCAAATTCATAGCCCTCAGCTGATTGCAAATCTCTTGATTCATCCATGGCTTTATGTTTGTGTTGGTTCTGGTACGTTCGGGAAGCCACACAGCCATCTACACATGCTATGATGCACTCAATTACATCTATGGCGAATTCGTGCAGATTGGAAGGTTACTCTCCGAAAAAAGTTCAATACATCGAGTCACAGCAGTCAAATATATGCTGGTCCACCTCAAATAGCAAATACTTTTTAACATCCTCTGAACATCCATTGTTATCACTCTGTACGCCGGGTCATCTCAGCCTTTGCACAAGTGGTTTTGGATATGTTTTTTTTTTATGGTGACATAACTATGTGTTCCTCTAATTCCATGGGTGATATATTGCTGGTAATTCTTCACGGCCTTCTTCAAGATGGACTGTTTCACATACCACGCAATTGTAGGGCTGGAAGCGGGGTGTTGTGATTTTTGACTGCTGAATGCAGTGCTCAGAACCTACTGTACAGTCTGTAGTTCGATTAACGTGGAAGGTACTGTGCTAAAAGACTGCTTGTGGAATGCTAGCTTGGTAGATAAAGTGAACGAAATTAGACTCCCAGAAATTGTAAATTCGGAGCAGGATCGAGACAGAGCCCTGTCACGTCAAGTGAATGCTGAAACATATTTTGCGTCCTTTATCTTTAAATTCATTGTTATCCTGCCTTTGCGAACACTGATAAATCTGTCAATATGCAGCGCTTTCGTTCAGGTAGCGTCCAGAGCCATGTTTCCGTGATGTAAATCAAACAGCAGTACCGTTTATCTCCTTGGTACTGCAATCCTGGTCAGACATCTTCAATTTGAAGTTCCATGAATTGTAAAATCGCCAGAAGGATACTGGAGAGTGGGTGTACAAGGCTTCTGTGTTGTACTAGATCTATGACGGATACACGTTAGATACATTACGTCCATATAATCATCTAGTCCTTTCTTATCGACGTATGTACCAAAATAAGTTTTATCTGCTCTTATTGTTCAGACATCAATTAATAATTTTACTTTTATTTTTCCTTTTGCCCTATCATAATCAACCAACGACGCTTCGTTACGTGTAAGCACCATATTTATACCGAACATAACGAGCATACTTGGTCTACATATGTCCCCATAAATGAATAATATGCAGTATTACCAACCCTTATAATTAAACACTCGTTCGTTGACAACAGAGGGTAAAGGCTTTGTTTTCCACCGGTGACAGTTAAACGACTTTTCCTATTCAATATTCTCCTCTTCTATGATTTTGTTAGAATGATTTCAGTGGCAGCGTCGGGACTTTTTCACCACGCACATATCCGTTAAAGGAACCTTTTTCGATTACGAAAGATTACCAGAAAGCTAATTGTAACTGATGAAATAAAGATAAACATCGATCAATTATACTTAAATTTATATACAAATATGAATCCGATGCTCACGATTAGGAACCACAATACATGTTAAACAGTTGAAAATGTTTGGCAGGAAGTATTTTTTTTATCAAATCAACTGTGTTTTTGCGGTTTTCCCTTCCTTCCTGCCAGCTAAGTAGGTCACAAAAACTCCTGTTCTGGAGAATGTGGAGTAAACGTATGATAACAAAAACACTTTACAAACACGAAGAAAATATGAAAGTGAATTCATATTAAAGGAAAACTAAGTTAAATGATGCTTGCTTCTGCCTTGTTGGCGAACCAGGAGGGCAAATTGTAATCAACAGCGCACAGCTGTACCTTTAATGTTAGTGAAAAGGAGATTTATTTACTGCTAATTAACCATTTAACTGAAAGACATGACTAAAAGGGGTTAATAACTGCAGTTTTCAACGATTCTGTATTTCCTAATTACGTCAAGTTCCTTGCGTCACTCTATACTCTTTTAACTTGGAACGTCTGATGCAGAATTCAGTAAAGATTAATTTGAAGTTTGAGAGTAGGCTGAGGAGGATAAATGCAATCTGAGCAGACATGTCAAAGGGACTAGAATATAAGAGCAGCGAAGTCAACTTGAAACATTATAAAGCACCTATGACGTATCGCTGAGTATTGTGAACAGGTTTACGCCCCTTATCTTAGATAAGGTATCCTAAATCTGTAGAGGATTCAAATAATATCAAGACATTGATCATAAAATTGAATGGATTTTCATATGAGGAGCGTTTGATGTCTCTGGACCAGTATTCACTTGAAATCCCTGTGAGCTAATTGATACCTTTCGAATGGAAAAAGGCCTAGATAGGGTGGATATGGAGAGGATGCTTCTAAAGTAGGAGAGTACGAGACGGAAGGACAAAACTTCAGAATATAGGGAATTCCCTTTAAAGCAGAGCTGAGGAGCAATATCTTAAGCATTAGAACGCTGTATTTCTGCACATCTTTGCATTAAGCATATGAGGAAATTATGTAAGTGTGTATCTTTATTTAAATGCATGTTGATATTAAGAGAGACAGGAAAAAGTATAACGAAGAAATTGGATCTAATATTTTTTAAATTGTGGACCAGATGTTCCGCAATCTGATTAATCACAAAGAGTGTGGAACAGATAATATGCGACCACAACAACAGTGCAGCGGAGAGCATTTGAAAATCTTGCGTCATTGGGAACTTCTCAGCGAAAATTATTACGTTTTAATGGTGCGCTCTGCATTACCAACGTTGATAGATATTGAAGATCGCTGAGGGACTGCTTGCATTTGCTAGCGGCTGTGGTGGTGTAGAAGGGGGGTAGGTAATACAAACCATGGGGAAACTAATGAGAAAGTAGAAGTTAATACAAAATGAAATACATTGATTTCGTAGTGTAAGAAGGGCTTGCGGAATGACAAGGAACAAAGAAGGACTGTATAACTAAATTGCCAATATTTCAATTAAAGACATCTAATAGGTCCACTTGGTAAGCGTATGGCACAGGCATATCTTCAACCTTGTATGTGTGGCGGGGTTCACTGTTTGTAGTTACGTTTTCTGGCTCAGTGCTTTTCTCCGCGAATGGGAAGAGAAAAAAAAAGGAGACATAGTCCGTGACCCAGTAGGTTTGGTCTGTACCATGTGAAGGCAATAATGCTCATAGTGATTTTGGGCAATGTATACATCTCTAGAGTTAGAGAAAATGAGACAGCATTGCACCACGGGAAGTTTTATATTTGTTATCATGCATTTTATAACACTACACTAAAATTAGTATTTCTCAAAAGCGGCAAAACTTAACTACAACATATATATTCAAATTAGTGATATTTTTTCATTAGTATTCGCTCAGCATTGAAAATAATCACAATGATAACTGAGTTCAAGCACTTTTCATAAAATGTCTTTATAAATTTTGCATTGAAAACAATGTTTTAGGTGGCACTCGCAATATAGAGCCCAATTTCAGTAGAGAGAATCATTTTATTTTTATAAAGATGATTGTCTGCCTGTTGTTTACTGTTTTGTGTGTGTGTGTGTGTGTGTGTGTGTGTGTGTGTGTGTGTGTGTGTGTGCTCGCATGTATGTACACACAGCGAAAATTTTAGCCCAGCACCAACAGGTAGAAAAAATCATTTAGGTAAATTTTTGGAGTTTTATCAACATCATGATATTTTCCACATTATTGTATCAAATAAAAACAATTTTAAGTTTTCGTCATAGGGTGTAGAATTGCAGTACAGTAATTCAAATGTGGGATACCTAGCCATCATAACCTGGGCCGCATTTGGTTGTGAAATGAATGTGTTTAATCAAACACTGTTTTCCACATTTTGTTTTCGATACTTTTTTAACCTATTAATAATCATATTAATTTTCCAAGTTTTTCACGTCTCTCACATCATCATTTGAACTTTTCCCACTCTCTGAGGTGGATGCCCGGTTCTCAAAATTTGCCAGTCTACACATTTCAGAACACCTGAGGCCATATGCAAAAGTGTGCAATCATACTGAGAGTGAACATATTTGGACAGTTACAGACCAGTAGATCGAAGACGGCATCTGGTGCTGGCTAGGCTTCCATCCAGTTCAACACCAACTTCTCAGCTTCCACTTCTCTCTGCATCTTTCATCCTTTGCCAACAGGGCTTGGCACTTGTGTTTCCTACGCCAAACATCTTCTCAATATACCAGCCTGGTAGTTGGTTCGCTGTGCATGATTTATTAAGCTGTGCATGCATGGTAGGTGCGAATGCAATTCGATTTCACCGTTTTTGGCACAGAAAATATGAAACCCGAGCTCATTGACCCTGGAGTTCGATATTTGGTAGTATTCAGGAGGCATGTAAATGCCTCCAGTTTATCCACAGATTCTGGGCAGAGGTCCCATTCCTGACACAATTCGAAGAATGTGTCCTGTGTTTCCCTGTTGACGGATCAGAAGTTTTAGGGCACTTGTCTTTCCTTTTGCTTGCAAAAACGTTGTCAGTGTTATATCCTGCATATATGTGCAAACCGATGACAGCCTTACAAACATCTGTGGCAAGAGTGGCAGAAAGCTTCCTGATGTGTACAGGCATTGTACGGGTTCTAGTACCACACTTCTAGAGCAAAGGGGCCTATATCTTGTCAAGAAATGTTAAAGACATGATAAAAACGTATGTCTTCTGTGCAGATCACGACAGATTGGTATTCCTCTCTTGTTGCACAGTCAGCATGGAGAGGGTGGCGGCCATCTGCTTCTTTTTGTTGACACTGAGAAGCCGACACCTCCTCATTGTCTTGAGATGCGATTCTGTAACATTTATTATTCACAGATGCGTACAGAATCTTCTCCTGTAACTTTGCTCTGTTCTCCGCCTTCCATTCATGGATTATGAAGACAATGAGTCTACTTATGTTACTGTCTTTGTGGAACCATCTCTGAATGTAACTTAATTACATTTCACTGTTTTGGCAAAGTTCATTCCTTCAGCCAGCGTAACAGAGTTCGCTGGGAGTTGCTCTGCTGCTGATACATTTTTTTTTCTCTGTAGAGTTGATTTTAAAATAGCTTTATTTGTCTTCCTCGGCGATTCTTATGGTGTGGACAGAGCCCAGGGCAATGGTTCAATTGGTTGAGAAAGAATATCCTCCATTATTAGACTGCGTCACTAGTCCATTATTATGAAGACCTCACTTTCTTCCAGATGAATGCCGTCCCATTTGATTTAACTTCTCTCTTCTTACACACAATACTGGATATTTTCTGCTAGTTGGTTTTCATTGGGTCAGGGAATCATTTGCTGGTAGGTCCTCCTCTAGTACTCCTCCTTCAAGCTTGCATAGCACTGCTCACCAATCTAATATGCCTTCATCAGGTCGGAGGCAATGTCCTTTGTGGCTGCATTGTGTCGTACAGATACTAATCAGGTCCCGTTTCTCTGCAAATGAGTTGACTTATTCATGTATGAACCACTGCTGAAAGTGTTTCTTTACATATCTGGATTCTTGTTCGCTGTAGCTCCGCATTACAGAGCTCTGATTTGTTGCCTTGTACCATCTCCCTTACCTGTCCCAGAAATACACTGCAGCTGTTATGTAGTAATGTTTAATACCTGCAGCATTCAGGCTGAATTTTGATGTGCCTGCAGCATTCTGTGTATATTTGTTCACTGTGGCTTCAATTGCGTGGTCCACAACTAAAGGGGTTATTAATTGACAGCTGCACTGAGATTTGACCTGTCCTGATGACATCATACACAGAAGGATTTCCTAATTTTCTGTATTAGGAAAAGTCTGCATTGCTTTGTCAAGAGCAGGTCCTGCCTCAGGAGCCTGATTGAGTTTTTTCGAAGATGGGACTAAACATATTGATAAAGGAGGTACAGCAGAAGTGGTGTATATGGAATTCAGGAAGGCATTTGATAAGATACCCCATGCCAGGCATTTTGAGAAAGTAAGGAGGCATGGAATCTAAGTGGATATTAATTTGTAGATCCAGAACTGGCTTGCCCAGACACAGAGTTGTTGGAGCCGGTTCATGTTCTCCATGTAGGTTGGTCACCAGTGGCTTGCCTCAGGGACCTGAGTTCCGTACCCTTACTAGTAAATGACCTGGATGAGGAAGTGGAGGGATAGGTCAGGAATTTTGCTGATGCCACAAAGGTCGAATGTGTTGTAGATAGTGTAGAGGGCTGTCAGAGTTTACAGCGGGACATTGATAGGATGAAAAACTGGACTTCGCAGCGGCTGACGGAGTACAACTCCGTTAAGAGTGAAGTATTTCAATTCGCTATGGCAAGTATGACGGCGGAATTTAATAGTAATTGTAAGACTGTGTAGAGAATTGCAGTGTAATGGCAGTGTAGAGAATCAGAGGGATCTCAGGGTACGAAGCCATAGCACGCTCAAAGAGCTGTGCAGGGTGACGTTGTGGTTATGAAGCCATACGCTGCATTCGCCTTTATCAATCGTGGCATTGAATTCAGGAGGCGACCCTGGTTAGACCCTACTTGGTATCCTGCTCAGTTTTGGTCCCCTCACTGCAAGAAGTATGTGGAAGACATAGAAAGCGTGCAGTTGATATTTATAATGACGTTCACCGGATTGGAGCGCAGGCCTTAAGATAATAGGTTGAGTGAACTCGCGCTTTTCTCCATGGAACGATGGAGGATAAGAGGTGACCTGTTAGAGGTGCATAAGATGATGAGAGGCTTTGATCGTGTGGATAGTCGGAGGCTTTTTCCCGGGGCTGAACTGATTACCATAAGAGGACACAGGTTTAAGGTTCGGGGTGGGGGGGGTGTAGGTATAGAGATGATAGGAGATTTTTTTTCTTTTTTACTCAGAGTGTGGTGAGTGCTTGGAATGGGCCGCTGGCAACGGTGGTACAGGCAGATAAGATAGGGGCTTTTAGGATACGTTAGGATTGGTACATTGAGCTCAGAAAAATAGAGAGCTATAGGTAAGCCTAGTAATTTCTAAGGTCGGGGTATGTTCGGAACAAGTTTGTTTTTCCGAATAGCCTGTATTGTGCTGTATGTTTTCTATGTTTCTATGATTCTAAGGGTTCTTCAATGGGAGGTTCATCATCAGAGCAACATAAGTTGTCAGGTACCTGGCATAATTCATCTTACAATAGGCAAAACACCATGGGATCATGATTCTAATAGCATGGACGTGTAATTCCCTGTCCTATTCACGAGAGGCGCGCAGAAGCACAAGAACTACTTTCTCTACTATATCAATTTATAATATACAGAATGCGGATATCTCTCCATTGTTGTGACGGAGGTGTTCAAGAATGCCTGTCACAGGGTTATCAACTCAGCTAAGAGTGGTCTTGGCAGCAGATTGTATATCTCCTTTCGGTTCCTCTCTGGAACTTTGTACTCATCCTGTGGTGTGGAAGCTACTACTGCTGCAATGCATTCACATGTGTTCGAGCACTAAGGATGAATGCCTTGACAAAAATGCCTATAAAAACTATACCCTCTCCCCGAAATGGTGCAGCTGGTCAAAATCTCTGACTCACGAACTAAAGGAGGATTTGCACTTCTGCTGAAGAAAAAGAGAACGGCAGTTGTGAGCATTGTATATATACCGCTCAAAAAATCACACAGTCTTTGCGAAGAATTTGACAAGTTTGTAAGGGATGACAATTCTCATATATCTAAAACAAATTGGAACAACATATCTAAGTCAATAATTGATTGTGCAACTCCGTTTGATTACAGTCGATCTATTTCCCCTCTCATTGATTTATCCTGTGTCCGAAGAACTTTTATTTCCCTCCTCAATTAACTAACAATCAACAGCCTTTTGTCTGCAGCAACACCTTCCACGGACTCAGCACTCTCTGGCTCAAAACATGTCGCTCTCATCAGTTTTCTAACAAGACGTCCTGCTGTTCTGGCCATCACCTTCTTGTTCTCAAGCCAAAACCTACTGGAAACATTATTTCCACATCCCCTCTGTCTAACATATTTTGAATGAAAATTCTCGAAACATTAAGAGTTAGTTTTCAGATAACGCTCAAATCCATACATTCATAAACAATGACTATACTCAGTATCTATATTGCAAGTACCCCGACAAATGAGAAATGAGATTTACACTGGCTGAGTACGAAGAGTGGAACTTTGGGAAGATGTTCATGTTTCAGGCCATATGTTTTATAGTTTAAGGACTCGATTGAGCTCCAAAGTTCATGATTCCCTGGAAGTGCTGCCGCATATAGATATGGTAATTAATTATCTTTTAACACGGATGCCATTCAGACAAGAACATGTTTAATGGAGTCATAGAGAAGAATAATGTTGAAACTGTCCATTCGGCGCATATAGTCCAAGCCTAAAAATTTACGCTACCTATTCCCAATGACGTACAACTGATACGTGTACGTTCATATCCTTACTCTCCATCTACCTGTCCATATTTCTCTAAAACTTTGGAAATAGACATAGATGTACCACTTATATTTGCATGTTATTCAACACTCTCGGAATCCTCGGAGTGAAGATATTTTTTCCAACATGCTCTCCTCATTCTTTTTACCTGTCATGCTATGACTTTTGATTGTAGTAGTAAACGGCTTCAATGGATAAATTCTACTTGCATTTACACTTTCTATACACTTCATAATTTCGTAATCGTCCGTCAAATCTCCTGTCTTTCTGCGATGTTCTATTTAACACAGTCCTAACATATTCAATCTTACCTTCCGCTCAATGCCCTCCAGGACGGGCAAAATTCTTGTATATTTGCTTTGCGCAGGTTCAACGTTGACTGCATTTTCCAGCAGGGATACAATGCTCGAATTTAGGCCTTACCAATTCCTTGCACAACTTCAAGATAATATAGCACCTTCTGTACTGTAAACATTGATTTACGAAGGCCAATATGTGATATTTTTGACACCATCTTCCAGTGACGCCAATTTCAACGAATTGTGTACCCGTTTTCACAGATTCTTTTTTCTTCACCACAATCCGTAGTGCCCTGTCTTGCACTGTGTTAGACCGAAATGGCTGCACCTTCCGAAGTGTCAAACCTCTTAATTGTCTGCACTAAAATCGAACTGCTATTTTCAGCTTACTTTTCTATTTGGTGCATATCCCTCTCCATGCCTCGATAATCTTCCTCACTGACCACTATATTCTTGGGATATCGTAAAATCTACTGATCTACTTAATCACCTTATCATCTAGATGATAATATCGGTTACAGACAACAAAATACATTGCCACAATCCCGGCGCTACACAACTAGTCACAGGACTCCAGTCGGAGAGTCTACCCTGTACTGCTACTCTTTACCTTCTCAAACATAACCGAAATGTAGTCAACTTTCCTACATCACTCGGAGTGGCGAGAGATTGAACCTTGTTAACCATCCTCCAATGCAGGACTTTGTTAAATGGCATGCAGTACCGAGGTCCATGCAGAAAACAACCTTTGGCTCGCCTTTATTTACATTCTCGGCACATTCCATGAGAAACTATAAGACTGTTTTGATATGACTTATCAAACTCAAACGCATGCTCACCTCTACTTAGTAAGTCCGTGCCACTCTAAGTAATTAAATAGCCCATTTCGTCGAATATAGGCCAACTAAATTCCCACAACTTCTGTGAAGATTCACCTTCTTATAAATTCCTTGTTTCCCCTCACAAGCTTTTTTAAACATAGGAGGAGCGTAGGCTAGATGTTACTTCCCATTTTGCGACGGATATTTTAAATACCTCTGTCACGGTCTTACGGAGATTTCCCGGTAGCAACTTGAGTGGCACTGCGGATTTATTTCACCGTTTTTGCCTAAGGATTGCAAAAACCTCTGTAACTTGTTCAGTGGCTAATACGTCGATGATACTTTGCCTCACTTCGATGGACTCTGCATCTAACTGCCGAGTAGATACAGATGCAAATAATGCATTTAAATTCTTGGTGTCTGATGTGACTGCATTCACGAATTGCTGTTCTGGCCTTACAACATTCCAATTGCATCTTTTGCAATCAGTTTGCTCTTAACGTACCTTTAAATTTTCTTTTGATTCTCCATCACTGTGTCGGGAAGAGAAAAAAAAAACTCATGCTTTGCTTTTGCCTCCCCGATTACTCTTTTAAGGGTTCACTTGCATTTCCTGTTTTGTACAGACTGCTCATTTGTTCTTATTTCCCTATACATGCTATGAGCTTTTTTTTCTCTGTCCAGCAAGGCCTGAATATTTCTTGAAAACCAATGATACGTACACTTTTCATTTTTGACTTTTATTCTGACAGGCACATCCAAGAGCTGTATTCTAAAAATTATGGTTTGGTGACCACCCACGTACTGAGTACTGCTTTGTCAGAAAATAACATGCCCCAATCTGCACGTCCCAGATTACTTGTTAGCGCATTCAGATTTCTCATTCTCTAATTCAGGAACGCAACTCACAGACAAGACCTACCTTTTTGATTATTATTTTAAAAGTTATGGCTTTGTGTTAACAGGATGTGAAATATTCGCCTACATATTTTTTGTCACCTGCAATGTCTCATTCCATAACAGCAGACGCAGTATTGCACTCTCATCCTTGTGGACTTCCAATTGCTGATGAAAAAAAATATATATATATATCCTGCACATTTGACCAATTGTATCCCATCTAGGCAATAGACAATAGACAATAGGTGCAGAAGTAGCCCATTCGGCCCCTCGAGTCAGCACCTCCATTCTGAGAACATGGCTGATCATTCACTATCAATACCCAGTCCCTGCCTTGTCCCCATATACCTTGATACCCCTATCCATCAAATATCTATCTAGCTCCTTCTTGAAAGCATCCAGAGAATTGGCCTCCACCGTCTTAGGAGGCAGTGCATTCCACGCCTCCACAACTCTCTGGGAGAAGAAGTTGTTCCTCAACTCTGTTTTAAATAACTGACCTCTTATTCTCAATCCATGCCCTCTGGTACTGGACTCTCCCAACATCTGGAACATATTTCCTGCCTCAGTCCTATCAAATCATTTAATTATCTTAAACGTTTCAATCAGATACCCTCTCAATCTCCTCAATTCCAGTGTGTACAAGCCCAATCTCTCCAATCTCTCTGCGTAAGACAGCCCTGCCTTCCCAGGAATCAACCTACGCTGCATTTCATCAATTGCCAGAATGTCCTTCCTTAAACCTGGAGACCAAAACTGTACACAGTATTCCAGGTGTGGTCTCACCAGGGCCTTGTCCAAATGCAAAAGGACATCCTTGTTCTTGTACTCAATTCTCCTTGTAATAAAGGCCAACATTCCATTTGCCCTCTTCACTGCCTGTTGCAATTGCTCATTCACCTTCATTGACTGATGAACTAGGACTCCCAGGTCTCTTTGCATGTCTCCCTGACCTAACTCTAGACCGTTCAGACAATACTCTGCCCTCTTGTTCCTGCTTCCAAAGTGGATAACTTCACATTTATTCACATTGAATGACATCTGCCAAGTATCTGCCCACTCACCCAGCCTATCCAAGTCTCCCTGTATTCTCCTAACGTCCTCTTCGCATGTCACACTGCCACCCAGTTTAGTATCGTCAGCAAACTTGTTGATATAGTTTTCAATGCCCTCATCTAAATCGTTGACATAAATCGTAAAGAGCTGTGCTCCCAATACAGAGCCCCGTGGTACCCCACTAGTCACCTCCAGCCAGTCCGAGAAACACCCATTCACTGCTACCCTTTGCTTTCTATCTGCCAGCCAGTTTTCTATCCATGTTGAAACCCTGCCCCCAATGCCATGAGCTCTGGTTTTACTAACCAATCTCCTATGTGGCACCTTATCGAATGCCTTCTGAAAATCTATGTACACCACATCCACTGGCTTACCCTCGTCTAACATGCTTGTTAAACCCTCCAAAAACTCCAACAGATTAGTCAAGCATAATTTGCCCTTGGTAAATCCATGCTGGCTCGGCCTAATCCTATTACTGCCATCAAGATATGCCACTATTTCGTCCTTAATAATTGACACAAGCATCTTACCCACGACTGACGTTAGGCTAACTGGGCGATAGTTCTCCGTTTTCTCCTTCCATCCCTTCTTGAAAAGTGGGATAACATTAGCCACTCTCCAATCTTCAGGAACTGATCCTGAATCTAATGAACATTGGAAAATGATTACTAATGCATCCGCAATTTCCTGAGCCACCTATTTTAGACCCCTAGGATGCAGACCATGTGGACCCGGAGATTTATTAGCCTTCAGTCCTATCAATCTACTAATCACAGTTTCTTTCCTAATGTCAATCTGTTTCAATTCCTCTGATATCTTATGACCCTGGCCCATCCATACCTCTGGGAGATTGCTTGTGGCCTCCCTGGTGAAGACAGTTCTAAAGTACGCATTAAATTCTGTTGCCATTTCCCTGTTTCCCATAACAATTTCTCCCAATTCATTCTTCAAGGGGCCAACATTGTTCTTAACTATCTTCTTTCTCTTCACATAGCTAAAAATATTTTGCTATCCCCTTTTATATTCCTGGCAAGACTGAGTTCATACCTGATTTTTTCTCTCCGTATTGCTTTTTTAGTTAAGGTCTGCTGTTCCTTAAAACTTTCCCAATCATCTGTATTCCCACTCATCATAGCCCTGTCACTCTTCTTTTTCTTTAATGCTATACAATCTCTGACTTTGTCAAACACTGTGGCCCCTTCCCCCTCTTTGAATCCTTCCTTCTCATTGGAATGAAATGCTTTTGCATCTTTTGTATTATCCCCAAGAATATCTGCCACTACTGATCCACTGTTTTTCCTACCAGGGCATCCGCCCATTTAACTTTGGCCAGATCTTCCCTCATGGCTCCGTAGTCTCCTTTATTTAATTGCAACACTGACACCTCTGATCTGCCCTTATCCCTCTCAAATTGTAGATAAAATCTTGTCATGTTATGATCACTAGTTCCTAATGGCTCCTTTACTTCAAGATCACTTATCAATTCCTGTTCATTGCACATCACCAAGTCCAAAATAGCCTCGTACCTGGTTGGCTCAAGCACAAGCTGTTCCAAAAATACATCCCTTAGATACTCCACAAACTCCCTATTCTGGGGTCCAGCACCTACCTGATTCTCCCAGTTCACCTGCATATTGAAATCTCCCATACCGACTGCATTACCTTTAGCACATGCCAATGCTAACTCCCTAATCAACTTGTACCCAATATCCACGCTACTGTTTGGGGGCCTGAACACAACACCCATTAGGGTCTTTTTACACTTAGTGTTCCTCAGCTCAATCCACACAGACTCTCCTTCCCCTGTTTCTAAGCCACCCCTTCCTAAGGACTGAATCTCATTCCTTACCAACAGGGCCACCCCACACCCTCTTCCCATATTTCTGCCTCTACGACAGCATGTATACCCTGGCACACTCAATTCCCAGGCCTGATCCCCTTGCAGCCATGTCTCCGTTATCCCAACAATATCGTAGTTCCCCATTTTCATCTGAGCCTCAAGCTCATCTGTCTTATTTCTGACACTACGCGCATTCAAGTATAGAATTCTTAGCCCATTCCTCCTCACTTTGCTTAAAACACTGTCTATTGTACCTAACCCAGCTCCTTGAACTTCCATCGGGCTAATTGCACCTTGAATTTTGATGACCTTCACAAGATCACCCAAACCTTCTACACATTTACCCCCATGCTCCTTCTGACCAAACATCTGTACATGTAACTTTTCCAACACATGTTCTGTCTCACCTTTCTCCTTTACACAATTAATATTTTGGAAACGTGTATTCCCCACCTGTCCTTTATCCTTCATCATATCATCTTTTCTCGTATTCTGGATCCCTGCCCCCTGCACATCTAGTTGAAACCCCCCCCCCCCCCGAGCAGCACTGGCAAACATTCCTGCAAGAACGTTAGTACCTCTCCAGTTCATATGTAGACCGTCCTTTCGAAACTGATCCCAACGTACCTGGAACAAAGACCAATTATCCAAAAACCTGAACCCTTCCTTCATGCTCTCATGAACATGCTCTCAGCCTCGTATTAATGTGCATAATCATTCTATTCTTCGCCTCACTCGCACGTGGCACAGGTAGCAATCCCGAGATTGTCACCCTGGAGGTCCTGCCTTTCAGCTTCACTCTTAACATCTAGTCCTTTTTTAGATTGGGATTGCCTGTCTATAAGTGGGATGTAAAATCAACTACTCTAATAAACTTAAGATTATTGCACCAGGTTGCGTTTTATTTTAAAATTTCTTCCAATGCATTCTGAGGAGAGTTGGGTGGCCTGTAATGTAGCCCATTCACGTGGTCATATTTATCTTGATTCACCGTTCCGCACATAACGCCTCAGTGCTCGGATTCTCCAATCTGTCCTGAAGAACCGCTGAAGTAATGTCTTCCCCGACTAATAATGCCACCCCTCCTTCTCTAATAGCTCGCACTCCTTCAGATCCAAATCACAGGAACGCCAGAATACTGAGCTGCCTGTCATGTTCCTCCGGTTACCAAGTCTCGCACATGGCTACATCTTCACAATTCTAGATGTTATCAATGTCTACAGTTACACAATTCGCATATGGCGACTAAATCACAGAAGCTGAAGTTCATTGACCTTTCCTACGATACTCCTCAAGACAGTGCTATGTTCTAACTTTGATTCCTGACTTTGTCTGAGCTCTTGCAACATCTGATTCAACAATCACTCCACTGTATTGGCCTTTCCCATGCAACCATGGTTTATACCCACGTGCATCGTTTATAGGCATTCCCGCTAGGATATAGACCTTCAGTAGTTCTATTGCAAACCGTTCAGTGCAAGCCCTTATTGTCAGGTCTCACCTGTCCCTTCTGTACAGGTTCATTTTCCTTGAAGAATGAACTCAGATATCCGAAAATCTTATGCAATCGGACCTACAGCAACTCCTCACCAATCTATTAAATTGTTGAATCTTCGTTGCTCTGTTTTCAGTTGTATCTGTCTGAGATGAGGCTGACTACAACGCTCCGGTGGGAAACTTTGTCACATGTTGTGAGCAGAATTATCTGCAGCTCAATGTGAAAAAGACTAAGGAGCTAGTGGTGGACCTGAGGAGAGCTAAGTCACCGGTGACCACTGTTTCCATCCAATTGGGCAGTGTAGACATGGTGGAGGATTAGAAACACCTGGGGATACGAATTGACTATAATCTAATTGTTCAAGGGACACTGAGGTTGTCTCCAAGAAGGTTCGGAGCAGTCTCTAATTCCTGAGGAGACTGAGTTCCTTTAACATCTGCCGGACGATGATGAGGATGTTCTACGGCTCTGTGGTGGCCAGTGCAATCATGTTTGCTGTTGAGTGCTGGGGCAGCAGGCTGAGGGTAACAGACACCAACAGGATCAACAAACTCTTTCGTAAGGGCAGTGATGCTGTGTATGTGGAACTGGACTTTCTGGTTGTGTCTGAAAAGAGGATGCTGTCCAAGTTTCATGCCATTTTGGACAATGTCTCCCATACTCTACATAATGTACTGGTTAGGCAGAGGAGTATATTCAGCCAGAGACTCATTCAACCGAGAGGCAACACTGAACGTGATAGGAAGTCATTGCTACCTGTGGCCATCAAATTTTACCTGTACCTGTGTACCTGTGGACACTCCCTAGAAGTGTCAGACAACCTGAGCCAATAGGCTGGTTCTGGACTAATTACCACTGGGCATAATTTACCTATTATTATTTAATTGTTTATGTATTTTATATTGCTATATTTCTACACTATCCTTGGTTGGTGCGACTGTAACGAACCCCAAATTCCCTCGTGAGCAATAAAGCATGTCTGTCTGCTAGTCTGTCTGTCTCTGGCACTTGTCGCAATACTGAGATCACAGCCTCGGGAGTCGCATTTTAATCTGGCACCTAATACACTGACCTCCCTAAAACCTTGTCTTCAGTCCTACCCATGTCTTTGGTGCATCCATGAACCTCGTCATCCGGCCTTTTCAGGCTCCCATTTAAGAAAGTTGATGTTCCGAGATACGCAGACCTCATGAGACGCAGCATGCCAAATTGAAATTTTGTTCGCGACAACCGAAGTGATTGTACGTTTCCGTAACCAATTATTTCTCGCTAAAGTGAGACTCTTCCTCCTAAGACCACCCCCTGACCCCCCACACCCCATCTTTGCTGCTGATTATCAGGGTCAGACAGTGCCAGATAGTTTGAAATCTTTCTGTTATGTCAATTCCCCAAATGTATCCAAATAGAAATACCTGTTGTTGAGGTGGATGTCCACAGTAGGAATTTGAGCTGACTCTTATAACATGTTCCTCCTGTCTATCACACACGTTTCTGTGTCCTTCACAATGAGTGTAACTACCCCTCAATTTTTTCCCAAGTATAGCCTTCAGCATCCCGTTTCGGAGTTCCAATAATTCTTGCTCTTAATCCTTAACGCCAAATCTTTCAAGATGCATCTGGATACACCTTTCCAATCTCTTGTTTAGAGGAACACTGGGCATCTCCCAGCTTTCCTACATCCAGCAATAGGTGCATTCAACTATCCAGTCTGGCATCACTACTCACCGAACTTATCAGATATGCAGACGGAATGGAAGAAAATGACACAGGCATGTTTTTTTTTTCCCTTTATTTTCTCGGACAGAGTCATTCGCCGATGAAGCCTTGAATAGCTGAGGCCTCAATATTGCCACTTCGACCCTGGGCTCCCAGACACGGCCATAACGACGACGATAAGTTTCCTTGCCTTCCATCAGGTTGCTTAAGCTGATGAATCACATTCGGGGATTGGTCTATGTCCGAATGTCTATTGCACCGTCGCTATCTGTTGTCGTTGTTGTTGTTTTTTTTCTCTCTCTCTGCAGGGGCCGTGGAGTTTAATGAATTAACTTTTTCTCAAACGCCCGATGTCCGTGTTGGGGGCGGGATCAAGTTGCATTATAGCAAGTTGGAATGCGAATGTCTAGATTTATAATGTGTTTGTGAATCCGCATTTGGATAATTAAGTTCATTTCTGTAATTATTCTATTCATAGATGGAAAAACATTATTAAGCTGTACCCCCTGTATCTGTTCAAAGCTACTACATACATAAAATATATATACTTGTTTGAATTCCCCCTACCTTCAATGGAAAAAAGCCTTTCCACGTCAACTCCATCTATCCCCCTCATAATTTTAATTACCTCTATCAAGTTCCCACTCAACCTTCTACGCTCTAAAGAATAAAGACCTAACTTGTTCAACCTCTCTCTGTAACATAGCTGCTGAAACCCAGGTAACATTCTCGTAATTCTTCTCTGTACTCTCTCTATTTTGCTGACATCTTAACTATAATTCGGTGACCAGAACAGTACACAATACTCCAAATTCGGCCTTGCCAACACCTTGTACAATTTTAACATTACATCCCAACTCCTATACTCAGTGCTCCGATTTATAAAGTGCAGCATACCAAAAGCTTTCTTCACCACCCTATCCACATGAGATTCCACCTTCAGGGAACTATGCACCATAACTCCTGGATCACACTTTTCTACTGCATTCTTCAATGCCGTACAATTTACCATGTATGTCCTATTTGTATTAATCCAACCAAAATCTAGTTTAAGTCCACTGGAGTCTCTCTAGCAAACTTACATGCAAGAATATTTGTCCTCCTCCAGTTGAGATGTAAACCGTCCCGCCGGTACAGGACCGCCTACCCTGTAAAACTGCCCTATTATCTATAAATCTGAAGCCCTCCTTCCTGCACAATGTCTTCGGCCAAGTGTTGTTCAGCACTATCTTACTATTTCTAAACCCCCCTGCACGTGGCACTGGTAGCAATCCTGATATTGCTATCTTGGAGGTCTTGTCCTTTAACTTGGCTCCAAGCTCCCTAAACTCACCTTTCAGGACCTCTTCACTTTTTGTACCAATGTCATTGGTCCCTACATGGACCACGACATTCGGCTGCTCACCCTTCCTCTTTGGAATACTGAGAACGCGATCCGCGACATTGCGGAACCTGGCAGTAGTGAAGCAACAGACCATCCGGGATTCTCGATCTTTCCACAGAAGCTCCTATCTGTCCCGCTAACTATCTAATCCCCTATCACTACTGCTCTCCTCTTTTCCCTCCATCCCTTCTGAGCTGAGTGTCCAGTCTCGGTGTCAGAGACGCAAACACTGCAACTAGTCCCTGGTAGGTCGTCCCCACCAACAGTGTCAAAAACGGTATACTTATTGTTGATGGGAACGGCCTCCATGTGCCTCGAAACCACATCCTTATGAGTGGGTCCAATAAATTCCCATCAACTCTGGTTACCTTTAATATCCTTCTTTCTGACTGTCTCCATTTTGAATAGTTGTGTGACTTCTGAATCTTTCCAGTCTTTCGGAACCATGCCAGAATCAATTGATTCTTGTAGTTCATAATTATTTCCGCAAGAATCTCTTCAGTCAGTTATTACAGAAAACTTCTGTGTATATTAAGTGGTGCAGGTGACCTATCTATCTTCAGATGTTTCAATGTCACAAGAAACATCAATCCAGTCATTGCAACTTCCCATAATTCTGCTGCCGACGCAGTCAGACTTCCAGCATACTTTAAGTATCTTCCACAGAGAAGAATGATAGAAAATACTGATTCAGTTCATTTCCTGTGCACGCCATTTTTTTTCCTCTCCAGCGTTATTTTCCGGCTGTCCGATATCCAGTCCGTCATCTCTTACATGTCCACTCTCACATCTCCTTTGCTCTTTATCTGCGTGAAGGAAAACATTTGGTGTACTTTTTAATGATATGGCTAGATCCCTTTTTATCCCATATTTTCTTTCATATGTTTGAACTACCGTCTGCTGTATTTTTAAGTCTTTCCAATCCTTCAACCCCCTTTTTTCTTGTGTACTATTACATGCTGTCTGTGGCGTTAATGTTGGATTTGAATGCCCTTGATAGATTCCGCAATTCGATTATATTGTCATCCACTGCTTCCTATAGTTGTAGACAACCATGCTCTGCCGTCATCCCTGCCAGTGATAATAGCCATTCAATGTTGACCAGTTCTGCACTCATGCCCCTGTACACTGCTTCCGCCACTGTAATAATAACACTTCTGGCTCCAGCATTCCCTTCTCAAATTTCATAAGACCATAAGACAACGGAGCAGAAGTGGGCCATTCAGCCCATCGAGACTGCTCCGACATTTAATCATGAGCTGATCCAATCTCCCCTTTAGCCAAATTACCCCTGCCTTCTCACCATAACCTTTTCTGCCCTGGCTACTGAGATACCTGTCGATCACTGTCTTAAATACACCCAATGACTTGACCTCCACTACCGCACGCAGCGACAAATTCCATAGATTTACCACCCAGTAGCTAAAAAAATCAATCGCATCTCTGTTCTGAATGGGCGCCCTGCAATCCTCAAGTCATGTCCTCTCGTACTAGACTCCCCCACCATGGGAAATAATTTTGCCGCATCCGCTGTATCCATGCCTTTCAACTTTCGAAATTTTCTATGAGGACCCCCCTCATTCTTCTAAAATCCAAGGAGTACAGTCCAAGAGTGGTCAAACGTTCCTCATATGTTAACTCTCTCATTCCTGGAATCATTCTTGTGAATCTTCTTTGAACCCTCTCCAATGACAGCACATCCTTTTCTTTACATAAATAAAACACCAAAATCTGCACACAGTATTCCAAGTGAGGTCTTACCAGTGCCTTATAGAGCCTCAGAATCACATCCCTGCTCCTTTACTCTAATCTTCTAGAAATGAACGCCAACATTGCATTCACTTTCTTAACCATCAACTCAACCTGGAGGTTAACCTTAAGTGTATCCTATACGAGGTCTCCCAAATCCTGTTGTATCTCAGAACATTGAATTCTCTCCCCATTTAAATAATAATCTGCCCGTTTATATATTCTACCAAAGTGCATGACAGTACACTTTCCAACATTATAATTCATTTGCCACTTCTGTGCCCATTCTCCTAATCTATCTAAGTCTCTCTGCAGACTCTCAGCACTACCATCAACTCCACATATCCTTATATGGTAAGCAACTTTGCCACAAATACATCTGTTCCATGATCAAAATCGTTGATATACAACGTGAAAAGAAGCGGCCTCAACAAGGACCCTTGTGGAGCATCACTAGTAATGAGCAGCCAACCTGAATAGGATCCCTTTATTCAAACTCTCTGTTTCCTGTCTATCAGCCAACGCTCTATCCAGGTATGCAACTTCCCCGTAGTTCCATGGGCTCTTATCTTGTTTAGCAGATTATGTGCGGCACTTTGACAAAGGAATTCTGAATATCCAAATACACAATATCCACTGCATCTCCTTTGTCTAGCCTACTTGTAATTTCCTCAAATATTTGCACTAGGTTTGTCAGTCAGGATTTTCCTTTAAGGAAACCATGCTGAGTTCTGCCTATCTTATCATATGCCTCCAGGTACTCCGTAACCTCATCTTTGACAATCGACTCCAACAACTT
This sequence comes from Hypanus sabinus, assembly GCF_030144855.1. Lineage (NCBI taxonomy): Eukaryota > Metazoa > Chordata > Chondrichthyes > Myliobatiformes > Dasyatidae > Hypanus > Hypanus sabinus. Next base: position 23,349,159 of record NC_082731.1, read on the forward strand.
CCCAACCACCGATGTCAAGCTAACAGGTTTATACTTAACTTTTTGCTTCCTTGCTCCTTTCTTAATTAGCGGAGTGACATACCTGTCCTCCGTAACCAGACCAGAATCTATCACTTTTGAAAGAACATTGCTAATGCCTCCGCAGTCTCCACTGCTGCTTGCTTCAGAACACAAGGGTGCATTCCATCTGGACCAGGATATTTATCTACCCTTAGACTATTTAGCTTTCTGACTACTTTCTCTGCCGTAAATGTGACTGCACATATTCCTCTCCCCTGACAACCCTGAATGTCAAGTATATTGCAGATGTCTTTCTCAGTGAAGACTAATGCAAAATACTAGTTCATTTCCTCCGCCATCTTCGTTCGTCCCATTACAATTTTTCCGGCATCATTTTCTATCGTTCCTGTATCTTCTCTCACCTGTCTTTTTCTCGTTACGTATTAAAAAAAGTTTTTAATGTCCTCTTTGATATTATTTGTTATCTTCCTTTCATAGTTCATCTTTTACCATGTGATGACTTTCATAGTTTCCTTTTGCAAGCTTTAAAATCTTCCCAATCCACTGTCTTCCCACTAATTTTTGCTTCCATGTATGCCCTCTGCTTTGCTTTTACTCTGGCTTTGACTTCTCTTGTCAGCCACGGTTTTATCCTTCTCCAATCGAAAATTTCTTCTTCTTTGGAATATATCTGTCTTGCACCTTCCTCACTTCCCGCATAAACTCCAGCCACTGTTGGTCTGCCGTCCGACCCTTTCCAGTCAAACTTGGGCGTTCCTCTCTCATGCCACTGTAATTTCCTTTAGGCCACTGAAATACCAACACATCGGATTTCGGCTTCTCTTTCTCAAATTTCACAGTGTACCCAATCATGCTCAATCAATAACAATCTGAAAGATCCCGCCATCATGGACATTTACACAACACGCTGTATCCGAAAAGGAACCAGCATTATGAAGGACCGCATGCACCCCTCATACATTCTCTTCCCACTCCTGCCGGCTGGGAAAAGGCTTCGAACCATTCGGGCTCACACGACCAGACTATATAACAGTTTCTTCCACCAAGCTAACAGTTTGCTCATTACACAAAGCCTGGACTGACACCTTGCCCTCATAATGCCTGCACTGCTCTTGTGCACTTTATGCCGTCCTGTGCAGGTCTGTAGTCCAGTGTGGCTTTCTTTCTTCTTTTTTTTTTAAACGTAGTTCAGTCTAGTTTTTGTATTGCATCATGTAACAACATGGTCCTGATAAAATGTTGTCTCATTTCAACTATATACTGTACCAGCAGTTGTGGTCTAAATGACAATAACAGTGATTTGACTTAAGATCAATTCTTCCTAACGTTTCCTTCACTTCCATTATGAATTTCTGGATGAATTTTATCAAACTGAGATCATCTTTCTCTTCGTTTTTTTTTTTACCTAACTGTCCCAGTTCCAGATCACTACAAAACACACAATACAGAATAACTGATCGCTAGATTTCACCAACTCGACCTGTTCTAAAATCCTATCACAATGCATTCCAGAAATTCCCTACTTGTGATCCAACACTAACCGGATATTCCCAATCAATCTGCTGATTGAAACCATCATGAGTATCATAACCTTGCCGTTTTAGTATGCATTTTCTAACTCCCGATGCACTGTGTTGATCGCTACTATTGCATTGTGGCCTGCATATAACTCATATCAGGTCATTTTTAGTTTGCAGACCTGAGCGATACCCACCACAATTCAGCACCATCCGACCCTATGTCACCACTTTCAACTGATTTGCTTTCATTTTTGAAAACTCAAGCCACCCCAACCGTTCTGTCTACCTAAATGTCATTCCGATGCACGTTCATGCTTGGACGTAAAACTCTCCGCTTAACGTCTGTTAGCCAGGGGTTAGTGATGACAATAACTTCATAAATTCCAGTTGTATCTGTGCAACAAATTCATCTCGCTTCTTCTATATGCTGTGCATTTTCATATATAGCACCGCATTCACCTACTTAGATTCTGTCTGACTTTTTACATTGTAACTCACCCTGTTGACTTCTTCATCGTCAGCAATATCACTCGAATTCCTTTTCCCCTGGTAAACCAGTATATCACCCTCCTTCCCCCCGAGAATGTTGCAAGTATATTGATCACCCACGCTTTCAGGTCTAATTTGTCAGTTTTTAGAGTTCATAGACGCAGCTGACCCTGACCCTGTGTATTTCCGTCATTCACGAATTCTCCGTGAAAACAATTCTATTCTTTCGCTCAATGGCACATAGCACGGCAACAATACAGAGATTACTAAGCGGCAGGTACCGCAAAACTTTTCTATGATATTTCCTAAAGATTATTTTCTAGCCCTCCTTAAGTTTTCTACCTTCGTCTTTGGTGACAAAATGTATCAATACCAGGCTACCCCCCCCCCCCCCCCCAGATTTAGAATGTCTGGTCCCGAGTCGTCTCATCTGAGACACTAACATTTGGCAGGCAGCATCCAGTTGTGTCCGTGGTGCAAACAGATCGTCGGTTTTCTTTTCGGATTACTGTTAAGTTTCCTATACATCTGCAGTCCTGTTCAGCTCACCTGAACTTCTGCATCAGAGTTAGTGCCGTTGCCCGACTCACAATAGTGTGTGTATTTTTTGGTATTTATCTCACTGGTCTTAGTGTTACAGAGGAAATGGTTATGTTTTGTGGTGCCCTGAAAAGTCTAGTCATTATGTCTGCTACAGGTGTTTTTGTTTGTGCATGCTTTAATCTTTGGTTTCTCAGAGTTTTTGTACGAACTGAGGCAGCTTTCACACACCGTGGTAACTAATGCACAAAAGTAGATCGCGCTGTCTTCAAACTGCGCTGCAGATATCGTCAAAGGAATCGCATGATGATTTTTAAATAGTCGAGCATCGAAATTCCCCGTTGCAAAATCTGCGTCAATTTTCCTTGTGTTGTCCCGGTACAGTATAAACTGCGGTGCTTTGCTCGGATACAACCGGTACCAATAAATATCCGGATTATCAGAACTGCTGTTGAAAACACAATTCAGTTCGGTACCCTTTCCTTTAGTCACCTTCACCTCACGTTGATACTGTGTTACAGAGGTACCTTCAATTTTACCTGCGGTAAGTATTATGATTTGTCAGACATATATATATTTTTTGTCAACTAGCAAATCTTCAGAAACCATAACAAATAATGTTCTGCATTCAACAGATTTCGCTCTCGAAACTGAAGCCTAATGTTGATATGTTAAAGTCAATCTATGACAGTATATTCACCGTATTTCGGATAACCGCTGATAAATTCCAATTATACTTCAATGGGCATATTGTTTAGTTAACCTCTGGGGTCCACACGTGGCTTAGAAAAAAATATACTGGTTCAGGATGCTCCTGATAATAATCCGTATCAGTCCTCAATAGTACGTATCAGTACTTACCAATTACAATGAAAATCAATGGTAGCATAAGGAGAGACATTGTATTAATTCAATCACCTGCACTGCGATAGAACAGGATACATTGTGATCAATTTTGTTCTTAGCAGTACTTATATATGTTTTGGGCGGAGTCACTCACTGACGATCTGACATCTATATGGCACGTCAAAACAAACAACAAATCAGTCTAAATGGAAGAAATATATATAATGCGTGGGTGATGCAGACTCCTGATAATATGTTATATGTTTGCTGCCCGTTCAAATCTTTCAGGAATACTCTATAGTACATATGTGGTTATAAATGATTTAAAAAAAACAAACAAAAAAAACTATATGCGCATTTACGGCCCTGGAGAACATAACAGCATACAGAGAGAACATTCTGAGCGCAATTCCATTCAACACTCACGGTGCCGTGCAAAAATCTATTAAAACTTATAACATGTTTTTACCACTGAATAACATCATCTACATTTTTTGAACTTGAATGTAACAAGACCTCCTACTTTCCTAGTGAAATTCCGTGGCTGTAGTTCCAAAATATTTCCTCAGTTACACCTGACGGATGAAAAATAAATGAAGGACACATGTATTCTTTATCCGGTCAACAGTCTGTATGCGATCACCACAGTATGTTTACACTGCTGCAGACAAGCTATTACGAAAAGAAGGCAAGCGGACTCTTATCCCAACTATGTTTGTGCTCATATCATTTCTTTATGACAGTTGTTTTTAACCCCTGAGCATTATTAAATTCTTCATACGGAATGTCTACTTCTAACGGGTTTTATGACATGGCTTTTCACATTTGATAGACTATTGAATAAACACAAATGCAAACTGATCTGACTTATGTCTGCAGGAATATTTCCATTCCACCCCATCGCCATTCATGCTGGTATTCAATTTTGTGTCTCAAATTTTACAGATCAAAATAAGTTCATTAATATACTACATAAATGTTACCATAAGCAAAATTGTGTATCATTTTCTAGTGACATACTCAGCCCGATTATAGAATAAAAAAGTATCAAAGTATCAACAAAAGGAGTCCAAGTCAGGCTTTAAAGTAGAATTCAGAAAACAACAATCTGTGCAAATGAAAAACAAAAAAAAAGTAATAAATGAATAATCAAACAATATCGATTACATGAGATGAAAGGTTCTTGAATATCAGTGATCTGGTTGTCTGCACAGTAATGGTGCAAATGAATTTGAGTGTAACTTTCATCCCTGCTTCAACAGCATGTTGTTTAGAGGGAACTAATTGCGGTTGAACCTGATGGAGCGTGTCTTGAGATACCTGAACTTTCTTCTTGTTAGTAGCTACGAGAAGAGAGCATGTCCTAGGTGTAGCAGGCCCCTCGTAATAAATAATTCAGGCCCGCCACAGTGTTCCCTCTCTATGTGCTTAATCGTGATGGAGTTTGACGTATCCGCTACACAGTGCAGGATTTTCCGTTCAAGGACATTTGTGTCTCCATATCAGATTGTGACGCCGCCCATCATTATATTCTCAGGCACATATCTATCGAGGTTTGTGAATGTTTTAAAGCACATTTCAAATCCCCACAATTTCCAAGGTAATGGGCAGGCTGTGTGTTTCTTCTCATTTATACCTAAGTGCTAGCCCTAATGGAGGTCAAATAGGAACTTTAAGCTGCTTACACTCTTCAACACTGATCAAACAATGACATCGGATTTTTGGACCTCTTTGCTTCTCCTCAATTATCTAATCATATCCGTGTTCTTGCTGCATTGAAAAATAAGTTATGGTTATGACACCTCTCAGCTGGATTATGAATCTAACTCTTATAGGCTGAATCATCTCCACAATTGATCCGGTGCATCACTATGCTACCATCATCACATGTGACTATGGTGTTGAATCATTGCCGAGCCATAGAGTCATAAGTCTAAACCAAGAAGAGTAGCAGTTGAGTGTATAACAGGGAGGTGCACTTGTACTGATGGATATCATGCAGGAGTTGGTGTGGCCTATCAGAACTGACTAGATTCTGCAAGTTAAGAAATCCTGGATATAATTGTTTAAGGATATATTGAAGCCAAAATTAATAGGTTATTGTTTAGTTTTGAAGGGGTCATTATATTCAATGCCGACCTGTATTAATAAGAAAATGTGCAACCTAATATATACATCACTGCTGTCCAGCATTTCCAGGGTTGGGTGAAGAACATCTGAATTCCTCCTTTATTGTGGTTCATTTTCCGAGATATTGGAATAGTCAGAAATAATTAAACTACGGAATGCAATCGGCATGCCGCATTCCACGTGCTAACGAGTGAAAATTCACAACACAGTGCTTCCATTCAGCGCTGCAGAGCTCCATTTTTGACAGTTATTGATAGAGTTCCCGATCTAGTTCATGTCCGCGCGAGTGCTCCCGGAATAATAAAGCAAATGCGAAAGGCTGAATATGTCAAGGTACGTTTTCTTAGCTGATAAGCTGTGTCGACATGCCATCTTGAAGGCATTTGGAATGCGTAGACAATCATTTTAAAACGTTTTATGACTTATTCCAAAGCATCTTTTTTCATATTTATTCATTATATCAAATTTGAAGATGGAAAATCTATTGTGATTCTGCAGTCTGTAGCCCATGGAGTTTCAGTTCTTTATAAACCCTTAAAAGAAACACTTTTAAGAAAAGGTACGCTGGCTATTAATCGTAATATACGGTAAGCCATAGGAGCAGAATCAGGCCATTCAACAAGCGAGGGTACTCCCCCATCCCATCATAGCTGATCTCGGATCCAACACAGTCGAATACAACTATCCCATCTTTTGATTTCCTCACTGTTCAAGGAACGATAAACTTGGCTTTAAGTATATTCACGGACGTGGCTTCCACAGTGGTCTGCGGGGGATCATTACACAGACTTACTCGACGCTGGCTGTATATACCGTGGTATGCAAATTTATAGGCAACAATGGTCAAAATCAATTAAATTGATTTTGGATAATCAATGGGGGTTTTATGAGTGATGAACAGACCTGATGGACAATGGGATACAGAGTTAACCATCCACCACCCGCGAGAGCCACGAACTATTACTGTTGTTATGCTGACCGTGAGAAAGATAGACGAGAAACAGGCAAGTACATCTTGGATAATTAAATGGATAATTAAATGAGTCGAAGATGAATTGATCACCAAAGCTCATAAGGTTAAAGATCAAACAGTCTTTTCAACATTATTTGCAAGGTTGATATATTATTTTTGTTTTCTACAATTTTAGAGTGAGAAACAGGAAAGGTGCATAGAAAAGTTTGGGAATCCCAAGAGATTTAAGCTCTCCAATACATTTTACCAAGTTCTTAGTCCTGAATAAGCTTGTTAGGGTTATGCCTTGTTCAGAGGCATCGTTAGTAAAGGCAATGTGATGCAATTTACAATGCTCTATAAATACGGTGACTCCACAGAACTCTTCCCAATAAACAGCAGCCACAGGCTCCTCTAAGCAGCTGCCTATTTTAACGTACCACGCAACTGGGTGGCAGACCAGCAAAGATAGAATTATCCGTTGTATCGTTGTGGTCATTCAGTGATGTCCCATCTGGTCTTCAGCCAGTCCGTTCTTCTGTGGTGGACTCGTCACTCTGGCATGAGTGGACACATACAGAAGTCCACACCTGCCCTGCTGTAGCACATTGAGCTGGACTGGCCGATCTCCTGGTTCGGTCTCCGAAGCCCCCACCTTTCTTGTGGGTTGCAACACTTCATCTGTGTCCACTGGCGTGTCTGAAGTGTGTCTCTCCAGACCTGTCTTTTAATCCCTACTACGGGGTTCTCAGCTGTCCAACAATTCTGAATGACTGTGTCCATCAAATCATGCCACTGCTGCTGTCCACTGAGGAATGTTAACGAGCATTCCATTGTCCTTGCAGCGAAACAGTAAATAATTCAAAAGGAGTCACAATACGGTTAATCAGCAGTCTCCCTCTCTCTTATCTGTCGCAGATGTACTTGCCTGTTTCTCGTCTATCTTTCTCACGGTCAGCATAACAACAGTAACAGTTCGTGGCTCTCTCGAGTGGTGGATGGTTAACTCTGTATCCCATTGTCCATCAGGTCTGTTCATCACTCATAAAACCCCCATCCTTCTGGGAATTTTCACCAGAGGGAAAATTAACTAATAAAGCACATGGCTGAATTACTGAGTTTAACAAAATACAGAAGTTGTCTTAACTACAAGAATAATACAGATACACGTTCAAATTAACATCTTGATAAACAATCAGCAATAACATTATCACTCCACTTTACATGGTGTATTTTAATATTGAATTCCTGTAACAACAGACTCCAAGTTAGTAACCTCTTATTTTTTTTTCTTCTTGTTTGTCAAAAATAACAAGGGGTTGTGATCAGTATAAACAATTAATGGTATCTGTTCTGAACAAGTGTAGACCTCAAAATGCTGTATTGCCAAGATAAGTGCCAACAATTCTTTTTCCACAGTGAAGTAATTTATCTGATGCACATTGAACTTTCGAGGGAAATACGCCATTGGGTGTTCCACTCCATCCCCGGCGCTCTGCAATAGGACTGCCCCTGCGGCCTCATCACTTGCATCAGTCGCCAAGGAGCAAGGTTAAACACAGGCTTTTAACACAGGGTGATAGCACAGTATAGTTTTCAACTTCTCAAAAGCTTCCTGACCAAGACTGTTCCACTCAAAATTTACCTGATTCCGTAGGAGCTTTGTAAGTGGGAGGGCAATATCCGCAAAATTCTTACAGAATTTCCGATACTACCCCACCATCCCCAAAAACGTTCTTAATGCCCTTTTATTTGTTGGGACAGGAACCTCGGAAATAGCCTGTACTTTAGCCTGCTCAGGAGCCAACTGCCCCTGTCCTACCGCATACCCTAGGTACTTGATCGTGGCATAGCCAGCTCACTCTTTGCGAGGGTCACTGTGAGATGGACTGAAGTCAATCGTTTAAACTGCTTCTCCACAGCCTCAAGCTGTTCATCACACTCCAGACCAATACATCGTCAATATAAGCTTTTGTGTTTGTTAACTTTCTAATCATTGCGTCAATCATTCTCTAAAAAGTCCCTGGAGCATTGTTTATCCCAAGTGGCAACACATTGTATACATAGAAACCTGATGGTGTGACAAAGGCTGAGATTTCTCGAGCCCTGTCTGTTAAAGGAACACACCTGTATCCCTTTAGCAGGTCAATCTTAGTGATGTATCTCGCTTTACCCAGTTTATTAATACAATCATCCACCCTGGCGATAGGATAAGCAGCTGTTTGTGTGATTCCACTCACCTTTCTGTTATCTGTACAGAATCTTATATCAGTCCGGCTTCGGTACAACCACGCATGGAGATGCCCATGAAGAGGAAGATTCACGAATGATACCAGAAGCTGGCATTTGTTCAATTTATTTTTCAACTAGCTTGCTCATATCGAAATTCATCCGATAAGGATTTGTTTAATTGGCTGGGCCGAAGTAACAATAACGTCATACTCTGTTACTGTGCACCTCCTGGGAACATCTGGGTATAAATCTGCATGCTGGTTAAATAGCTGTGTGAGCGTCTCTCTTTGTGCAAGCTCCAAATGACTGAATTTATCATCAAAGTTGGCCAAAATACCTGAGTTCTCTATTCTGGTGGGTACTATGCTTATCTTTTCAAAACGCTCAGGCCCCTCCTTATCAGTCCTTTCTGCCTTATCGGTCTTCGCTACAACACCAACCACCGTGGGGGGGGGGGGGGGTCGCGTTTTTATAACCATTGAGCATGTTAACATGAACCAACTGGCTCGGCTTTCGCCTATCAGGTGTTTCGATTGCATAATTCAGCGAGTCTAGTTTCTTCATCACTTTGTACGGCCCTTGAAACCTTGCCTGTAGGGGGTTGGTAACTATAGGGAATAGGACAAAAACCATTGCCCACTTGAAATTCTTGCTTTCGGGCTCATTAATCATACCATTGTTTCATTTTAGTCTGGGAGTCTTTAAGATTTTGCTTTGCAAACTCGCAAACTTTATGGAGCCTTTCACGGAACCTCAAAACATAGTCAATCACATTGACTTGCACGTTCGGACTAGACAATTTTTCTTTGAGTAAGGTTAAAGGTCCTCTGGGCCTGTGACCAAAAGCTAGCTCAAATGGACTGAACCCCAGAGATTCCTGAACCGTGTCCCTCACTGCAAATAAGAGTAGTGGTAATGCATCATCCCAGTCTCGAGTGTTTTCCTGAGAGTAACTTTTAGTCATGGTCTTTAAAGTCGCGTGGAATCTTTCCAACGCTCCTTTATGCAGAGGCTAGAATTTGTTTAACTCCCAACTGTGTCACCATTTGCTGAAATGCCCGAGAAGTGAAGGTACTTCCCTGATCTGACTGTATCTCTCTAGGTAACCTTACCGTGGTGAAAAAATTAATGAGGGCCTTTACTACCGCAGGAATCCTAATGTTCTCTAGGGGCACAACCTCTGGGAATCGAGTAGCAGCACACATCATAGTCATGGCATACTGCCGCCTGCTCGCAGTTCCAGGCAAAGGACCCACAAAATCCACGATAATTCGGGAAAAAGGCTCCTCAAAGGCGGGTATAGGTCTGAGGGGTGCTTTAGGAATAACCTGAATTGGCTTTCCTACCACTTGGCAGTTATGGCACCTTTTATAATAGTCAACAAAATCCTTCCACATATTTAGCCAATGAAAATCTTTCATAACCCTATCTACTGCCTTCATTACTCCCAAATGTCCACCTAGAGTTCCCTTGTAAGTCAATTTCAAAATTTCACCCCGAAAATCATTCAGATCTACCACCTAGTGTACCACCGCCCAGTCCTCATTGGCACCGTGGTCAGCATCCACTTCCTCATTAACACTTCCTCCTTCAGGTAGTAGACCTCTGGTTCTTTATCAATCTCTACTTCAGAAAGAGCTGATTTTTTCAACGTCACCAGCTCCTCATCACGACTCTGTTCCTTTATAAAGTCCTTACTTGCTAATGGTAGATCTACCTCCTCTCCATTACTCTCCTTAGCTCCACTATCCTTTTCCTTCTCATCCGGTAACCACTGTTCATAAAAGGTCGGCAAAAATGTCTCCGCTAACTTAACACTGGACTAATATAAGCTGGCTCCTTTCTCACCCGCCTTTCTTGACATGCTGAAAGTGAATGCGCATGGGATAAATCTTGGAATCTGTGGGCGGGTCCTCAGCATTTACAGGCTTACTTGTCAGCTTCTCTACTGAAAACACCTGCCAGATCGTTACAAAGTCGGACGTCCACGCCATCCATTCTTAGATCCGACCGCACCCCTATTTCTACTGGTCCAGATACCAGGTCACATTTCAGAAATATCCTGTGCAAAGGTACAGCCTATGTCCCTTTTCCATTACCTCTTAACAAAACCTCCCCAGTCTCTGTGTCAGAACCAAAATCTAATACCTTCCTTAAAATCAATGACTGACCAGTCCCAGTATCTCTCCAGATCCGCACTGGAACGGGGCTTTTTAATTCCTTCACGGACACCGTCCCTTCCGAGATAAACTTCTCACGTCCCTCTTGTGCTCTTTCTGCCTTTGCCTTCCTCATCGATGTGCGGACCGACTCAATGCAGCATTTAGGGATTGCAGTTTTCCGTTTTCCCGTCTCCTTCTTCGGAGCAAAGCACTTCGATGCTATATGACCAGCTTTCCCACAAATATAACACGTAAAGCTGGGAACCTTCCTGCCAACATATTTTTCCTCCTTACTTTTTCCACTAGCTTCCGGTTTATTCTGTGCCTTAGCCGGTGGGCTTTCTCTACAGTCCCTACTGCCTCTCTGGTAGCTCTTGTTTGAGGAAAACTTTGACTTATGGGCGAAAGTATACTCCTCCTTTAAATTGGCAATTGCAGACAGAGTCTCTGTCTCCTTCTCATCCAAGTATGTCTTCATACTCTCAGGGATACAACTTTTACATTGCCCTATCGGTATTAACTGTAACAGTTTATAATAATCTTCATCAACCCCTCTTGAGGAGCACCAACGCTGACAATACTTTTGCATCTCACGGGCAAACTAAATACGTGTGGTTCCACGGCTTTCTCAAGTTCCGGAACTTCTGCCGGTATACCTCTGGCACCAACTCGTAACTCCTCAGTACAACTCTTTTTACTTCCTCATAATCCTTGGACTCATCCATGGACAATGCCGAATATGATTGCTGAGCCTTCCCACTAAGTACGCTTTGTACCAGAACAGACCAATTGCTCTCAGGCCACTTATGATTCACAACCACTTTCTCAAAATGGATGAAGCAATTATGAACATCCATCTCCTCGAATGGAGGTAGCAACTGGATCTCCGGACCAATTTTGAACCGCTTATTTGGGTCTGCCGCACGGTCTCTTCCCTGCTGTACCTTTAACCTGTCTATTTGCAGCGCATGCTGCCTCTCTTTATCCATTTCCTCCATCTGCCTTTCAGCTTCTTCCTCCTGCCTTTTAGCCTCCATTTCTGCCTCCCTCTCAGCCTCCTCACTTTTCCTTTCATCATCCTTTTTTCGCCCTGCAGCTTCTCTCTCCGCTTCCAGCCGCCTTTTGGGAAACTCATGCTCCCTCTTCTCCTTCTTCACAACCAACATTCAATTTTCTATAACTCAGCTCAACCTCAGTTGGTTTCCTCTCAGGGAACAGGTCCAATACATCTGGTGAAAACACACACTTGGATACATAATGCATAGCTGTTTCTCTCTGTATATACACCTTTCTGATCGACGATTTCAACTTTGGGAGATCTCATCGTTTGGCAACATTCACCAATTCAGCCTTCCAGGCAACCTCTAAAGCCCCCGAAATCGGGTATTATAAAAATTTGACATTCTCCAACTCTGCTAGTTTCCCGTCTGGTTAATCTCACAAACAGATCATATATGGGACTTTTATTCCGATTCACTGACACCTTAATTTGGTAATTAAATCTCGAGACGAGGCCTCAATTTGTTACGTACCCAAAACTGGGGGTCAGACCAGCGAAGAAAGTAGTATCCTTTGTATCGTTGTGGTCATTCAGTGATGACCCCTCTGGTCTTCAGCCAGACCGTTCTTCTATGGTGGACTCGTTACTAGGGCATGAGTGGACGCAAACACAAGTCCCCACCGGCCCTACTGTAATATCGTGAGCTTTACTGACCGATCTCCAGGTTCGGTCTCCGAAGCCCCCAACTTTCTTGTGTGTTCCAACACTCAATCAGTGTCCACTTGCTTGTCTGAAGGGTGTCTCTCCTGACCTGTCTTTTTAATCCTACCAATGGGGTCTCAGCTATCCATCAATTCTGAATGACTGTGTCCAACAAATCATGCCACTCCTACAGTCCACTGAGGAATGTTAACGAGCAAACTATTGTCCTTGCAGCAAAACAGTAAATAATTCAAAATGAATCACACTGCAGTTAATCAGCAATCTCCCTCTCTTTCTTATCTGTCGCAGATGATCATGCCACTTTTTCGTCTCTTTTTCTCATGGTCAACATAACAACAGTAATAGTTCATGGAACTCGGGGGGGGGGTTGTTTAACTCGGTACCCCATTGTCCATCAGGTTTGTTCATCACTCATAACACTATCCTCTGACAATTAAAATGAATGATGTTTTCAACGGACGAGAAGGCTCTAAGAAGATCATACAGCGTTTTCAGGTAGTCGTTTTCTCAATACGTAATGTAATTAAGAAATGGCAGTTGACTCAACGGTGGAGTTCAAGTTCAGGTTTGGAAGACAAAGAAAACTTTATGAGAGAACTCCCCGTAGGATTGCTAGAAAGGCAAATTAAAACCCGCGATTCACTGGAAAAGTCCTTCAGGAAGATTTAACCGGCTCTGAAGTGGTGATAAAGTGCTCTACTGTACAGCGACTGTAAAAAAAGCTGAAGTTACAAACAAGTTTGCATCTACAACAGGATAATGATACTAAACACAACGCAAAATACAAAATAGAGTTCCTCAAGTGGTTCAAGCTGAATGTTTTGTCAAGGCCCTCAAAGTCTCCGGAAAACAATATCATCGAAAATTTGTGGATAGACCTCAAAAGAGCAGTGCATGCAAGACGGCCCAAGAATCTCACAGAACTAGAAGAATGGGCGGGAATAGCCCAAAAAAGAATTGAAAAATTCTTGGCTGGCTACAGTAAGCGTTTAGAAGCCGTCATACATGCCAAAGAGGGTGTCGCAAAATACTGATCATGCAGGGTTCCCAACGTTTGCATATCACTGTACATGTATATAACTCCTCCGGAACTCTGTTCTAAAGGTTCACGTCTGTGCTTTGAGGCTCTGTGCACCCACCACAGAAAACATGCGCTCCGTATCTAACGCATTCCGTCCCTGCAACATTCGATGACTCCCGTGTATTTTTTTTTAATACGTTGAGTATAGGTCCAAAGCTGCAAAACTATGCCTTTATGTTCAGTACTCTTGCCCCGATTAATGCTTGTGAACATCATTTGGTCTCTATCCAGAGAGAATACATCATTTCCAAGAGATTGCGTCCAAAAGAGTTGACAACATTCTGACAGCGACCTGGCCTGTGTCTTATAAAGACTCAGAGTTACCTCCTTCTTTCACCAAAATGCGTTGTAGAAAGCTTAGATAACAACCTCAGATGTCAGGATCTTCAGGCTCACAATGATGTCCCGACCATGTGCACTGCTCTAGAAGCTACCGGGAATTTCCATTCCTGTAATGACGTGATCTGAAATGCTCACAGTACCCCAACTAAGGACTTATATAGCTGTGCTATTACTTCACATCCTTTCAGCTAATTCCCACGGTGGTTAAAAGCCAATACACAATATGACAGCTTAACAACAAATACAATCTTCGCAGCAGCTTTAAGATTCCTATTTACTTGGGCCCCAATATCTCGCTGATCAACAACACAGCCAGGAAACATACCATTAATATTATATTCTGTCTTCATATTTGGCAACCAGAAGATATTTGGCGCATGTACGTCACACTTATCACAACATTATATTTTATCTATCAATATTTTGCCCTTTATTCCAATTTATCTAAATCATGCTGCAGTCGCATTGCTTCCTCTGTACTGCCAACACTTCCACCTATCTTCGGATGAATAGGGATATTTAATATAAAAGGAATGCATACAATACACATCTTGAAATTCTTTTTGTTCAGACATATCCACGAAAATAACACAAACCCTAATAAGATGATCCAGCTCTCCTCCCTCCGCGTGAAAGCATCAGCGCAGCAAAGAGCCCCTCCACACAAACAAAAAAAAAACAACGTCAATCTTCACCGAGCTGTCAAGCGTGCTGCATTGGATGAATAAAGACACAGATTCGTTCACCCGTTATTCCACATAACACAGACTCTCTCTCTCTCTCTCCCAAAGGGAAAAAAAAAGCTGCCTCGTTTCACTACGAGAGGAGAGAAATAGCAAAAACAAATCGCTAATTTTGTGATATTGAGATCTGTTGCGTCTCCTCTTCTGAATTCTGTGCAGAAGAACTCGAATATCTAGAAACACCGCCTGCAGCCAGCTCGCTGCTTTAGATATTCCGTCTTCCGCGACACAGCAGTTTTCCAGGACGACATCGACGTCAGTCCGTCCGCCTCCAGAACCACATAATGCTGGAATTCTGAAGTAGCGCTAGACTTTTAGTCCGTGTTTTTTGAATAGTGGCCAGTTGTGAAACATCTTGAGCAAATCCTATTTCCGCACAGAACCGAAGCCAGGGTGTAACGCCAGATCAGTATCTTGAAAAGAACCCTGAAATAGAAAAAGATAAAGATATTAACGATGGTAATGGAGCCAGCATTGCCACAATGATTGGTGTACCATTATCTGCATCATTGACAAACAATACTAACCACTGAGTGAAACCACTAGTCACCGGGGGCCACCAGAAGGTCCCTTTCATTCCCACTCACTGCTAGCTGCCTGTCAGTCTTTCCGCCAACTAAGCAATTATTTTCATTTTAATGTAATAGGATGAGAACTTGTTAATCGATCACGGTGAACTTCAATAGGACAAACTTGTTCCTCTGAGATCTTTTTCTTCCAACAATACATATCAGTAGAACTCCCACTTTAACCATATATAAAATGTTGATGGCATTACCCTCTTCTTTTTAACCAGGGGCTCAATATAACTGGATCACCATGGTTTCCAAAGCTGCTAGTTGCTTCGACTATTCTGTCAACAACATCCAGACTACTTACTCTGAAAATCTGACTTGTCAAAACCGTCCTGCGCCTCAAGCTAAATCACAGTTAACTGTTGAGTAAATAACCTGAGACATCTTCTGTTTAAAACATGCACCTCATCCTCAATTCAATGGTACGCAATTAGCAATTCATTTGCATTGTCTGTCGAAATTTTCCTCTAAATTCCGAACACACGTTATTATGATAATTTCGTATTTCAAGATGTGTTTTAGTTTAGAGAGATTTTGCCAGGCAGAATTGATAAGTTAGAGGACCATAATTTTAGACGGTGACATTAACATACAACTATAATATGCACAATGTATTATGTTGATTTAGCCTTGTGGAAAAATTATCAAAAAGCTCAAATTCGCAAATAGTTAATTGCATGAAGGAACATCACATTTCCTGCGATCTCTCCTCAGCACCTCAAAGAATATCTCCAAGTTTCTTTTTTTTATTGAATTGCTGATGCAGTCGATTAATTGCTAACACGCACAGCTGAAATTCACTTCTGATTCCCAGTCCGGCATGTGAGTCCGCCGCCTCTTTCCATAGACAGCTCGGATTTAAAGTGCTCCGTGTAAACGTGGTGGCACTGGCATGCTTCCGCATTCCAACCATACTCGGCTGCGAAAGTCTGAATGGCATCGATGCAATCCACCACTTAGCAAAACCATTGACGCAAGAGAAGTAACCGATTCACTAACTTCTGCCACTTCCTAAATGGAAGGAAACGTGTTTCTTTACACTGGCCAATATCGCAAATCAAATGTAGCTCTCTAGCTAGCCTCAGGCTCGCTCAGCTCGCTTCCGTCTTGGGGGAGCAGCCGTCGGCCGCGGAAAACTGGATAATCAGCATTTGTGAATGTTGTGTAATGTTACCACCCCGCCAATTAACAGACAGTACACCGTATGCGATCAAATGAATACACTTTATAGACACTACCAGAACTGAGTGATTAATAACGATACAGTATAGATGAAGGAAAAGAAAATAAAGAGAAGGCGCCAAAATTTATCAATGTCCAAACCACTGCGTGCACAACCGTTGGAGCTCAATAAACAAATTCTGTTGACCACCATTCGATCCCCTCAGTCCTCCTTGACTCCTGGCTGAGGACCACCCGGAGTGATGAACCGAGCACCCCCGGCACGTCTCTCTTCGTCTCCACTCCTCGCCGAACCTCCTGGCCTCGGAACCCCGTTCGGCGTCCGTTCCGTCACCCAGCTAACAGCATCGTGTCCTCTCTCTTTCAGCCCTTCCCGCCGACTCCCCAAAGTCCAGCCAGCACTAGCTTACAGACCCAGAAGAGAGAATAGCATTAATCCCAGTTGGTAAATAAATGTATACAATCCCCTGTTATCAGTAAATTTCAACCCAAACAAGCCAGCACTCTCTCATAAAAAAGAAGCATTCCGACTTTAAAGCAAACAAAGTAGCCATTTTGATTAACATACGCAGAAACAAAGAAAAAAAAAGAAGAAACCCCCTTACACCAATAAGAAACCCTTGCAGCAATAAGAACCCCCCCCCCCTTTACACCATTATAAATGCTGGGTTTATTGTCTCACGTAGCTTCGATCGACGATGGAGCTCTCCATTTTAGAGAGAGAGAGATCATGCTGAGTTTAGACTATCTTGTTATATGCCTGCAGGTATTCCATAAACACATCTTTGACAATCGACTACAACAAATTCCGAACCAACGATGTCAAACTAACAGGTCTATAATTTCCTTTTTGCTTCCATGTTAACTTTTCAACCAGACGAGTGGCATTTGCAGTCTTCTGATCACCCGGAACCATGCCAGGATCTATTGACTTTTGAAAGATGATTGATAACGCCTCCGCAATCTCCACAGCTATTTTCTTCACAACACAAGGGAGCATTCCATCTGGTCCGGGAGTTTTATCTACTCTTAGACTATACAACTTTCTGAGTACTTTCTCTGTCGTACCGGTGACGACGCACAGTTCTCTTCCCTAACACCCCTAAGTGTCCGGTATACTGTTGATGTCTTCCTCAGTGAAGACTGATAAAAAAAATACTCGTCAGTTCCTCCGCCATCTCCTTATCTCTCATTACAATTTCTCCTGCATTATTTTCTATCGGTCATATATCTAGTCTCACCTGTCTTTTACACTGTATATACTTGAAAAACATTTTAGTATTCTATTGTTTTCTAGCCTAATATGCGTTCGATATTATTTGCTAGCTTATGATTTTGAGATAATTCGCCAACCCTTCTTGCAAAACGCAAACCCCAATCTAAGTGAAAAAGGCAATGATATAGCTCCAGCAAACAGTAGAGGTTACACCCTGTACCAGCGGAGCAACATAGGTCAACCTATCCGAAGGTTTCCTAATTCTCTGAGAGCTCCCTACCTCATAACCTAACTCTTCAAGCTCAGACGCTACTGGGGATACATCGGGTCTACTTGGTGAATCATCCCTTGATCTATCACTCATTTCTCCCTGCACCTCGGAATCCTTTTTTACGTGTCCAGGCTCCACTTCCTCTCCTTCAGTGTCCTGCTATAATCCAGGCAGCGCAAAGATATAACTCCCCCTTCACCTGATTCATTGGGGAAAGGGCGTGGATTCTCTTCCTCAATCAATAGGGCTTTATCGAAAGGCGGCATGTACCAGGTATCTTGTTCATAAACCTGCGAAT
Organism: Hypanus sabinus; assembly: GCF_030144855.1. NCBI lineage: Eukaryota > Metazoa > Chordata > Chondrichthyes > Myliobatiformes > Dasyatidae > Hypanus > Hypanus sabinus. The sequence continues at coordinate 23,367,482 of NC_082731.1, forward strand.
CAGTGTCCCTCTCATCGGCGGGACAAACCTCTTCTGCGGTGGGTCCTGCCTTTTCGGAGAGTTACCTTACTAGTTGCAGGCTCCAAATCGGGCTCTCGGTCTAACTGAACCTTTCGTGAAACTGGTGATTCCGATGGCAAACATTGACATGTCCAGTCCCCTCCTCTGGTTTCACCCTGAGAACTGGTAGTCCTTTGACTCCCCACAACATAGGGTGTGGCCACCCAGCGGTCAGCCGACCTGTACTTTCCAGGTAGCACCTAATTCCTTATGAGGACTCGTTCTCCCGGCAGGAGTTGGGTTAAACTCACATTTTCATAATGCCTGCCTGGCCCTGCCTTGGCTTGCGCCGTTAACTCCTGGTGAATTCGTCGGGGCGCCGTCCGGATAAGCTTGGCACCAGTCTGTTCCATCTATGACGGCTGTGTGCCAGAGCCTGGGTTACAACAAATGTAGTCCTTATCAATTTTTTAAATAGTGTCTGTCCATCTTTCACTCTGTATGACTCTCCTTATTTTCCCCACCTCAGTTCCTTGTAGAACGGCCATTGCAGAGACTTGGATCTTGGTACACGGCCGTACCATGGCAACTTTCTTTTCTTCAATGTTGTGATCTCACCTCCTCTTAGTTCCTCAGTTCTGCTTGCCGGCGTGACCTCAACCAATTCATAAACCCTTTTCGGCTCTCTCTTAGTAGATAGAAACATAGAAAACATACGGCACAATACAAAATTTCGGCCCACAAATTTGCGCTGAACACGTCCCTACGTTAGTAATTACTAGGCTTACCTGTAGTTCTCTATCTTATTAAGCTCCATGTAACTATCTAAAAGTTTCTTAAAAGACCTTGTCGTATCTGTCTTCACCACCGTTGCCTGCAGCCCATTCCATGCGCTCATCACTCTCTGAGTAAAGACCTTACCCCTGAAATCTCCTTTGTACCTCCTCCCCAGCACATTAGAACTGTGTCCTCTTGTGGTAACTGTTCCAGCCTTGGAAAAAAAGACTCTGAATATCCACGCCATCAATGCCCTGCATCATCTTATGCAACTCTATCAGGTCACCTGTCATCCTCCTTCACTCCATGGAGAAAATGGCAAGTTTAATCAATCTATTCTCATAAGGCATGCTCCCCAATCCAGGCAACAACTTTTTGAAATCTCCTTTGCTCCCTTTCTATGGCTTCCACATTCTTCCTCTTGTGAGGAGACCAGCAATGTGCACAGTACACCTGATCCTCGTTATATGCAGGGGATACGTTCCTTGAAGTCGATGCATAATGTGAAACGCATAGCCTGAATAATTATTTAAATGAAGAAAATAAGGATTCGTTCCAGAGGCCTTCCTAAATAAGATTTATCTGTAATTTATTAAAATTTTCATACCAATCCGACACAAAGGCAGGACTACAAGGCACATTCGTATTATATTTCATCAATTTAATATAATATTCAACGTAATAAATGATAGAAAGTGAACATACTAAGGTGTACAGTACTCACCAACAGTGGCATATGTGTTCGCTCCGTGAAATTAATGTGTGTTGTAGTGTCAGGTTTATATGAAGCACAGCAAGGGGTGAAGGAAGACTCACAGAACACTTAGAGCTCCCAGCAGCAGGAGATGACACTGGTTTGAATAAAGTGGCGAGGGTTGATTGCTTGGCAGTATATTGGTTATCAGCATAAATTTGTTGTAGGAAAGAAGGGTTGACTTGATGGGGTCTGACTAGGGTCCTATATAGCTACAACGTTACCTCTCGGCTCATAAATTCAATTCCATGATTGTTGACTAGCAATGCACTACAGCTTCGTAACCACAGAGTCAACGTGCGCCGCTGCATTGAGCGTACTATGGACTCAGACTGCAGGATTCATTTGATCCTTCACACTGCCAAGAGTACAGCATATTTGACCTGTCAATATAAGAGTCTTCAAACTGTTCTGGGTTGAACTCCATCTGCCACTTCTCAGCCCGGTTCTTCATCCTATCCTGTCCATAATCCATCCCGTATTCACCCCACTGTTGACCGACCCCCATCCAGAATAGGACCCATTTACCACCACACTTTGCCTTCTCTATGCAAGCCATTTCTGAATCCACAAAGCAAAGTCCCAATGGATCCCATGACTCTTTACTTTTCAATAAGCCTTGAATGGTGTACCTTATCAACTGACTTGCTGAAATCCACATACAGTATATCCACTGTTTTCCTTCATCTATGTGTTTGGTTACATCCTCATAAAATAATTCAGGCTCTTAAGGCACAACGTCCCCTTAACAAAGCCATGCTGACTATACCTAATCATATTATACCTCTCCAAATGTTCATAAATCCAGCCTCTCAGATTCTTTGAGCCAAAGCCCTCTCAATCTGCTGTTCACTGGATACGGCAGTTTTCTTTTTAAACCTTCAGTGCACTGTCGGCTGACGTCACATGCCTGCGCATTCTCGGCTTTTTTACCCCTAATAGTAAAAAAAAGAACTTCCATTCGCTCCAAAAGATCAGCTGTTAAATCGCAGCCTTCTTGCACCGAATCAAAAACCGTTGAGATTCCTTGCCTTTTTAAACATTTCAGCGCAACTGTCTGACGTCTCATGCCCGCGCAGTCTCGCCACTGTTACCCCGAATAGTAAAACAATCCCAGGCTCCGGAAAATCAGCCGTTCCCTCGCAGCATTCTTGCTCTTCATATCAGACACGTAAACTGTACTTCAGATAAAGATGCGGTGGTAGGTCACCCTCGTCAGTTCCACAACAAAGGTCAAAGATCAACCTCGCCTTGCGTCCAGATATCAGATCGTATGGCGAACACCCAGTAGATTTATTTCTTGTACAGTAGTAACAGTGAACCAGATGCCTAATTTGTTAATTACACCTGTTCTTCATGCTGATCTCCATGGTCCCGAGCATGTCTGGCATGATCCGATTAAACCTCTCAGGCTGGGGGTAGCCCTGCGGATGATAGGGCATGGTCCTCGACTTCTGAACTCCAATCACGCCCAGCAACTCATAGATGAGCCTGCTCTCGAACTCCCGTCCCTGGTCACAGTGTCTCCGCCTGGGAAGGCAATAATAAGCAAAATACTTCTCCCGTAACACTTTAGTCACTGTCGTCGCCCTTTGGACATTGGTCGGAAAAGTCGGGGCATATCTGGCGTAGTGATCCGTGATGACTAAGACATACGTTGCAGCCTTCGGATTCTATTGACTGGAAATCCATACACACCAGGTCCTGGGGCCCTGCAATCTAAAAGTGGGACAAAGCAGCTGCCCGCATAGGCAGTATCTCCCGCCGTATGCAGAGAATGCAAAACTTGCAGTATTCTTAAATCTCCGACCAGTCGGGGCCAGTAAAACCGGTCTCTGAACAATCTTTTCCATGCCCAAATGTCCAGAATCATCATGAAGTGACTGTAATACAATGCTCCGGTACTTCTCGGGCAGAACCAGCTGGCAACGCAGAAGTCGACCCGGGGGTGACGTGAACCGGTATAAGATGTGGGTCCTCAACTCCAGCCGAGAGATTGTTTCAATAAAAGTGTTTCGTTTTCAACGCATGAGCCATATCTCCCTTTTTAAACGCGACCCAAATAGAGAGAATGCCCGTTTCATGGCGCAAAGCAGCTGTTTCTTCCACAGAGCATACTTCTGTCAGCTGATTTGTCAGGTAACAGTAAGCTTGTGGTATGGCGTCATCAGAAGTCCCCAATTGATCTATTGTTCGATCCTGCCTCTCCTTTTCCTCTGCCTTCACGGTAATGGCAAATTGATACGTGGCCTTCACTCCAGGGGCCGGAACGCTCTCTCACTTTAAGTATCCGCATCAATGTTCCAGCTCCCCGGCCGGTGCTTCAGGCTGAAATAATAGACAGACAACGTTGCCAACCACCGATGGCCTGTGGCACCCAGTTTTACCGAGGTAGGGATTTAAGTTAGAAGGTTTTTGTCCATCCGCATCTTAAACTTGGCTCCGCAAAGTTAGACACCCAGTTTATCCATCACCGCACATTCCAACGCCAGGAATTCCAAATGTGCGTGGGACAGTTTCTGTCGGAGGCCGACAAACACAGGCTGACAAGCGCCTCAGGCCTCAACCGGTGCGCTGATCGTAGTATAGGGCGCCCCCTGAAACCTTTCAGCTGGCATCAATGTGCAGTACATACTGCAATCGGGGTCCTGAAAAGCGGATACCGGCGCCTGGGTAAGCAAGTCTTTCAGCGACGGAAAACCCTCCTCACATTTTAGATCCGCCTTATGTCCAAAGGGCTCCGACGGGTTTAGATATTCTCAACCCTCTTGTCCTTTTTTCACTCTCCCTTTCTCCCCAATAGAGGGTTACCACAGAGAAGCAGCTATAAGGGTCGACACACTGTGCCGTAACCCTTCACGAATCTCCGATAATAACCACCGAGCCTAACGAACGAGCTCTCGCAGTCTGGTGCCCTGGCGTTTGGTCACCGCCTCTATCTTAGCCGTGTCGGTATTCATTCCATTCCAGGATATGGCCTGTCCGACATAGCTAACAGACGTTTGGCAGAACTGGCACATGTCCAGAGAAAGTTCTAACCTTTCAGTTTTCAGGCGGCCGCGACCCCTTAGCAGTCTAGCTTCATGTTCTGCCAAGGTGTATCCAAATACTATGAGGTTATCCAAATACACCAACACCTCATCCAAGTTCATATACACCATCGACTTCCTCCTGACCCGCTGGAAGTTTCCCGCGGCTCCCGGGACATCATTTCGAACTGGAAGTAACACATGAGACACATAAATGCCGTTTTCCTTTTGGCGGCCTCACTCATCGGGACCTGGTAACACCCTCTCCTCAAGTCCAGCACATGAAACAACTTCAGTCTAGCCAGAGGGTCCAGTGCGGCTTCGACCCTCAGGACTGTATAATGGTCAGGGACGGTGCATCTATTCAGGGTGCCCTTGTTCTCACAGAACTAATGAATCAGGAGCCTCAGATACTCCCGCATCGGCCTCTGAAAATTCCAGTTTCTCTAAAAATAACCGTCTTATGGATAATCAAGAGCAAGGATACCAGAAATCTCAAGTGCACTGATTGTTGTCAAGGGTAAATGCTTCAGATATCGGTTACAAGACGAAAGGTGCAGTAACGTGTTCCGCGAGCTGGTGTCGAGTATGGATTTAGCGACTATTCCCTCTATCCGTAGATACACACTGGGGCGTGTTCCCACTGAGCCTTTAGGAATAGGGTATGTTGCTTACGGCGTTTCCTTGCTACATTGCGGGGAACGTGTTCCCTCACTGTGACTCTTCTAATTTTCCAGAAACCTCTCCTTACTTAGAAACACTTTGGTGCACTCTTCGAGGGGATTCCTTCCACTCAGATTTCCGCCGGAATTGTCCCTTTCCCCACAGTTATAGCAGACCTACCGGCCGCCTCACTTCTTGCGGAACCCCGTCACACGCAGGCCACTGCGTGGTCAGCCCTCTTCCTGGTGGGGGTCGTCTCTCTACCAATCTGTTCATACGGAGGGTTCACACCCGCTGTTGAAACCCGGGACATCTCAGTTCTCTGCTCCGCCACCATCTCTCTTACCATTTCTCAGGCTTGACTGATCCCTGTCACTTCTCCGTACCTTGCTTACGGAGGTCACTCGCGGCCCCATCGCCTTCTCCTTCTCCCGCACCTCTCTGATCATCTAAACAAATGAGGAAGTTTGGCTCGTTTTACAGGACTGTCGTGGGCCCCACGCAATCATGTACTGGGGCTGAGCGGCCTTGGCTATCTGGCCCAACCTTACCTTATCCAACTCCGCCATCTGAATGAACCTCGGCGCCCCAAACAAGGTAGCTATCTCTCTGACCGAATAGAACCCACCCCCCAGATCTCTATTTGGCTCCGTATCATACTAAAAGCGCTCTCTATTGTGTCTAGATACTCAGCAAGGTGAACAGATGGTTGGTTAATGGTCATGCATCTTACAGTATCAGCCGCCAACTTCTTCAAACTTTCAATCAATCTCTGACTCTTTTCGTCATTAGATCACTGCCACTCTTCTGATAACTGAGAGGTCTGCTTCACCCCATATCTTCCCAATCGGGGGTTGGCGTTATTCCAGAAAAAAAAATGAGCTTCAGGCGTGGACCAGCTGCCTGTGCACTGGCCAAATATTTGTCAGAGAGGCAAGGGCTGATGCCAACTTAGAACCCTCTCAATTCACTGGGTGACGGGGTTTAATTAAACATTACAAATCCGATCACTCTTTCATCTCATTCCTCACAAACGACAGAACACTGTCTTTGGAACCTCCCAACCCAACTACGGCCAACTCAGCTTGTGACACAGCCGGCTAGTTCCCTTTCTCCTGCTCCCTTACAATATAGACAAGCTAAGATCACGAATCACCTGGGGCACTGATAGACTCTGGCAGTCCCACCGCCGTTCCGTCAGCGCTCGCCTGAACTAATGCAAGGTCTGAGCCCACCATTTTATCAAACTTTCAACCTACGATTTAAACTTTGCTAACACCTTTAACCATACTCGCAAATCGATTAAAAAATCCATCCGCAGTACGAATATCCACCCCACTCAACAGGAACGCATTAATCACAGACAATCCCACAGAGGCACTCCATTGCTGTACTCCAGCAGAATCCATACCAGCACAGATTTAAACAGGGCAATCACACAGAATACTAGGTAATCCATCCAGGACGTAGCCCCAACAGATTTAAACTTCAGGTTCGCCAAGCTTGCGTTCGTCTAGAGAACCGCCTTTGGCCGCGCCAGGCTGGGTAATCAATTTTGTATGGATGCTGTGTAATGTATCCCAGTAACAAACCCACAAAGCGAAATATGAGACAATATACTATACACAATTATATGATAGCACTTTATGAATCCTAATCTAAATATAGGATAAGTAACGACAATAAGCATTAAAATTGTCCAAATTCAAGTCAAAATCAAACTGGAGCTCACGCAATCATTCTTCGACCATCGCTGTCCTCCGAACGTCGCCGTTCTTCGGACCCTCACATCCCTGTCCACTCCGTCCATTGGTCTACCAGCACTCTCCAGACGCGTCTTTCCTCTTCGCCTCTCCTCGAAAAAAGCCGACGAGAGGTCTCAAGATGGCGCTTATGGAGTAAACCGCTTTTGGCTTTGTTCCAAATCTTTTACGTCTTTTTAACCTGCAAACACCCCTTAAATGATCTTTTTTGTACTTATTCTAAAGGGGTTTAAATATATACAAATTTTATTTTTAACTAATCGATCTGTTTTCAACTCGATGAAATGTCTAAAGCAAAAGAATCGAAACAGACGAAAGAACCGATAACATTAGAAACTATTGCAAAGCTTATAGAAGATAAATTTGCGGGACTGGAGAGAAAAATTACCGAACAGCTTTTTGCGTTTGATGAGCGTTTAAAATCATTCGAAGGAGTACTTAAAACGCTTTCACTGGAACTACAAAAACAACAAGCAAGTATTTTGGTACTTGAAGAAGCCGCTTGGAAGAAAGAACATATTATCGAAACTCTGAAACAAGAGCAAGCTTCGACTTCTCAACAGATGGATCGTTATAAATCTAAAATTATTGATCTTGAAAATCGTTCTCGAATGCAAAATCTTCGGCTAATTGGGATTCCGAAAAAGTTTGAGATCGGTGATCTTACCGTTGTCTTTTCTAAACTTCTAAAAGATGTCTTCGGTTCAGATGTTCTGGACTCTCCTCCAATAATCGATCGTGCTCACCGTATCTCTCGCTATCATTCTTATTCAGACAAACCAAGGCATGTAATTCTCCGGATCCATTACCCTCATATCAAAGAGCGACTGATTCGAGCCGCTCGGAAAATGGGTATGATTAACTTTGAAGAATTCAAATTTCGTATTTAGGAAGATTATAGTCCTGAAGTTTTAAGGGCAAGAATGGCTCTTAGTCCGGTTATATCTAAATTTCACCAGGAAGGCTACAAGCAAGCGTTGTTATTTCCAGCACATCTGGGAGTTACTTCTGGAGACGGAACTGTTCGGCTGTTTAAAGCTACAGCGGACCCTTAAAGTTTTTTGGAACAATGACACTCTATTGCATTGACTAATGTAATAATTAGCCAATAAATATCGATCTCTTACAGAAGAATGGTCTTTTTTTAGGTATGGCTGACATGTATTTTTTATATATTGTAAAAGTTCTCTTTTTTTTGGTCTATTCTGATTTTATTATTTTTTTATATTTTCCTAATTTATTAACCTTGAAAATAACTGATGAGGGTTCCTTTTTTAAGTTTGTATAAGCTTTTTTTTTATATTTTTAACATTTAAATATTAAGATTTAAAAAAAACAAAAATAGTAAAATGGCGTTTCTTCTACCCGACAGACTTTAGTGCCTGAAACCACATATTTGTTTTGATGAGTTGAAAGTTTTAAATTCTCATTTAAAATACTATTTTAGTAGAATTTATTTATGGGTTATATCAATTTATTTTTTTAACCGTTTTGTTTTATATATATATATATATAATACTAATTTTATATTTTAACTTTTGTTATATTAATCCTTTTTTATAATATGGGTCGTTTGTATTTTTTTCATTTCTTTTATGTCTGAGTTGTCGTCTTGAGACACGGGGGTAATTTTAATATTAGATTGCCTGCTTGCCTCTTTTTGGCTTTTTCCTGGGGTTTCGAGGGTGGAGGGAGGGGGATTTTTCTTCTCCTTTTTTTTTTCTTTTTGATTGCTTTTTGCATAGATTTATTTCATGGGCTTGTATGAAACTACAAAAATGTTTGCAGTGCCGTGACTTCCGGTTTCTCCTTGAACCCACTTCCTTCTTCCGGGTTCATGAGTTCACTTTTTTTTAAACTTATGTGTTAACTGTGATAAATATTGCCAATATGGATAGGATTATTATTTTTTTTTTGGAATACTAATGATTTAAATCATCCGATCAAACGGAAAAAAAATATTCAAAGTATTCCATAGAATGAATGCGAATACTATTTTTGTGCAGGAGTCTCATGTAAGGAAGGTGGATAATCAACGTTTTTTTAGGGTTTGAAAGGGCCAACAGTATCACGCAAATTCGCGAGCCAAGGTAAGAGGTGTTTCTATTTTTATAGACTCATCAACTTCTTTTATACATCATGAAACAATTTCAGATCCACAAGGTAGATTTTTGCTTATTACTGGTCTACTTTTCAATCAAAAAGTTGTTCTAGTTAAGGTTTATGCTCCAAATACTGATTGCCCTGAATTTTTTAATTGCTTATTTACATCTTTTCCTAATCTGAATCAATATAGACTGATAATGGGTGAGGATTTTAACTGTTGTTTAAACCCTGTGATGGATAGATCCAAGCCTACCCAAACTCTACCGAATAAATCGGCTTCTCTTATTAACTCTTTTATGATTGATTCAGCTATTTGTGAAATTTGGCGTTTTCTTCACCCTAATGACAAAGAGTTTTCATACTTTTCCCATGTTTATCATAATTACTCAAGAATTGATTACATTTTCATTGATCACCATTTACTCACAGATGTTACTGATTGTAAATATGACTGTATTACCATATCTGACCATGCACCTCTGAAGTTATCTATTAAAATAACGGATTCATATGATAATACTAAATTTTCGAGGTTTAATCCTTTTTTATTGCAGGATTTAGATTTTGTTAACTTTATTAAACAACAAATTGATTTGTTTTTCGCAACAAATTCTACAGTAGAGATCTCTAGTGGAATTTTGTGGGATACTTTTAAAGCATATATTCGTGGACACATTATTTCAGACTCTGCTGGAGTTAGGAAACGAACTAATTCTAAAATATTAACATTAGTTGATAAAATCAAAGCAATTGATAAAATTTATTCAATAACTCCAAGTAAAGAACTTTATAATGAAAGCGTGGAACTTCAAGTGGAACATAGTTTATTATTATCTTCTTCGATTGAAAGTCAGTTAATTAAATAAAAAACTCAATTCTAAATGCATGGAGAGAAGACTGGTAAATTATTGCCTAAACAATTGAAAATTGTTTCGGATAAACGACAGATTACTAGATTTCGTAAACAAGATGGTACTCAGACGATCGATCAAAAAGAGATAAATAGAGCCTTTCAAGATTTTTATAACTCCTTATATCAATCAGAATTTACTAAGGACTGTTCTATAATAATCGAATTTTTAAGGAAATTGAATATTCCAAAAATAACTGTTGAGTATAATGTAATTTTAGATACACCTATTACGGAATCTGAAATAGAAAAGGCTATTTCTTTAATGAATTCTGGTAAAGCTTCTGGTCCAGATGGTTTTCCTGTAGAATTTTTAAAATCTTTTTCTTCTATACTTTCTCCTTGGCTTTGTAAAATTTTTGAAGATGTATTAATTGTAGGTAAACTACCACAATCTTTTTATGAAGCTTCTGTTTGTTTAATTCTTAAAAAAGATAAAGACCCTACTGAATATGTACCCTATCGACCTATATCCTTATTAAATACGGATTTTAAGATTTCAGTAAAATTTTGGCTATTAGATTAGAAAATATAAAACCTCGAATAATTTCTGAAGATCAGACTGGATTTATTAAAAATCGTTATTCATCTTTTAACATTAAAATATTAATTAACATTATTTATACTTCTTCATCTAAAATACCAGGATGTTTTATATCTTTAGATGCTGAAAAAGCATTTGACAGAGTTGAATGGCCATATTTATTTACTACAATGCAACAATTTAATTTTAGTTCAAAATTTATATCATGGATTAAATTAATACACCATAAACCTTTAGCTTCGGTTTTTACCAATAATCAAAGATACACTTTTTTTCAGTTATTTCGTGGTACGAGGCAAGGTTACCCTTTAAGAACTTTACTATTTGACATTGCTTTACAACTGTTGGCTATAGCTATTCGGGAATCACCTAATATTCTGGGTATTACCCGTGGGGAGAGGACATATAAAGTATCTTTCTACGCTGATGATTTGTTATTATATATATATATATATATATATATATATATATCTGACCCTGAAAAATATATCCCTGCTATTTCGTCTTTGCTTGCTCAATTTAGTAATTTTCTGGTTATAAATTGAATTTTAACAAGAGTGAACTATTTCCATTAAATATGCAAGTTCCAATTTATAAAGATTTACCATATAAAATTGTTACAGATTATTTTACTTACCTAGGTATTAAAATTACTAAAAAAACATAAAGATCTATTTAAGGTTAACTTTTTACCTTTAATTGATCAAATTAAGCAACGTGCTATTAGGTGGTCTCCACTATCTTTGTCATTGGTTGGTAGAGTTAATGCTATTAACATGATGATACTACCTAAATTCTTATATTTATTTCAAGCATTACCAATTTTTATTCTGAAAGCTTTTTTTGATACTATTGACTCTAAAATATCTTCTTATTTCAGGCAGAACAAAAACCCTAGATTGGGTAAAAATATTTACAGAAACCTAAGAAGGAGGGCGGCTTGGCTTTACCAAACTTAAAATTTTACTATTGGGCAGTCAATATACGGTATTTAATATTCTGGACACAAGAATGGACTATAGCTACTTGTGCACAGTGGGTAAATTTGGAATGTAAATCTGTGTAAGATTTTTCATTGATTTCAATCTTAGAATCTTCACTTCCTTTTTCTTTATTCAGATTGAATAAACAGATAACTAATCCTATAGTCAGATATACATTACGAATTTGGTTTCAATTTAGCAATTTTTTTGGTTTGAATAAATTTATTTTATCATGTCCTATAATATCTAGTTATTTTTTAGGCCTTCATCTACGGATCAAGCTTTTCTTTTATGGAAAACAAAAGGTATATTATGTTTTCGTGATCTGTTTCTGGATGATAACATTATGTCCTTTGAACAGCTATCTAATAAATATAATTTACCTAAAACCCATTTTCTTTTAGATATTTGCAAGTTAGAATTTTTTTTGTATAATGAGTTACAGTCTTTTTCGAAAGAATGTCCATTGGACATTACAGATAGAATTTTAGCTCTTAATCCTTATCAAAAGGGTTTATTAGCCATCATTTATAAGATGATCATGAATTTACAGTTAGATGTATCAGAAAAAATTAAGAAGGAATGGCAAGAAGAGTTGCATTGTCTTATATCTACTGAGCAATGCGAAAAATTATACTATTGGTAAATTCGTCCTCTATCTGTGCTAAACATGCCCTAATACAGTTTAAGGTTGTACATAGAGCTCATATGTCTAAGAATAAACAGACTCGATTTTACTCTCATCTTAACTCAACCTGTGATAGATGTCATTCTGATGTTGCTTCATTGACTCATATGTTCTGGTCTTGTCCTTGTTTACAAAATTATTGGAAAGATACCTTCAGTATTATTTCTAAAGTCTTAAAAATTAATTCTCAACCACATCCTCTTACTGCAATTTCCGGTTTACCAATGTCGGATTATAATAGTTTATCTGCTTCATCTCAACGAATGATTGCATTTGTTACATTAATGGCTAGAAGATGGCTATATTATTGAATTGGAAAGAAATTTATCCTCCAACGGTATTTCAGTGGGTTTCTCATTCTATTTCTTGTTTGAGTTTAGAAAAGATTAGAAGTGTGCTTTTTGAACCCTCAGTTATATTTGAAGAAACTTGGAGACATTTTATTCAACATTTTCACATGAGTTGAATTGTCTTTCCTAAACCTTACTTATATTATCCTTAATCGATTGGATGGAGGTCCCGAGTTATTGGAACTACTGTATACGTACTTAATATTATTCAATGGCCCATGTTGGTTAGTGTTTTTTTTTTTTTTTTTCTCTTTTTTTTTGTTTTTTCTCCCCCCTTTTTTTTCTTTTTACTTCTTTTTTCATTATTGTTCTGGGTTTGAGAGGTTATGTATTTTTATTATTATATATCCGAATGTCTATTTAAACTATTAATTATGTACTCTCAAACATTTTGTATTCATGTTTCATTTATGTTTGTTTAAAACTAATAAAAAAAAATTGAAAAGAAAAAAAGCCGACGAAGCAAACATCTTTCGAAGTTCACTAGACACCACAACAAGCTCTTGTTGGTTAACATGCATACCAATAACTCCAGCCATAATTCAAACATTCCTGCTACAGAGAAAGCGTTCTTTCAGCATGGAACATTACAAAGAATTTATTACATTATCAATAAATCCTTACAGTGCGTTACATTTTAAAATGAAACATCTGAGAGGGGAAAAGAAATTCTCCTCGGCGAAACCGTCTCCCAGTGTACTTTAATGCTGTTTTGATGCTTTGATGCAGGAGACCATACAAACACTGAAGATGCTACGCCTAAAGAGAAAAAAATGAAAAAGTAGGCAACCTCTGTACTGAACTTTGTGTGACGAATGGACTCCTTACCGAACGTATCTCTTACTGCTACTTCATCACGGCCATCGACGCATATAGCTTTATGCTTGTCCTTGTCAGAGCGGGCATACGGACTCTGCACGTAAGCATCAGAAAACAACGAGACTCTATGCAAATCCTTCGTATGGACTCAGAAGTTCTCCTTTTCATCCAGTGTTGAGGCTGGATTACTTTCTCGGGCCTTGCCTCCCCCTTGCTGTCTTAAGCAAAGTTAAAACATTTTGGTTACCTTCTTACAAAGAATGGAGAACAACGCTGTGCATCGTCGACTACCGTAAGGGTACTTGAGCCCGCAGGTATTAAAGAACGCATAATGGTGGTGTCTGACACCAGTGGAGCGATAGCTATTACTATCTAATTAATGGCTTTTAGGTCCTGCACAAAAGGCGACTCATTTCTCCGGCCCGCCTTTGGAATAAGTACTATAGAGTTACGCAATGTTGTACCTTCACCAGCACCCCTTGCTGGAATGAGTCAATTATTGAGCGACACCTTCTTCAGCTTCAGTACGTATATGCTACTCTTTAATATAGGACAGTGGCACATTCTTTGGTTTATGGTAACTTTATAATCTGGAGTTGTTTGCACTTTTCCCACAAGATTTTTATGTTGAACCCTTATGTTTCCTGATAGCCGCGCTACGCTCTACAGCACGTTATAGTGCGGGTCAGTTTGTAAAATGCAATGAAGCTGCTTCTTTTCTCGGCTGCTATTAATCAAGTATTGCAGATTTTGGATGTAGAGGTTGGCTCGTCCTATCAATATATCATACAGTCTCTGAACTTGCCAAGCAAAGAGATTGTTATCCATTATCCAACCGTACAGTATAGGTTCTGAGTTGTCCTTTTTTCGCACATTCATTAATTTTAGTATTTGAGGGACCCTATTTTGAAAATCCTCCATGTAAATTCCTTCAGCTATCGTCGTTGTGGCTATTCCTTGAGGTTGAGGATGATGGTCCTCTATCTGTTGCTCTATTTATGGTTTCTCAAGTGGCTTATGAGTTGTATCTTGGCTTTGAAAGTTCGTAAACATTCAACACAGAGAGTTCCAGGTGGCAGATCGGGATTTGATTGCTGCTGCTTCTCTTTGCATTTTATGTTCATTTCTTCTAATTCTGTACAGCTGTTGGCTTCGAAAGTTGCTATACCTTCTCGGATGATGGCCTGCCAGAGTTTCCTGTCCTAGGCACAGGTTTCCCAATCAATGATGTCGATGTTAATTTTCTTCATGTTGGCTTTTAAGACGTCTTTGAATCTCTTCTGTTCTTCACCTCCTCTACTTTTGCATTCTTTAACGTGGGAGTAGAAGATATGTTTCGGCAGACCTTCCTCTTTCATCCGAAGAACATGACCGCTCCATCTTAGTTTGTTCTTGATGACGTAGGCTTCAATCCTTGTTGGTTTTGCTTCACTTAGCATGCTGACATGGGTTCTTCTGTTTTCCCAGCTAATATGTAAGATGTTTTGAAAACAGCTTTGCTGGAACATTTCAAGTGCCTTCAGATGTCATCGGTATGTTGTCCGGGTTAGTAATACCTACAGGAGTGTTGGGATCACTACTGCTTCGTATACTAACATTTTGGTGTCTGTTCGGATGTCATAATCATGAAAGACTCTTGTTCGGTGATGTCCAAAAGCTGTTCCAGCGCATTTAAGACAATGTTGGTTACCATCATTAGGGTCGACATTGGAGGAGAGATGACTTCCAAGATAGGGAAATTGGTCCACTGTCATGCTCTGGTCGGAAGTCGTCATTCTGGATCACGGTCCGGTTAGCGGACTCCAGGCCCTCTCGCTAACCATTGTTTCAGTTGAACTTCATCATAAGCACCTGATACTCATCTTGGGGCTGGGAATAGATGTGGCCCTGGGATTGAGTGTGGTTGGGCGTGTTGATGACTTGTCAAGTTTCCCTGGGAGCAAACTGCTGGTAGAAGGCTAGAACGGCCACTTGCCGTCTTCAGGCCGCGTCTGAGAACCATTGCTTCTTGGATCCTTGCTTTCAGTATTCGGAGCTGCCATTGCGGTATGGATTCGGCCGTCTCCCGGGCCAGCTGCGTGGCCGCCAGCCACTCCGAGCTAGGTAGGGATGCGTTTGTTTCCGTAGCCAGCTAAGGTTGCGGGCCGTAACTGGGACTCGAGACAACCCCAGTGCAGAGATGTAACTATCTGTCGTTCTTCGGCGATTGTCTCTCCCTGTCCCGTGAGGTAAGTCTAGCCGTTCTGCCGTTGCCCTGCGGTGGGGGGGGGGGATCTGTCCTGTCTTCTCTTTGTCTCCATCGGGTAAGTCAGGAAGTTCTGCCGTTACTCGACGGAGTGATCTGCCCCACCTTGGTGTGGAGTGAAATTTGAGTCCCGGTTTGTCGAAGGATAGGTCCCGGCTCTATGTCTATGTACTGCCGAGTCTCATGTTAGTGATTTGATATAGATGAGTCCCGGCTTGTCGAAGGAGAAACCCGGCTCTCTGTTGATGTACTGTTCCTAGTCTATCTCCAAGCATGACCCTCCGAGTTATGCAAACCTCAAGACCCCAGCTTCAGGCCTCTAGCCTCAAGATCACAGCATCAAGCCTCAAGCCACAAGAACCCAGCCTCAAGCCTCAATCCCCAATACCCCAACCTCAAGAACCCAGGCTTCGTCACGTTTTCACCTGGTTTGGTGTCAGTGTCCGAGTCACGACCCAAATTCTGGGTCCTTGTGCAGTATCAGCCTTGGAGTCCACGCCCAGTCTCCTTGTTCCCAATCTCTCGTTCTGGTCCTGCTCCCTAGCCTAGTCTGCGACTTATCCCGTTCTTTAGTTTTGTCCCGTCCTGTTCATAGTACTTCAGTGACTATGCCCTGTATTTTGGTCCATTCCCAACGCCGCCCTTATGACATCCACTTTGTCCAGGCTATTTCGCGAAGATGAATTGATTGTTCAATCCAATTTGCCTCAGTTGGTGACGGTTGGTAGATGATCTGAGTCTTCATGGAATTTATTGTAAATCCATCTTTCGTGTATGCACGTCTGCAGGCAGTCAGAATCTGTTGCAGGTGGTTTTCTGAAAGAGCTGCATCACTGGTATCATCTGCCTGTTGGAACCGATGAGGGAACTCGTGGATGTCATTTATTTATTTTTTTTTGGAATGGAGGAGTACAACATTAAAGACTCTGCCGACTGCTCTGTAAAAAAAATTTCGATTCCTTTGTGTAGGTCATTCTTGAAAATGTGGCTGATTGTCGCATAGAAGATGGCGAAGGGATTTGGGGCAATCACGTATCCCTGTTTTACTCCTGATATACCTTGAAAAGTCTCACAGTTACTATTGCTGAATATGACTGTGGAAACCATGCAATCGTGGAGGAGTCTCAGGATTCGAATGTAATTTTCTGTAATTTTCTGGGCATCCATAGGTGGACAGGACATCCAATAAGAGTTTCCTTCATACCAAGTCAAAGGCTTTGGCGAGGTAGATGAATGTCATGTACAAAGGTTAAAGTTGTTCATGACATTTTTCGTGTAGTTAGCCCATTGTGAAGATCATGTCGATTGCTCCACCTAATGGTCTAAAACCGACTTGTGTTTCCGGAAGGATCTTCTCAGCTGAAGGCTTGAGCCGGTTGTTCTTGATGCGAGTGTGGATCTTTCATGCTGCTGCTAGCTGGGCAATTCCACGAAAGTTTCCGCATTCGGATCCTTCGCCTCTACAGTGCACTGTTGCCCCTAATTTACAAACGGTCTGTCGACCAGGCAGCAGAAGCGGGGCGGTTTTAGACATACTGAATGTGTCGTGAATAACTTATCCTCCATTCTATTTTTCTATTTTCCTGCCCTTTTTTGTCCTTTCGAGTGTGTTTCTTCAGTCATCCCTAGTACTGCTAACATTTCTTTTTAGCTCCGTCAGCTTCAATTCCTCTTTCCTGAGACCCTTCTCTCGTTGCAATGATGTCTTCTCCGCTGGGGGTGTTTAGTGACTTAACTTCTGGCATTGGGATTGTAAGGAGTCATGCGGGATGGACCACAGTAGACGACGTCATTATGAAATCATTTACTTCACTATTGCTTGCCAATGGGGCGCTGTCCATTAAGGGCAGCTGGGAATCATGTTCCTTGGCAGGTTTCGTTGCATCCCAAACCTTCTCTGTTTCAGGCTGCTTAAGCTCCTTTCTTCTCTGGAATTTTGGTGTATTTTATCCACCTCCTTACATCGTTTAGAACATGTAATTATCATCCCAATTTTGGCCGCCATCCCCATTTCGGGTGGCTTCCTCCCAGTTCTGAATTAGTCTTAACTTAAAACTTACCCCATTCGGCCAAACTCCATGTGACAACTCATATAAACCTCTACTGAATTTTACCTCACAACGATCAGTTCTGGTTTCTCTGATTATCATATCCGCCGGGGAACCAAGCGGCTGAAGTGTCTTCTATTTGTGGATAGTGCTGTTTTATCTTTTTAATCTTTTTGGCGATTGTTTTCCTACTTCCAGTTTAGTGTCCAAAGTCTTCGTCTTATCTCCGGATCTCTTCCGTCTATTAGCAAGTTCAATGCTATCCGATCGACTGTTCGCATTTCCCATTTTTACTGTTTAAGATTTTAGTTTCAGTTTAGACAGCTCGATTTTATATATACACACTGTATACATAATGATCGCTCACTGGTGTGCTTCCCCTGTCTTTTCGCAGGTCTCTTGTGTTCGGTAAGTGGATTAAATAGAATAAATTAATTGTCGAGACAATGCCTGGAAAATGTATTGCTATTTAAAGGACTCAAATCCCAAACTGATTTCACAAGTATATACGCCGCATCAGGAACAAATCCGCTGATGACAGATAATACATAAACTACACAGAGAGTGTCTTTATGCTGAACTATATATATATATATATGTACACATACACACCAATCTGAATATCAACATGTCATAGATGAATCAAACTTATACTATGATTTCGGCCTTTGTGCAGAATTGAAGACGGAAGTGTCCCATGCAATGTAGTTCTTCCCATTAAATAATTAGCGGTAGGAGATTGGATCGTCTTAATGTTACAGAGGCAAATATCGGCATTGCATTTAGCACTGCAAGTTAAATATGGTCTGCAATGAGATACAAACTGGACAACAGACCACAGTACCAAATCTATCACTTATACTAACATGTATAGCCCGCTCCAAATCAGACATAATTTTCGAACAATAAACCCATCCTTTCACCATCGTTAAGTGTAATCCACTGCAAAAACATCACCAGATCACATTGAACTGCACGAAAGTATATGCTCATAAAGAGTTCAGTACTGCATTTCAAAGTAGAATTAGGGATGCACTGTTATGAAGGATGAACAGCTCTGATGGCCAGAAGGGTGCAGAGTTGCCCATGCCCCCCCCCCCCCAAGGTTAATCACAAACCGTTACTGTTGCTATGCTGCTAATGAGAGACAGTGATGTAAAAGAAGTCATGGGAGAACATCTGCTACAGATAAGGGATAGATAATAAAGGGGAGACAGACTTGTTGATTCAACATATTATGACTTCTGAGAGACTTATGGCTTCTGAGAGTGTTATGTATCTTATACCATTCTGTTCTCTAAAATTCCTCAGTGGACAGCCGGAGTGGGCTGGTCTGATGGACACAGCCATTGATAACTGATTGACAACTGAGACCACGTTAGTAGGGATGAAAGTGAGGTCTGGGGAGAAACCCGTCAGACACACCAGGAGATACACTATTGAGCAATGATTCAGTGTTGGAACACACGGTAAGGTGTGGGGCATCGGAGACCGTAAAAAGTGGTCGGTAAGTTAAATTCACAGTGTTATAGCAGGGCCGGTGGGGGCTTGTGTGTGTGTCCACTTATGCCAGAGTGACGAGTCCACCACAGAAGAACGGTCTAGCAGAAGGACAGAGCGATCATACCTGAATGGCCATAAATAAACGACGGATCAAGAACGTAAAGTAAGGTTTGTCTGCTTGTAGCTGTTACTGCTCGCTCACTCTCTCTCTCTCCAACGAGCCCAACACAACCACCAATATCTACCTCAGCACGTATGAACTGAACTGCACTTTATACTTTTATATGACAATTCATTATCCCCTAGACATCGATAGAGCTTGATTATTATTGATTATTATTATTCCCACACTTTTAGGTTTATTATTGCTAACGTGTATATCTATATATTTTCATTTGTGATATTGATTTGCTTATTTTACTGATAAACACTTTTGAATATGGTACCACCAGACTCCAACGGATCCTTCTTTCTCTGCTGGCTTGACACCCAGTTGCGGGTTATCTAACAGCACACTGCATTGTACTCTTTTTTTTCAGGGAAACCGTGATTCTTTAAAAAGATAATTAATTGATAATGTCTCATACCCGCATCATACGTGCGGGTATGATGGCACCGCCTTCCGTGTTGTAATATTTCTGCGGATATCCTCTGTATTATAAACAGAATCTCAGAATCCTTGTACCAAATAATGAACAGAAATGGGAACAGTCATTAAGAAAGGTGAGGTTTTTCGTCACAGCGTGCGTGAAAATGCCGTTACTTCGAAACGCTCAAATCTAATTTCTGAACAACTCTCAGGAGGTCTGGGCATTTTTGGGCTGAAATGTTATCAACCTGGTCATATCTCTAATCAAATGCCGTGATAAATTACTATCAGTGGCATGTGCTCTGAAATTTATTAACTTAGCAGCAGTTAAATGCAATACAACATGTAAAAGAAAAAAAAAAACATACATACATACATGAATTACAATTTTCTTATATTTAAGTTAATTCTACTTATATTCAAAATAGATTACTGATTGCGCAAAAAAAGAAATAAAATATAATAAAAAAGGTGAGGTAGTGTTCGCACGATCAATGTCAGTTTAGGAATCGAATGGCACAGGGGAAGAAGTTGATCTGAAGAGCTGAGTGCTTGCTAACTGGCTTCTTTGCCTCACACCTGATGGTAAAAATGAAAAAAGGCCTGCCCTGTGTGCTGGGGGCACTTAATAATAGACGTTGCTTTAATGAGACACCTCTCCTTGCAGATGTCCTGGGTATCTTGTAGGCTAGTACACAAAAATGCTACCGACTAAACCTGTGACGTTCTGCAGATTCCTTCGGTGGTCTGCAGTAGCAGCTCCCTCCCAACCCAGTCAAACAAACCGGAGAGTGATGCTCCTGTCAGAACACATCCGATGGTAATCTCCTGAAGTTTTGAGTGCGTTTTGACATAAGTCTCTACAAACTGCGAAAGATGTTTAGTCGCTGTCTTGATTTCGTTTTAGCTGCATTGATCTGTTGGAACAACGATGAGTTCTCAGATTTATTGACACCCAGGAACTTGAAACTGCTCACTCTCTCCATTTTTGATCTCTCTTGGCGGACGGTTAGGTCCTCCTTATCTTATTCTTCCTGAAGTACTCATGAGCTGTTGGACAGAAGAAACTGCAGACCAGTTGTCTTTGGTTCACCTTTTTGAGGACACTAAAACGATTCTGACTCTTGGACAATCTGATGGAAGCGTCCGAATGTGGACACAGGAAGCTTCAGGTAATGTTCGTCTAAACCTGAGACCATTATCGAACAAGTAAACATTTATTATGTAAAATCCGTGGATTCTGAAATGAACTTGACACTGGGACAATCAAATCACAGCATTGAACGAGAATATTCTCAGAGGATTAGCTACTGGCCACGTAAAATGCCAGACCTGCAATATGTAATCTCGTGAGATCCTGCAGGCGTAAGTGCTACACTTGTCCCTACACGTCCTCTCTTAAAACAGGGCCCCAAAGAGTCCTTCCTGGTGAGGCAGCACTAAAATTGTGAGTCTGATAGGGTCAGCTATTGCATCTGGCGCTCCCAGTGCGGCCTGCTATACATCGGAGAGACCTGACGCAGATTGGGGGACCTCTTCGTCGATCACCTCCGCTCCGTCCGCCATAACCGACAGGATATCCCGGTTGCCACCCACCTGCCTCCTACTAGCATGATGAGGATAAACTCGGGTTGGAGTAGCAACACCTTATATACCGTCTGGGTAGTCTCCATCTACTTTGCATGAATATTGAATTCACCAGCTTCTGTTAACTCCCAAACCCTCCCTTCCCTTATCACAGTTTCACTCTGATTACCTGCTTTTCACCTCTCTTATGATTCCGCCTTCTTCTACTATCCATATTGTTTTCTTCTTCCATTCTTTCTTCAGCTTTCCTGTCTATCCCCTCTCCTGATTCCCCTCCCGCACCTTTTGATCTTTCCTGTTACTGGTTTTTCACCTGGCACCTACCAGCATTCTCCATCCCACCCTCTCACCAACTTCTTTATTGGGCCCCTGCCGCTTCCATCTTCAGACCTGACGAAGGGTCTTGGTCTTAAACGTTGACAGCTCGTTTCCACGGATGCTGCCCGACCTGCTGCGTTTCTCCATTTTTTGTACGTGTTCGCTTATCCCCAGCATCTGCAGAGTATTTGGTGATTACGACTCGTTATACACTGTTTGGGTTGCACTATTTAACAGGTTTTGACCATTCAAAGTTTAAAGGCACAAATATAAAAGTTGGGTTGGCAGAGCCATGAAACAATGTTGGTTGTAGCCAGGGACAATGACCAGTAAGAAGAAGACCCACGCACGTAAGGTACTTAGAGCCAATGTTATAAAGCTGCTATGGTTCAAATGATAAGACTCAGCCGCTCCAAATACGCATCGACGATAACTCTGTTGCAGCCAGATTCCAACCATCGAGTGTAAGGAGGACCCCGTGACTACGTGCATACGGGGACCACAATGGACACATGACCAGCGTAGACTCTTTGCTGGCGTGATTCCCGTTATTTTATTTGACAATTCATGGAGTGTCAACGGTTGAGGTAGGGAGTACACAGGTAGATAACAATATCAACTCATATTTTTGTTTTATTTGCAGCAATAAAAGTTGCTTGTCTGTTAATGCAGATTATCTGTACCGAAATGATAATTATTACAACGTGTTATTAATATAGTCGAATTGGCTTCCCTGGATGCGTTCCAGGACGATGTGCGTAAGGTACAGAGAGATATCTAGTTGTGCAGTTAGGGCTTGCTAACCCAAACTGAAATGTTCATGAAATTATGCAAACCCAAATTACCTGGATTGTTTTGTTTTGCGGGGCACCTCCAGAAATATCTGTTTGGGAAGTGGCCGCAACAGGAGGAGCTTGTCGATCACCCTGGCTGTGAAGTGAAAACTGCTGGTGATGATCTGTAAATAGTCACGCAAGGGAAGCTGTTGAGCAGGAAGTTCAAACAATTACGTAAAAAGGAACAGTTGGCTGTTTCATTGTGAATTTGATAGAACTACAACAAAATCCGAAGTCTGAACTGTACTGAATAGAATCGAAAGACGAATGTCGGCATGAAACAGCAGCCGAAAGAAATCGGTAAGAAAAGGAAATCTTAGACCATTGGCAAAACGCTGTGGCAGAGCAAGATAGGTCACAAAAAGTAATTCTGGACTATCAGCACAAAGCAGAAGCCGAGTGAGATAGGGTAGAAGGAGAACACAAAATTTCCAAAGGGGATTGGAATCCTTTCGAAAAGGTTCAGTTATTTAGAGGTTCTGAGAGGTATGGATTGATAAATATGAATCACTTTCAGCTGACGTATGAGAAAATACTTAAAAATAATTAAATTAACAAGCAAAGGATGAAGTGGCAGGATTAATTGCAATAATTTAAAGACGGGTTTGAATGTAATTCGGTAATCTGCATAGGAAAGGAAAAGTAACACCGGCAATCATGCAAGTGTTTAAAGTATATTCAGAAGCTGTGGGACCAAATTGCTGTACAGGGACGAATAATATGTGATATTCGATCTGACAAAAAGGAAGGAAAGTATATATGGAGAACTGGATTGTCATGATTTAACAGGTGAACGTATCGGTTATGGTTACGATAATTGCGAAGCACTATCCCACTCCCGCCCCCCGTTACACGGACATCTACAAAGGAAAGCCGCACCTATGATCTGCACGATTGGCACGATAAGTGAGCAGGCAGCACGGGGAGCAAATGAAAATCAGAATACAACATACAGCACACCGTTTGGAGATCAGAAGCTTGGATATGCATCATCTTTGCATCATCTATAGGGACATTTGAGTTTCCGGAGGATCGAAGGGATGCGGAAGTCCTTCCTTTATTCAAGTAAGTGAGTAGAGACAGCCTAGGAAATTATAGACTAGTGAGACGTACCTCAGTGTTAGGTAAGTTGATGTAGAAGATCCTGAAGGGCATGATTCAAGGACATTTGGAGAGACACAATATCATTAGGAGTGGTCAGCTGGCTTTCTCAAGGGAAGGTCGTGACTTACTAGCCCGGTAGATTTTTTTTGAGGATATGACTAAACACATGGATGAAGGTGGAACAGTCGATGTAGTGTATATGGATTTCAACAAGGCATTTGGTAAAGTACATGCTGCAAGGCTTACTGAGAAAGTAATAATGAATGGAATGCAAGCGGATATTGTTTTGTGGATGCAGAACTGGCTTGCCCACAGAAAGCAAAGAGCGTTTACAGACGGGCCATATTCTGCAGTGAGATCGGTCATCAGTGCAAAGCCTGAGGGATCTGTTCTGGGACCCTGACTCATCATGATTTTTATAAATGCCCCGGATGAGGAAGTGGAGGGATGTTATAGTACGTTTACAGATGACACAAAATTTGGAGGTATTGTGGATAGTCTGGAGGGCTGTCAAAGCTCACAACGGGACAGTGATTGTATGAAAAATCGGCCTGAGAAGTGGTAGATGGTGTTCAACACAGATAAATGGGAATTGGTTTATATTGTTAGATGAATTATTATACCAGAATATGCTATTATTAGTAAAACACTTGGCAGTGTGGAGGGTCAGATAGATCTTGTGGTCCGAGTCCATAGGACGCTCATAGCAGCTGCGTAGTTAGACTCCGTGGTTAAGAAGACGAATGGTGTATTGACCTTCATCAGTCGTGGAATTGAACTTAGGAGCAGAGAGGTAATGTTGCAGCTAAATAGGAACCTGTTCTGACACCACTTGAAGGACTGTGCTCACTTCTGGTCGCTTCAGTACAGGAAAGATGTGGAGACCATAGAAAAGATGGAGAGCAGATTTACCATGGTGTTTCCTCTGTACGGGAGCATGCCTTATAAGAATAAAATGAGTTAACTCGGCCTTTTCTCCTTGGAGCAACAAATGATGAGAGGTGACTTGATAGAGTTGTATCAGTTGATGAGAGCCATTGATTGTGTGGATCGTCAAAGGCCTTTTCTAGGGCTGAAATAGTAGCCACAAGATGACAAAGGTTTAAGGAGCTGGGGGGAGTAGATACAGCGGAGATATCAGGAGTATGTTTTGTTTATACTCAGAGAGTGGTGAGATCGTGCAATGGGCTGCCAGCAACGGTGGTGGAGGCGTACACGATAGGGTCTTAACAGGCGTTTAGATATGTACATGAAGCATACTATTTATTAAAATAGAGGGATATAGGTAAGCCTAGTAATTTTCAAGGTAGGGACATGTTCGGCACAACGTTGTGGGTCGAAGGGCCTGCATTGCTTTGTGGGTTTTCTTTGTTTTTATGTTCCTATTACGAACTGAGGAAACAATTACCTGAAAACTCTATGCTATCTTCTTATAACCTTCGCCTGCTTTGTTGGCATCATTTATTTTAATTTCCAGAAAGCTAGGGATTTGTGTAAAGGAGGCCATGTCTGCCGATTATAGCGACAAGTGTTGAGGAGTCACGGCACTTATATATATTTGAAATTTGTATCACCTGGCCTTTCCTAACAATGATTGCAAACAGGTGATAGCCGTAATAAGCTAATTAAAGTCTAAGACAGTGGTAAAAGTTACCTGAGAGCTCAAATCTCTTGAGTTGCCCAAACCCTTGGATGGTGCTCTTTTCCTTTGTTCACCCTAAAATTATAGAAAACGTAAATAATACCCATATATGGCGTAAAATGTGAAAAGAATGTTTCTT
The DNA here is from genome assembly GCF_030144855.1 of Hypanus sabinus. Lineage (NCBI taxonomy): Eukaryota > Metazoa > Chordata > Chondrichthyes > Myliobatiformes > Dasyatidae > Hypanus > Hypanus sabinus. Next base: position 23,392,879 of record NC_082731.1, read on the forward strand.
CTTAAACTGTATGATTTTTGGAGATCAGTACTTTTTTTTTAATCTCGACAGTCTCGGTTACATTCAGCAGACAGGCAGTAGTCTTATGCTTATTCAAATCTTCCCCATCGTAAGCTTGGTAACTCCGAAATATAAGTCTAATTGAAAGAAAGTCACGGAAACGGTATAACGCCAGTAAACTTTCAAAATTACATTTCGTGAAGTACACTTTCATGATATGTTTGTGTGATGTTGTATGCAATACAGGTTGTTTGTGCGGGCAACCGTTAATAATCCATGTAAAAACAGTGAATGCTGAATAAAACAATATATATAACACACGAAATAAATACTAAAAAAATGTTAAATATCAGGCAGAATCTTTCATGAGAAATCCACAGAATTCAAAATCATCTCCACCATAGATTCCACTGGAGCGAAGAGTTGAACGTACATCCGAAAATCACCATAAGGTACGCCGAACCAATTGGCCACTTTGTGAAATAAACGTTTTGCAGAATATTCTTCCCCACTATGCCAAATGCATATTTATCATTTGGGAATGAGTTAAACTATATTATAAGGTGTTACAGAATGTTACGATTTGATCAGTCACATCATGACGGAGTGATCTGCGTCAATAGCTTGACTGCAATCGTCATGTGAATGCAGGATCGGATATACTGGGAAATGGATTAAGATACTCAGCCTGTTAAGCACTGCTACACTTAGTAGAGTGTACTGATAAGCTGAGTGCGAAACTTCAGATAACCCCAATTAATCCTCGAGAAACTTTCTTTCTCTTGGATTATATCCCTAACTTCATGCGTTATCCATCCTGTGAGACTGTCACACCGTGAGTGAAAGCATATCATTTCACTTTTCGGGTGAAGTTTCCGCCACGCACTCATCAGTTGTAAATATTACGAATTCAGACTCAGTTCTAATATACATGATGCCGAGCATTTAGCATGTCATCAGAACAAACATCTGGACTCATATATGTATCTTCATTGCGAGAACTTCAAGCAGATCAGGACCTCGGGGTGTGTCTTTCTGTCTGAAGAGTTTAACTTGACTACGGAGAGTGTGCCCCCAAAATCCAGGGAAAATAATCACTAACGTAAATCCTTACAGTCACTGCTTTCTATTGCTTTTAAATATCGCCGTAACTGAACGGATACAACAGTAGTAGTAGTAGTAGTAGTAGTAATAACAATAATGATGATGATGATAATAATCCTCATTGTAATAATACTAAGAAGAAGAAGAAGAAGAAGAAGAAGAAGAAGAAGAAGAAGAAGAAGAAGAAGAAGAAGAAGAAGAAGAAGAAGAAGAAGAAGAAGAAGAAGAAGAAGAAGAAGAAGAAGAAGAAGAAGAAGAAGAAGAAGAAGAAGAAGAAGAAGAAGAGGAAGAATAGATGCCTAATTGCGCCCGAGTAGGAACTCTTTTCGTTACAGCAGGAACTCTGAAAACAGTTACCAGTGTTCAGAACAAACTAAAAATACAGTGGAAAGTAATACACACAATATTCATTTACCGGTGTTAAATAAACTGCAACAATAATGGAGGAAAGTATAAAACAGGGATGTTATGTTTTGGTGTGTGTTCATCTGGCACAGAGAGATGAAATTTTCAACATGCTTATTGCAATTAGTAGGGAAGATTTTCATGCAAAGAATATTGTGACACGGATGCTGAATAAATCTGTTTAAAAGTGTCCTACTCTGCTAATTCAGTTATTCATATAGGTGATGTGTCAGATTGCCTATAATGCATAACAACTATTTTAGTTACCTCTTCTCCAGCACTAACTGAAAAGAGACCGGGATTCCGCCAAAAAACGATCCAGCTTCTTTTGATTTGTAATTTTGCATCATCTGCGCCGATGCTGCTTCCTCGAAAGAAAGCCAGTAAAAGGATTGCACTCGACGCAATCGACTTGTAAAAGCTCTCAAACATCGACTGCATATATTGAATGATCTCACCCTCCTTAGAAAATAGAGACTGCTCATTCCCTTCACTGAATGTCTGCATTTCCCATGGAGCAGAAAAGTTGCTTTCGGAAAAAAAAGACATCTGCGTGTGACTAACGCCACGTTAAAATAGATGCTGGTCGACGGTAAGTTTCATCGCTCAAAGCATATCAAAAGCGAAAGCAAGCTTCAGCTTACCTCACCTGCACTCAGAGTGAAAAATCTGATGTTAATGTAATTGGCCAAGTGACATATTATTATTATTATTATTATTATTATTATTATTATTATTATTATTATTATTATTATTATTATTATTATTATTATTATACAGAGACAGCGCGAAAAATGCTGGCTCCCCTTAGCTCCATCATGCATTTCTGCGTTTTAATTCTGTAAATGTACTTTTCTGCGTACCATCCATATCTTCGAGGCAATTTATTTATTTTTAAGCGGTAATCAGGGAAGAAGAAGTCAGGTGCCTTTTGAAATACACGACTCACTTCTGTAAGTGTCTACGTTCTGCAAGCAGTACATCTTTCTGTGCTAAAGCAAGATGAGGTTTTGCTGAGAGTTTAGGGAGATGCGTTCTGTAAAGAATCGTGCTAACATTGACAACCACAGAATAGTGGACGGCTCCTGTGAGTCCGTGAGGTATCGAGTCGCATAGCATGGATACAAACCCTTCGCATCTGATATCACCTATTTTCCCGGAAGTCCCACACTCCTTCCCATGAAAAGACTGACTAGAAGTTGATAGTTGCTTTGTAAATTGCAAACTGTTTTCTACATTGAAGCAAGTGGTACAATCTTCGATACGTTACAGATATTGGGAACGTGTCAGAAAGTCTATGGGGAGAGTGCCGATTAAGATTATATCGGACAGGGGGTGAGGCATGAGGTATGTTTAATTATTCTGTGATGTTTTGTCCTCGAAGCATCTCTATTAGATTTATATTGTCATCTCCTTTTGATTTGCAGTTGTATCTTCTGGAAAACAGATTAACTTCCGAAACGTCTGGAAATGTGGCGATACACACAGAGCAGATGTACTTCAGGGATGTATACAGAACTTTTTCCGAATTTTGAATTATACTAACAAAACTTATGATGGTCAAGCCATCTTCACAAAACGAGGCAGTTCAAGAGATAACGGTCTAATTGGCCATTCTGTTTAAAATAATGCAATATGGAAGCGATAGAATCAGAGTGGACATTGTTTATGGAGAAAATAGATTACATTATATAAAACTTCATCTTTGACAATCGATTATGCACCTGTTTATGTACCGTATGTTGTCCTGAGCAAATGTTGCTTTAATTCCTAGTAAAATCTATTTAACTTTTAACTTCATAATGCATCGCTGAATATTTACTCTAGCCCTTCTAAGTGCACAACCCCACAATCCACTGAGAACCCCGATTTATCCTGAACCTAGATATCATGGAATTTGTAATGATTAATCACTCCATGCAGTATGTCTTTGGACTGTTGAAGGATACGAGAACACTTTGTGAAAACCCGGACCTTGCATGGGGATGACGCACAGTTTAGTTATAGATGAAACATAATTGAAATCCGACTGTTTTTCCCCGAAATGCAATAAAGTCGAATTAACCGCTACGCTACTGTGCTGCCCAAAGTATTGTTACTCAGTATTATGTTAATATATTCATATAAATAATTAATATAGTTTCATTTATTTAGAAATGAAGGGCAGTAGCCACGAATCAACCATATCAATAATAGAGGTAAATGATTTTTTTTCCTATGTACAGAGACTGGAATTCCAGTTCAAGTGAATGCATTTTTCGTGCTCTGCTACGGGATCGCAGTACGAACAAGTTTCTGCTCAGACTGAACTGAAGCTAAAGAGAGGAATGACTATACGTAGGTTATCTCTTATGAGTGGGAGGAATTAGGACGTCTCCTTGCAAAAATTAACGATCGGATGCTTCTTTCGCAGCGCCTAGCCTAGTTAACTTCATTACCTCCAATTATATCAATCTGTTTTGTTGATTTGCAAGTAATTGCCAAAAGAATGCAGTTTCGTTATAATAAGATTCATGCTATCGTAAAAAACTGAACGCTGCGGATGACAGCTCAATGACCATCGCCTGCATGCTAATACTTTCAGGTGAAAACATTTTACATGCTAAGAAGATATATTCAGCCTCTCTGAGCTTGCTTCGTGATAGGCCCGCTGGCGTGGATATCACAGAACCCTAATGATAGCTGTAGTTCCTAAAACCGTGTACTTCCCAAACATCACAGCATGTATTTATTGATTGGAAATTGTAACATTAGAATTTTCTTTACTTTCCTGCTGCCGTTCACAAAGCACAGACGGGTATGAGATGTTCTTTCATGCACAATGGCTGGTAGATTGCATGCAACACATGGCTATACTGGAGAATGCATTGGGATCCGGGAACAATGATGATGGAATGGCGAAACACATTCGATAGGCTGAATGGCCAAATCCTGTTCCTAAGCCTTATGGACATTTAATCTAAAATGCGAATTTGCTAAAGACAATGATGCCTTTATGCTCCAAAAATAAATTCAATAGAATTATGTGTATTCTATCAGGAGAAATCAGAGGAATCGGTGAATCCTGCAGCTTCCATGGAAAGATGTTTCGAACCAAGAAATGTTATCATGACATGGTAATTTCCTCAAGCATATTTGGGTGCTGATTCTGGTACTTTTATTTTCTCTGTTATTATTCTACTAAAATCAAACTGCACTGAGGTTTCTTGCCGCTGTCTTCGTGCTCTGCAGTGGCGTATTTATATGATACTACTGAATGAGATTTTGCATTGTTCTCTCTCTGCTTATTAGCACTGTGTACTTGCAACTAGAACGACCATAGTTACTGAACAGCACTCTCCATACGCGGTATCACAGTGCTGAAAACCGACAAATCGCACAGTGGCGTCGTTCAGTTGCACTTTGGAAATCGTCAGTTGGCTGATTTTATTCTCAAGATCGATAAAACCTGTAAATTGCTCTCCGGCATTTTTTCCTTACGTTGTGCTCTAAATATTTGTCCCCGGATCAGGGATATGGGGGTCTACCCTAGAATCTGCAGTTACCATTGTAATCTGTTGCGACAATACATGTCATATCCACAGTTTAAAGTGACGGTGTCGGCAAGTTTAGTTTGTAGTGCAGGACGCTCTTTTAGTAGATTCTGTAGGAATCTAAATGAGGATTATTGCTGACTTACTGATAACCCTCAGAAAATGCGTTCCAAATACGTTAAGTCGATTTTCTTTCACGGAACCTTGTTTCCTTTGAAATATGAGTAAACAATATTTATTGCCGTTGACAATAATTTTAAGGAATTACTGCAGTCAAATAAAATCAGGGTCACATGGTAAATTGCGGATATAATGCTTTGACTAAAACATGTTTCATATTTTGTGCATCGATGTGGAAGGAAGAACTGATTTCATGGAAAAATTGCAGAGAGCCTGCAAACTCACAATCAGTCGAACTTTGTTTTATTTCCTTAGTTTTGTGGTGCTTATTTTAAAAGTCATTTTAATTCGGAATAATGATGGATTAGATGGTTTGTTCAAAGTGATAGATGCACTATCCAGAAGTCTTCTTTGGTTGTTTTCTTTGTTTTTTAGGCACTTTAGTTACAGCATCTTGGATAGGAATATGCTTACCACGGTAATGAGACTGAAGGATTCAGACCTGCCACACAATTTTCTAAGCAGCTGAAGCCGAAGTTTTCTTCATCACGTGCCGAAATAAATGTTTGGTTCCTTTCCCTTTAGTTAATTCTGCATCAGTGTGGTCTGAAATTCTGCCATCCGCTTAAGAGTAAATTGGGAAATTTAGCTAGTTTATATATTTCACGCATCTCGGTGGCTCATATGCATTTTATTTGCTTCTCGTTTATGCCTTAATCTGCTGAGAAGATTTCCCTCAGTCTACCATTAGTTGGTTGGTTTCATTTTGCGAACATTACACCGGAATTTTATCCTTACACAGAGTAGAAATTTCCTTCCGCTTCTCCCTCTGTTAATTGAATTTACCACCTTGCTTTCTACGCAGTGGATGTACAATGCAGTCTACATAATCGCACCACACAAAGCAAACCATACAATTCCGGTTTCCCTCTTTCAGCAATAAATAGCCGTGCATTGATACAGCTCACGAAAACCTACTGGAGGGGAAAACAAATATATCACTGACATTCTGCGAATTAACTTGCGTCCTTTCAATCTGCTGCCTTTCAGGCAGCTGCACGTTATTTTCTATTTATCATATGTATTAGTTTTAGCCGGTTTGACTTTATTGGCTGCATGGACATGTGTTGTTCACCAGCAACACTAATGTGAGAGGTCCCAATGTGTTGAATATTTCTGCCGCAAAGGCTGATACAGAAATAAAAACACTCTCTAACACACTTTGTAGAAAAGAGGTTTGAAATCAGACCTATTTAAAATGTACTCATTTTTCAGTATTTGATTATTTATTAAATGAAACTGAAATGGATTTGTGTTAGAAATCAGGCTTTGCCTTCATCTTGACGGCAGGCACACAAGACTAATTGACATACTCTCCCTCAGCCCAGAAAGAGTGTGAAGACATATTCAGCCTTTGTATGCACCATTCCCGCATGACTAGTTTTCTTCCACTGGAAGTATGGATGATGGTTAATCTGCCTCAAATAGGATCAATTTATGTGTGCTTCACAAAATGCGTAGAACAATCAAACCTACTTGCCTCTTCTGTCTACATTTGTTATCAATCTTTTCGTTTGTGTCCAAGGTTTTGGAGAGGATAGAAGCCTGTTGAAATTAAAATAAATTTGATATCCACTGCAGCAAAGGTCAGCGCAAGAGAATGCTGCTTTACAGTATGTTGTGTGGAAGACAGTTTTACTGAAATGCCAGGGATTATACTTTATTTTGATGATGATAACTATTATTATTATTATTATTATTATTATTATTATTATTATTATTATTATTATTATTATTATTATTATTATTATTATTATTATTATTATTATTATTATTATTATTATTATTATTATTCCTGAAGAATATTAATGCAAAGCTACTGTAAAATAGGGACTCCGCAGCAACTGCTGCAAGTAGACGCAGGTAATTTTATAAAGAGAATTGCTGCCATATGGAGTTGGGATGAATCGAGGACAAAGGTGTGTACAGGATTTAACGAAGTGCTGGATGGATCATGACGTTAATTATATCGGTCTGCATCGCATCGTGTTCCGCAGGCACCATGTTGTGCTGTACTGTACTACGTTCTCAGTCCTACGTGAAGAAATCACAGAGAATCTCCTCTCATACGTCTGGGTATTGCAAATGCAACAAGTTACATCGAATGAGATAATGCTCGGCAGAGAGACTAGAAGAAAGCAAAACAATTATTTAATCCGATGATATTGGAAAAAAAAGAAGATCATGATGACAGGAAAAGTGAAAATGCAAAATGCCACATTCGAGTAGGAAGACCAATACTCTGGGTGTTTTTTTTTTACATAGTGCAGAAGTTTGTGTTGTCTAGAATTTTCGGATTAGATTGGTGTTTGTTGAGATCTTACCTAAAATATACTGCAGAGCGTTAATTTCCTTATACCTGAGCAGTTAGAGCTTTGTCCTTAATAATATTGAGTCTAACGCCAGTAGCTGTACAGAAATATTAGCAAATAAATAACCAAATATATTCATAAATAACAAACATATAGGTAGTTAATTAATGTATTAATTAATGGATTAACTAATAAATAATTTAAAATGAATAGATATATAAATAAATAACTGAATGAATGAATAAATAAATGAATAAATTCCCAGAGAAATAAATTTACCATCCTGAGAGCAATTCCTCCGACTCCGCCGTATCTGCTATCAGGATCAGTCTTTTCATTCCAGGCCGAAGGAGATGTCTTCCTTTTTGAAACAAAGGGGCTTCCCTTCTTCCACCATCAATTCTGCTCTCAAACGCACCTCTCCTATTTCCCGCACATCTGCCCTCACCCCTTCCGATCGCCACTCCACTCGGGATACGGTCCCCATTGTCCTCTCCTACCACGTCACCAGCCTCCAGGTCCAACGTAGAATTCTCCGTAACTTCCGTCACCTCCAACAAGATCCCACTACCAAGCTCATCTTACCATCCCCCCACTCCTTTCTGCAGAGATCGCTACCTACGCGAATCCCTTGTCCGCTCACCCCACTCCACCACATCCCTTCCCACCGATCTCCCTCCTGGCACTTATCCGGCTAAGGGAAACACGTGCTACACCTGCCCGTACACTTACTCCCTCACCATCATTTAGGGTCCCAGACAGTCCTTCCAGGTGAGATGGCACTTCACCTGTGAGTCGGCTGGTATGTTATACTGCGTCCGGTTCTCCCGGGGTGGCCTTTTATATATTGGTTTGACCCAACGCACACTGGGAGACCGTTTCGCTTAAAACCTGCGCTTGGTCCGCCAGAGAAAGCATGATCTCCCAGTGGCCACACATGTTAATTCCACGTCCCGTTCCCACAGTGATATGTCTACCCGTGTCCTCCTCTACTGTCAAAATGAATCCAAACTCAGGTTGGAAGAACAACACCTTATATACCGGATGGGTAGCCTCCAACCTCATGGCATGGATATTGACCACTAACTTTTGTTAATGCACTTACCCCCTTCTTACCCGATCCCTGGAATATTTAGTTGTTTACCTTTTCTCCATCTCCCTCTGGAGCTTCCCCGTCTCTTTCTTTCTGCCGATGCCTCCCGTCCCATGATCTTTTCCCTTTTGCAGCTCTGTATCAATTTTGCCAAACACTTTTCCAACTCTTTGCTTTATCCTACCCCCTCCGGTCGTCTCCTATCATTTCGCATTTCCCCCTCACCCCAGTACTTTCAAATCTCTTACTACCTCTCCTTTCGGTTAGTCCTGTCGAAGCGTCTCGGCCCGATACCTCGGCAGTGCTTCTCCCTATAGATGCTGCATGGCCTACTGTGTTCCACCAGCATTTTGTGTGTGTTACAATAAGTATAGTTGCGTGATAGGCGATCGATTATGCACCTGTTTACTTACCGTCTGTCTTTATGAGCAAATGTCGTTTTAATTCATTGAATGATGCACATAGTTGTTTATTTCATGATGTAGAGCACAATAAGCATTACCAGCCCGTCGAACTGACAAACCGCAGAAGCGATTGACACCCTTGATTTATCTGGAACCTAATCACCGTACAATTTACAACTACTAATCACTCTACGGAGTCGGTGTTTGAACTGTTAGAGGAAACTAGATCACTCGGTGAAAAGTCAGGCATTCCATGAGGAGGACGCACAGATTGCGTACAATGAACAGGAATGGAACTCCGAACTTTTATTCCCCGAACTGTAATAGAGTCGAATTAACTGCTACGCAATATAATAACTAAAAATATATTAATATTTCAATATGCATAATTAATATATTTTCATCTATTTAGAAAGTAATGCAGCAACAATGACTCAAAACGTATAAATAATAGAGGTAAATGATTTATTTTGTTTCCCAATGTATAGAGCCAGGAATTTGTTCAAATGAATGCATTTTTAGTCCACTGCTAGGGTATCCCACTATAAACAAGTGTCTCTCCAGACAGAACTGAAAAACGTAGATTATCTCTTATGTGTGGGAGGAATTACAACATTTCCTTGCAACAACTGATAGATGCTTCTTTCGCAGCGCTTCTCCTAGTTATCTCGAATACTTCCATTATCTTAATCCGTTTTGTTTGATGAAAAAAGTAATTGCCAAAAGAGTGTTGTTTCATTTAATAAGTTTCGTGTTATCGGAAGAAACTGAATGCAACAGAAGTTATCTCAATGACTATCGCCTGCCCATTAATAGCTTCAGGTGAAAACATTTTCCATATCAAGAAGACACATTCAGTCTCCCTGAGGTTGCTTTGTAATAAGAGAACGGGCGTGGATATGACTTATGAAAACAAATTGATTGAACTCCGGCATTTCTCCTAGGAGCGACGGAAGATGAGACGTGGCCACATAGAGCTGTAAAAATGATGAGAGACATTGATCGTGTGGATAGTCAAAGGTTTTGAACGAGAATTGAAATGGCTGCCACACGAAGACATAGTTTTAAGATGCTTGGGAATAGTTATAGAAAAGATTTCAGGTTTTATACGCAGTTTTAAGTGCGAGAAATGGGCTGCCGGCAACGGTGGTTAAGGCTGATACGATAGGATATTTTAAGAGTCGTTTGGCTATGTACATAGGGCTTAGAAAAAATAGAGGGCTATGGGTAAAACCAGAAATTTCTAAGGTAGAGGCATGTTCGGCAAAACTTTGTACGCCGAAGTACATGTATTGTGCTGCAGGTTTTCCATGTTTCTAGAAGCGTAATGATATCTGTAGTTCGTGGTGCTATATATTTCCAAAACAATAAATTACGCATCTTTTGCTTGGTATTTGTAAATTTTCAATGTCCGTTGCTTTTCTGCCGCCGTTCACAGGGCATAAATGGATTTGCGATGATCCTTCATTCAAAAAACAGGTATCATTTAACCCATGGCTGAAGTGGAGAATATATTGGGATCCGGAAACAAAAATGATAGAATGCCAGGGCACACACGAGAGGTTGAATGGCGCAAATCCGTTTCTTTGCCTTATGCTCTTCTGATTTAAAATCCAAATTCACTGAAGTCAGTGATGCATTTTATTAGTCCAGGAGTATATTCTAGAGAGTTCTGTGCCATCCATCAGTAGAAATGAGAGAAATCAGTAGATCCGCCAGCTTCCATGGAAATGATGGTTGGAACCAACTGCTTCCATCAGGATAGCATGATTTCCACCCGAACTTTGTGGGTCTTGATTCTGGTACTTTTATTTCTCGATCATCATCCAATTAAAAATCCCACTGCATTGCGGTTTCATACCGTTGTCTCGGCAGTGGTGTATTTATAGGTTACTACTACATGAGTTTTTGTATTGCCCTATCGCTGCTTACTAGCACTGTGTGCTTGTAATGAGAAACAGCCTAGTTATTGAACAGTGGTGCCCACGCACGGCATCACAGTGCTGTAAACCGATTCAATGCACAGTAATACACAGCAGCGTCACTCAGTTTCACTTTGGAGATCGTCAGCTGGCTGATTTTCTTTACAGGATCGACAAAACCAGTAATTCGTTCGCCGTCAATTTTTTTCTTATCCTGTGCTCCAAAAGTTTGTCCCTGGAGCAGAAATATGGGCACCTGCCCTGGAAGCTGCCGATACCAGTGTAAAGTGTTGCGGCAATAAACGTCATATCGACATCTTAAAAAGGCGGTGTCGCCAAGTGTTCTTTGTAGTTCAGGACTCTCAGACGTTAGCAAAACGGATTCTGTATGAATGTAAAGGAAGATTATTGTTGAATTACCGTTAACTGTAAGAGAGAAAAACGACTAAAATGTGATAAGGAGTTTTTTTTTCAAGCAAATTAGTTTCATTTGAAACGTGAGTAAACAATTTTTATTGTCGTTGACAATTATTATAAGGAATTGACGCAGTGAAATAAATTCAGGGACTCATGACAAATTGCGGACATCTTGTTATCATCAAAACTGTTTCATTATTGAACGTCTATTTGGAAGAAACGACTGATTTCTTGGATCAATTGCACAGAGTCTGCAAACTTACAATGGATCGAACTTTTTTTTTCTTTGCTCTCTAGTGTTTATTTTAAAATCAGTTTAATTGAGAATAATGATGGATTAGATTGTTTCTTGGAATTGATCGGTGGTCCATCCAGAATAGTTTTTTTTTAGTATTCGATTGGATTGTAACATGGTCATGTAAGCCGACTGAACGGTGCAGACTGTTCAGATAATTTTGTAAGCAGCTTAAGGCGATCGCTTATTTTCAAACAGATTTTAGCACGTGCCAATCTCAAAGTTTTGTTCCCTTCCCTTTACTTATTTTTTCATCAACGGTGTATGCAATTCTCCATACTATTTGAGAACAAATTGGAGAAAACATGTTTCATTTTTCTTACAGCTCGTTGACTCACTTACATATGTGTGTGTGTGTGTATATATATATATATATCTTTTTTCCTTGCGGTTTATGCCTTAAGCTGCTAGCAATATTTCCCACAGTCTGACAGTAGTCGGTTGGATTCTTCTGCAAGATTGCACCAACATTGCATCCTTACTCATAGTAGTAATTTCCCTCTACACCTCACCGTGTTAATTCAGTTTACACATTGTCTTTCCACACAGTGAGTGTAGATTCAGTCTACGGAATCACACCAGACAAGACAAACCATATACTTCCAGCCACTCCCTTGCAGCAATGAAGATTAATGCATCAATACAGCTCTCCAAAACCTACTGCAGTGGAAAATAAATGCATCTCTCATATTCTACCTGTTAAACTGCCTGCTCTCAAACTGCTTCCTTTCGGGCAGGTGCACCTGATTTTCCATTTAACACTATTTATTATTTTTGGGGGTTTTGACGTTTTTTGGAAGCATTAACATGTATTGTTCATCAGCAGAACTTATGCGAGAATTTGAAAATTTCTACAGAAACGGCTCAGCCAGAAAAGAGACTGTGCGCTTACGGCCTCTCTAATACAATCTCGTTGTATAACCGAGATTTGACATCCGACCCTTTAAAATTTAATGATTTTAAGTCAATTGATCATCTAACAAATGGTCGTGAAATGGGAGAGATGTTGGAAAAAAAGAGTCGATATTTGTAGATACTTACCGGGTCTGACAGTGACCGTTGTCCCAGTACCATCTAGAGTATGAGTACTCCAATCATACACAATGATCATGTTCTCAGTCTCCATTGTACAACAACTACACGGGAACATGTATCTGTTTACAAACGTTACAACAGGCTTCCTAACGCTTCCAGGATCGTAATGCAACACATAGTATGCAGTAGTCCCCATTTGCCGACAGGCCAATATGTTCTTCGTGAAAAAAAAAGCCTAATTAAAATAAAACAGAAACACGCACTGACGACAGATTCCGAGAAGAAAAGATAACACAGCTGACGTGTCAATCAAAAGTACATATGTAATGTGGAAATTATAAATTATCTAAACAGATTACTAGGTAAACATCGAGAGGTTTGTCTTTTTTTTGTTTGGCATATAAAGAAAATACAGTTTAAAAAATGAGTTATTTATTTACTTATTATCTCTCCGTTTTTTTTTTCTTTTTGTCCTGATCTCTTGCACAGTGTTTGTTCCCAAAGTTACACAGTACCTCATGTGAATTTCAAATCTGCCGGGGACTGGATTAAAGATTCGATTAGGAATTAGATTCTCAACGTTGGAGTTCTCTGTTTCCATGTGTTCTGGAAAGATTCCTTCTGTCGTAGGCGACAAAAATGTATATTTCTTAATTATCTGTCGACATTTATTGACACATACCTCAGGGTAGGCAACAACATCTACGCACACGCGAGGTGTGAACATGAAGACTGTACACGATTAGATTTAAAAAAAAACGGTTAGATAGACTGTAGGATGAATTAACAGCGAGCTAGGAATATGAACAAAACCGTAAATCTATACTGCTCTGTTTTATTCAGGAATAAGCTACAGTGAAAGTTTTTGCACAGCGCGAAGCTGAAGCCCATCATTGTGCTTCACGCCATCTGTACACAGCTTGACAGTAATAGGTGCCGCTGTCTTCCACTCGTAGATCTCGAATTTCCAACGAAAACTGCATTTCAGTTTTCTTAATAAAAATAGCAAATCTGCCCCCGCGAGTGACTTCCTTCCGTTCGGCCGCTGAGTTGGTCCGACTGTAGAATTTTCCAGTCTGAAAGCGATATTCACCACCTGAACCACGTTGCAAACTGCAGGTGATGGTGGCAGTCTGACACTCATTCAAGTTTACAATGGACGGGCTCTGAGTCACCGACTGATTCACTGAACCTGTGAATTAAAAAAAAAATAACAAACGGAGAAAAGTGAGTTGTAGTCACAGACGAACCACACAAAGAATCTAAGCCGGTTGAATATCAGAGAGAGCAAGCAGGTTTAAAATAAACGTATTCTGGATGTCTGAAAGACACTCACGTCGTAAGCAGAGCCAGAGTGTTAAAAAATAGTAGACTCTCATCGTCAACACGGAATATTGCAGAAGTGACGAGGAGATGGAACACACGGTCTGCAGAGTTATGGTAGAATGTATTTCAGAATGGGACAATGAACCTTTAACAACACATTTTGTTGAGGGACATGTGTCGCATTTGAATCTGTTTCGTTTCCTTGAACTGTGTGAAGATGCCCCTCCCATGACTTTCTAACGTTCACGTCTGTGACGGAGGTCGCCTATCAATGGACAAGGCTGACTTATTTGCCTTGAACGGGACGCTTTTACCAAAAAAAAAGGAAAAACAAAAAGTGGTTATTTGATATTTTTTGATGTAGAGACGTGTGCCCCCACTTTTCCGGAATTTTCAGTTCTTATACATTTGTGACTGAAATCAGGCTATGCTCTGATTTTGGCGGCAAGTACGCAGGACGAGCTGACAAACTTTCACTCAGCCTAGGAAGAGAGTGATGGTACATTTAGCCTTTGCATGCACCAATCCCTCATGGTTACTTTTCTTCTACAGAAAGTATGGATGGGAAGAAATTTGCGACCAGACAGTTTCAATTTTCGTGTGCTTGAAGAAGGCGTTAAATATACTATCCTACATTTTTCATATTCGATATCAATCTCGCCGTTTGTGTTAAGGCGTTTGGACAATCTGGAACACTGTTTTAGACTAAATGAAGTTGATTTCTCCTGCAGCGAATGTTAGCGCAAGATAAGTTTTATTATATTATTGCAAGTTATATTAGTGAGTGGAAGAGAAATTTACTGATATATCAGGGGTTTTATTGTATTATTGTTGTTGTTATTATTATTATTATTATTATCATTATTATCATCATCATTTGTAGTAGTAGTAGTAGCAGCAGTTGTCGTAGTAGTAGGAGGAAGAGGATGAGGAGTTGCAGTAGTAGTAGTAATAATATTATTAGTATTCGTGAAGAATTCCAACGCAAGCCCTCTGTAGAATTCTGGACTGCGCAGCAACTGCTGTAGGTAGAGGCGGTTAAATTGACATTAAAGGGAATTGCTGCCATTGCGATACAGGATAAATGGAGATCAAGGGTATGTTCAGGGTGTGGCGAACCATCAGACAGATCATGAAGTGATTTACGTCGACCTGGGTGGCACCATGCTCTGCAAGCTCCATGTTATGCTTTACTGTAATATTTTCTCATTTCTACCTGAAGGAAGCTGCAGTTAAAGAGGCCTCGAGTAATCAAAGAGAATCTCAGTGCATACGCAAGGCAAAAGAAAGAAATTTTATTGAATGTGAGACATTTCTCTGCAGAGTTACAATAACAAAATAGATATTTAATACTGGTGAGGCTGGAAAAAAAAGTTCATGGTGAAGAGAAAAGTGGATTTGAAAAGTGTTGCAGTCGGAAATGAAGGCAAATGTTCAGTTTTTTTTTAAAAATTAGTCTTGTACGTGGACTTGTCTGGATTTTGTAATTAGATTGGGGTTCGGTGAGATTTCACGGAAAATAGCCTGTGGATCTTAAATTTCATTGTACCTCAGCAGTTACCGATTTGTCTTTAACAATCTAGAGTTTTAAGTCACCAGCTGTACTGAAATCTTAGCAAATAAATAATCAAACAAACAAATAAATAACATAGTTATGCAGTTAATTAATCAACTGATTAATTAGTTAATTAATACAGAAATAAATTCAAAATAAATGTTCGTGAAATATGGGTTAAGCAATGCATTGAACAATCGCGTATGCGAACTGTTGGAAATGGAATGTCATGAAATATGTGTTGAAATTGCGGCCCGTTGGAGATCCAATGCGTGTCAGGAGGTAGCTCACTCAAGTTTGCCTATTGAGTATACTCGAGATCACCTCGCGGCTATTTGATCTTTTAACCAGAGCTTATCGGAGATAAAAAGCGTGAGAAGACATAGCACTGACAGGTTGGCCGATTACAAAAATAATGCATCTGCTCGACTTCGTGCTGCAAACTGCTGCCAATCGGCGATTGCAAATATGATAAGACGGAGCTATCTCAGTTTTGCCGATTCGAATGCGATTTTCGGCATTTTCGTGTATTGAAAAGCGATATCGAATGATTGACAAGAACAGATTCGAAAATGTAGGGAAAAGCGGTACGACCGTCGGTGAGGTCGGGAGAGTTATAAAGGGAATTGAGGCATTACTTCTGCGATTTTGCAGCGAGATTAGTCGTGAGTAGGAGAATGCAAAATGTAGTAGGCAACTATTTTTCCCGTCATTTATTTATTGTTCATTTTTCATTCTTTTTTTTTGCTCGGTATGAACTGTTATTATGCCTGGCAGGGCACTTTTACGCAACACACGCAAAGCTAAAGATGGAGCTGAAGCTGGAATTTGATGAACGCTGGATTTTTCTACATTCTCAGAGCCTGATAAATTGGGCATAATGATGGTGGATACACCAAAGTTTCAGGAGGAAGGTAAAGTGGGTGACATGAAAGAGAAAGGAATTAAACAGCCAGTGCAGAGTGCCATGTGGAATTCTCCCTCAACAACAGATATTGTAATTTGGAAAATATTGAAGGCATGAGTTTCCAGATAAACATCAGAGCAGTGTACGTTTGGCTTCGATTCTTTTTCTCTGACGGAGAAGAAAATTGAATTGTATTGAATTGACATTGAATTACCTACATCCTTCATTTACATGAAGAGGGCATACCTTCACGTTACACTTCCGTTTAAATGTGCAAAGTGCAACTTATAATAAATTATCAAAAATAATATGTACAACTGTATAGTCAAAATAACATAGAAATACATTTATATATGAATGACTTAATCCGTCTGATGAGTTCGTGGAGGAATATTTTCCGCAGCCTGTTGGTGTTGGTTTTTAAACTGCTACTCCGTTTCGCGGATGGTAGCAGCTGAAACATTTTGTGCTTGGCATGTCTCGGGTTTCTAATGATATTTCGATCCCTTTTTACTCGCCTCTCTTTTCAACAATCCTGAATAGTGGGGAGGACACATCTACAGATACGCTGTCTGCACCGCTCTTTGCAGAGTTCTGCGATGGAGGGAAGTACAGTTACAAAACCAGGTAATAATGCAGCTAGTCAGGGTGCTCTCAGTTGTGCACGAGTAAAGGGTTTTTTTTTGGGATTTGGAGGTCAAACCTTTTTAACCGTCTGAGATGCAAGAGGCGCTGTTCTGCTTTATTCACCGCACAATGGGTATCTACGGATCACAGTTGAGCTTTACTGGTGTGTATGTCGAGGAACATGAGTTTTAACGATCCATCGATGTTAATAGTGGTTAGTTAGTCTGTCTCCATTCTTCCTGTAGTCCATAGCTGGCATTTTGTTTAAATCTGCGACAATTGGAGAAAAGTTGTTTCCTTGTCGGCAATGTGTCAGGGTGCTGAATTATTTTCTTTAGGCTCCCTCATTATTATCTGAGATTAGGCCAAACAGTGTACAGTCTTCAGCAAATTTAATTTGTAGGTTGGAAATCTGGGTAGGGACACAGTCATTGTTATTCGAAAATTAAAGGCAAAGAATTCCTACACAGACCAGGGGACACGTGTGTTGAGTGTCAGAGGAGCAGTGGTGAGGGAGCACATTCTTAGCACCTGCGGCGATCTGACAGAAGATCCAGGTTCCAGCTACATAAGGCAGAGACACGGCCGACGTCTCTGACCTTCTTGTCCAGCCTGGAGGGAATTATTGTTTTGAACGCTGAACAATAATCCAAGAACAACATTCATTCATAAGCATACCGCTTCTCTGGATGTGTAAAGACAGCGTGTAGAGGTGTGGCTATTGCGTCATCTATTCATCGGTTATGTTGATAGGCAATCTGTAGGGGGTACAGTCTGGGTGGCAAAATGCTTCAGGTGTAATCCTTCACCAGCCTTTCAAATAATTTGCTTATTATTGAGCAGAGTTCAACAGGACGCCATCCATTCGGACATGTTATCTTGGTCTTTTTATGTAGAAGTACAATGACTAATGTTTTGTAGCAGGACTGCACTCTACACTAGGAGAAGGAGAGACTAAAATGTGACTGTAAACACACCGGCCGGTTGTGCAGCGCACATCCTAAGTGCTGGCCTTCGTATGCCGTCCAATCCAGCAAGCTGGTCAATGTACACTCGATCGAAACACCTGCGTATTTCAGCCTCAGAAATGACCAAGCGGCCGGTCATATCATCTACTGGTCTCCGGAGGGGATCATTATTGGCGACATGGAATCGAGCGTATGGAAATTTAGATCGTCTGGGAGAGTGGCAGCGATGTTGGAAAATCCATTGCGTTTAGCTTGCGTCTGCGATGGTATGCAATCCTTTCGTCTGTTGAGTGTGTAGCTCGAGGAAAGATGTATCTGGATGGTTTCCCTGTACTGTTGTATTGATGTTTTACTGCCATATTGATGTTGCGTGGATCATACCTGCATTTCTTGACCTGCTGCTGAATACCGGCAACACAAGTTTTGTGTCGACCTGTAAGTGCTCCTTGCATGGAACAATTGATGCATAGTCCCAGTCTCCAGGACTTCCTAAATCGAGTTTTCAGAATTTTAGATAAGGGTTTAAACAGCAAGATGTGGTGGCCAATGTAATTAATGACATTAATAATAAGACGCACCAGGTTCTGCAGTGATCTGGATGAGTTAGGTGCTACGGTAAAGAACAGAATCTCCAGAGCTGTAATGACAGAACTGATCTATGTGCCACGTTCTCTTGATACCAGATGCTGGAAAATGATACACGTTAATACGGGTTTGGTTGTTCAGGGAGGAGATTAGATTTTTGGATTATTCAGCTCTCTTCCAGGGAAAGTACATCCTGTACATAACAGCCAATTAAATTGGAAGGGGAGCAATATTCTGTTCAGAAAATTTGCTAGTGTCAGGCGGTGGATTGTAGAGAGACCAGAGTTGCTGATTTTGCTCAGCATAAGAAAAATTTCAATTTCTAGAAATATTTATATTTACATTTCTTCCCCTCACTTATATCATCTATCAGAACACTTCCATCAAAATATGGATATCTTCACATCATCCTCTACAAAAGACCTTATTTATATAGCTTGCAGGTTTATATCAATTTGCTGCAAAAAAGGTTGTCTTGTTTTATGAAAACTATTTGTTTTGAGTGTACCGTACATGTCAAAATGTACAAAGGAATGTATTCCATGATTAATTTACGCCAACCAAAATATCCAGGGGCCTTCTCGTATATTCAACAAAGTAAAAAGTTCTTCCTCGCACAAAAAGTCAGGATGTTAAAAAAAAAGAATGTGTTTATTTTTTCTGATGTGCATTAGTAATACGACTGCTGGGTAAGCTGAACAGAAAAGACAGTGGGTCCATTTCAAACTCCATCTTCAGAATCTTTTCCATTTCACCCAAAAACATCACGCCAGTATGCCTGAAGTTTGGGACAAGTCAAAAAACAGTGGGTGAAATTTTCAGCATTTACTTTAACTTCAGAGCACTTTGGAGAAAACACCGTTTGATATTTCGAGAGACGATCTGGTCAAATGGGCCTTATGCAGAACTTACAGTTGCAATGCTTTAGTTCTATTAAAATCTGAAAACATAATTTCATTATCATGGATGTCTTCCCATGTCTTTGCTCTAACTTCTACTCCCAGCTCTTCCTCCCAGATTCTGCCCAGCTGCTCAACCTCCTCCAAGAACATTCCATCTGGATGCTGTGAAAAGTGCTAATGGAGACTTCACGTTTAGAAAACAAAACACCTACTTTCTATGACAGAACGATAAAAATCTGTTCATAGTGATGCGTTTTGTCTGTATACAAGTTCATATCTGAAATAAACGAAAAAGGGTCCTTATTGGGTATGTTAAATTTCTGCACTATTTGACAAATAAACATCATTTTTCCTTCATCAAACAAATCTCGTAGATAGAAAATATCCTTAGAAATGTAAAGTTTTAATAGTGAATTCATTACTTCTGTCTGAAAATGTGGATTGCCGGTTATTAGAGTGTTGGGTGATATTTTTGGGTCGTTGCCCTCAATTTGTCGCCTCGCCCAGCAAACGCTGACTGTATTAATCGTTACTGAATTACGTCAATATTCCTTAAATAGTTTCATATTATTGAGGAAAAGTTAATTATAATAGGGTACGTTGCTTGTGAATCTTCAATGTCAAGCCAGATTGACGAGGTATAGCTGCAAACACCGTCAACCACTAAAGATAAAAAAATAACTTAATTCTCATTTTCTGTAGTCTGGAAAATCCAGACAACCTAAGCTACGGGGGAAGCTGTAACGTGGACATTTTAATACAGCTTTTTTGCTTTGTTCCAGATGAAAGTAATAGACCAACCATTTATTTTAAAACTATTTTTTGGGGTAAAAATGACCGGAATCATTCGTATTGGGTAAAGCAGAGGAGGAGAAATGTTCATTTTGAGCAAGGCTATTCGGCCAAGCCAAGAAAAGGGAAGAGTGCTCCTTCGCTCATGACCTAGTTTGATTTTGTCAAATAACTGTAAAGGTATCTTTGAACAATTGATCAAAAATAGATGGGATAAATATGCATAACGAAACAAAATCTGTCTGCGAACACTTAAAGAGGGAAACACCCTGAGGGTCAGGTACATGCTGCAAATCCCTCAGAGGTATAGCCTCTGATCTAGTAAAATTGATTCTATAACCTTAAAAGGCGCAAAATGTATTGATTCAATGGATAAGTGATTGGGAGAGGAAGCAGAGTTTGATAAGAAAAATGGAAAATCATACGCATAAAATGTAATTTTATGTGAATTTAGTCCTGGGTCTGGAGCAGATATGTGAGGTCTGGCTGAATAGCCTCAGCCAATGGCTTGATAGCTAGTGTGAAAAAGTGATGAAGGGCAGCCCTGCCGGTTGCCCCTCAGAAAACTAAAATTATCCGGCATACTATCATTAGTGAGAATTGCAGACAAAGGGTCATTATAAACTACCTTCAACCACTTAATAAAATTATTGACCAAACCAAATCGTTTTCAATTGAAAAAAAATATACAGCCTTTCGACACGATCAAAGGTCTTTTCTGCGTCTACGGGAAAAAATAAAACAATAACAACAATCCGTCTGCTGCCTGTTGTGGAAATGCCAGAAACACTTTCAGTAATCTTCTGATATTGTTAAATCATCTACTGCCTTTTACAAAACCCTTTTGATCCTCTTCTATGATAAAAGCTAACATAATTACTAATCTCATCGCTAAGGTTTTAGATAAGATTTTTAAGTCAACATCTAACAATGAAATAGGCCTGTAGGAGGCACAATCTTCAGGGCTCTTAAGTTTCTTTAGAATTAGGAGGAATTAGCTTCTGTCAATGATGGTGGTAGGAGGCAATTAAATACATGATTGAGCATTTTTAACTTTGATTCTGATAACAACCCTGTAAATGTTTTATGGAGTTCATTAGTGAGTGCATCAGGACCAGGAGCATTCCCACTATTGAGCTGCCTCACAGCTTCTCGTATCGCATGTATAGATAACTGAGCATTAAGGAGGGACTCTTGCTCAGACGAAATGCCTAGGAGATGCAAATTACTGAAAAAAGAACTCCATCCAATATTGTCCATCGTTACATTGCTCATACTGATAGAGTTTATAATAAAAGTTCTTAAATACAACATTAATCAAATTAGAATTATAGTGAGTGCTCCTTTCCCATCCCTCGTTGAAGCAATAGTCTAAGTGTCATTTTTCATTCTCGCTAAGTACGTTCAATAACCACCTGTCCTTTCATCATATTCAAACAATCGTTGTTTAGAAAAAGTGAATGTTCTTTTTGCTGCCTGTGTAAGTCAGGAGTTTAGTGAATCGCGTTGGGGTGTGATATTCTGCAAGTGGCTGCAGAAGCCTTATAAATATAATCTTTTTCAGGTGCCGCAAACCTTTCTTCCACTGGGTGCTGCAGTTCCGCGGCACGTCAGTTCTCCGAGACAGACCTTGTTAATATTTCATATAATGTCAGTAATCAACAAGTTGAGAATGTTGAGACGGACGTCCTGAGCTGTGTTTATTTCACTGCCAGATGTATCTTAAGAAAGTCGGTTGAGTTCAGAGCTTGGACAGACAAAGAAAGTTAAGATATTGTCTCCATTAGTGAGACTTATTTGCAGAATTGTTGTGAATAACAATTCAGTATCCCGCACTTCCTTTGCTTTAGACGCGACAGAAGAGCAGGGATTAAATGAGAAGCGATTGCGTTACCAGTAAGTGAAAAGTCCTGTCAAAGCTCAGTCAGCGGTCCCAAAGGCATTCGGCAGAATAGTAGCTTTGTGCCGTCTAATGCAATCCTCTACTCATTACTTATGTCATCATCTGCTACCGCAGGCGTCTCCATACAGCATATGTGACCACACCGGGTGTCCATCGCATTTAACTCACCTAAGTGAGGCGTTATGGTTGCACTGAGAATTTCGAAAGGCATGACCACATCAATGGTTCTATATTACAGATTACTCAATAATCCGATACTTAAAGGAATAATTTTGACGAGGGGTATCAGAGTGATGCAGGAAACCATGCGGTTGTTAGACAGGTGATATTAACTTCACACATACTGTCCTGGACTCCCTTGCGGTATAAGGACTCGATGAGGCAGAGTTTTTTTTCAAATGTGTTCAGGAAAGCTTCCTTAATCGCTACGTAGAAAGACAAATTAGTGTTTGTGAGATAGTTGATGACTCATAAACTCTGCCGGTTCCAACTGTCGAAGTGTCGATTATATTCTGCGTTTTAATGCCAAACTCTACCATCTTCATGAATGATCGTAAGTCCTTCCTGATCGGTTAATCCTCAACCAATAAAGTTTCTGCTATTTAACTGTGTGTAAATTTATAATCCAGTTCTAACTTATGGTGTTATCTTTCCCGTTGAGGACCTTTCAATTCTCTTGTCTACTTCCAATTTTCTTTACAGGCGGTCCCAAAGAGGCATCGGTGCAGGGCAGCAACTTTGCGCTTCCGAATGCAGTCTCTGGTCATTACCTATGTCATCTTCTGCTGCCTCAGACGTCTCCGCACACGTCATTTGTCCAGGTTGGCTTTGCACAGACTGTCGGAAATGCGCTGCTTTTTATGCATGAGGAATCCAGGCGCACTGAGACCCGGTTCACCTTTGAACCGGAGTAAAATAAATGTGAGCTCTCTTTGCTGTTTGTGGCACGTATCTATCCTTTATTTCATCAAGATCCCGACGTCTTTCCAGGACCAACAGGAAATTGGGAAGACATGAGGTAGCTTTTTTTCACGATAACCGATGCCGTGTGATTTTTCAGTATATTTTTTCCGCCTTCTCCTTTAAGGCCAGAATGATTTCATCCTCATGGTAACCATTCTGCAGGAATTTCGTGCTCAGTTGTCTCCGGTTCCCATCTAGTTTTCCCATGGTTAACCAACACTGAAAGGACAGCTCTGTGCTGCGATACGTGATGACAAATATTATTTTGATATTCAAGTACTTTCAATAAACGCTATTCCCAATGCTTGCATCCAGTGTCAGTGGAAGTAAAAAAGTCCGCGATCAGGAGGCAATTATTCTTGTCCTTCTGCATCGTCAATAGAATATTTGGATGTGTTACGTTCAGATTGGAGTGTGCCTTTACTAATAAGTCGTATCTGGCCGGTGGCGTGGTGGCATCAGAGTCGGACTTGGAGCCGAGAGGTCTCGTGTTCGAATCCAGCCGGATTCCAACTTGTAAGCTTTCCATCCGTGCTGGGTAAGAAGGAAATGCTATAGAAACGTCGTATGATTGGCAATCACGAAATGATTGGTGCAAAAATCGTGTCCCGATGACCGGGAGGAATTACGTGCTCCCCTTTCCAAGTATTCGCTGCTCTGGCTTTTAGATGAAGGTTGTTCTCTGTTTCTTACAGGATAGATATTGGCCCAACGAAGTATTGTCTCCTTAAGGAATGTTTTAACCGTCGACAAGAGCACACGATCCCTAAGCAGCAGGAAGCCATTGATCACTGCTCGCCAATTTCAACAATTCTTCATATCGCAACAGCAATACCACGCCAGTCTACATCCTAGCTTTGAGTCCAACAATGCAGTACACGAACGCGACAACAGATCTGCAGCACGATGTTGCAAATTCCCGTCCTTGTGTATTACACTTGGATGTACCGCCATCTCTATAGGAAAAAGTACAATTTCAAGACTAACATCGTCGTCTCTCTCCTAACTTGGCGACTCTAATTTGGTAAGTGGAATCTTTATTTCCAATGTATATTACTGATACGCTGCTGAGTTGCTTCCGCTGTTCGACCATCAAGGAAGAGGAGAGTGATTAGCATATCAGATACTTCGCCTGATTTGTTTCATGCTTTGTTCTCTGTGGCTTCCTCGATTCCAGGACTGGAACGTGGAAGGGCTATTCGCCTATTAGCATCAGGATATATCAGGGCGTTTGTGCGGTTTGCATACCAGTGAGAAGCCGAACGAACACGAAGGCTTATAAACTCTAGCCATCATAATTTACAACTTGCTGTTGGCGCGACCCTCTAAAATACCATTTAGTAAGCTTGCTTTGTTCCCAGAGATATTCCAGGCCGTAGGATGCTCATCATCAAAGTGTATAGAACCGACACTGGCAGTAGGAGATCGCTTTTTGCCCAAACGCATACATCTCCTACCCCAAGAGTATGATGGAATAGTGGAGTAACATAATTTGCCCTTACTGCGCAGCCACCGATCACCCACACATCCATTTTGCTGTATCGCCCGGGAGAAAGCACAAGCAAGTCGGGACAAGTGGCCTTCTTTGTCATTCCAATAACATAACCTGATTCTTATACTCCGTCTTTCTCCGCACCTCGACGCATCTACGCGTATAGAAGTCCACAATGGACTGCGTGCAGTAGAAAACATTCTGGAAATGTCTCTCTGTATGCACTTTCGAATCCGCATCCAGCTGATCTCTAACAGCCTCTGCTTAAACGGAAAGTGAAGGACTTCGCATTGCGACTAGAATGGTGAGAACGCGCAAACGACCTGTGGGCTTGAGCATTGGAGAGTAGTTGGTGTCCACAAATTCGTACTTATCGACTCACGCAAAACTCATTTCATTTTAGTTACTACCCTTATTTCGCCTAGACACCCGGCTCACCGATGAGCAGGGGAAACCATCTTGCTGAAAATTCCTTGACTTCACTCAGAACATCACACGATCTTACCAAATCCCACAACAAAATACTTACTTATCCATTGCCTTCAGTAAAGTGGAAGTCTGTATTCTGATGCCTCACAGCCACACCTCCTGGGGATCACCTCTCCACGATATCGTCCGTTATACATCGCTTACCCTGAGAACCAAGCCTTGAATGATTATATCGCCGATGCGCTACTGAATACCTACATTCAAACTTCCCAGTCCTCAGCCCCGGTGAAGAATACTTATGTGAATGAAGAGTGACAAACTGTCCACTTGATGGATAGAGTTTTCAAAACTCTCCCAGGGAGAGGATCTTCACCAAACTGGTTATGTAGACCGCTAGGAAGATGAGTAGCAGACGGCGTTCATAACACCAAGCGTCTCCAAGGAACACTCGGAGATTCGAATTCGATTTCACTGTTGTATCAAAAAGTAATCTAATGAAAGAGAAGGGAACAAAGAAAGTCTCTTTACTTAGCGTCTTAGATTTTCTTTCCTTTGGGCGGCGTAATGGTCTTCACCGCACATGGACTTAATTTCATTTAACACTAATCAGTTATGTAACTATGCAAATAATGTTTAATCAAACAATATATATATATATATATATAAACTATTACCATCTCAGCACTGTACATTTAACATTTCCCAATTCAAACCTAAAGGTTCAATCTCTATGTATAATTTCCAAAACCTGTGGGACTTCTTCTTTCTTGTCAAAGGTAGTGGGAGTATAATTCTACCTGACAGGTGAAATGTTTTGCAATAAACCTTCACACTTCAGGCCTCCTCTTTGGGTGTAGTTGGAATTGAGTCTGGGAATTCAGGATATTTTTCTCACTGCGCTGGAGACCTTCCTTCTCGACGAATTGATTCTGATCTCCCCAAATGATCAATGTGTCGTCTCCGGAAGATAGAGCACATTATCTCTACCGTCCAGGGCAGTGATCTAGTTCTGCCTTTAATCTTTTTAAACACTCATTGTTGCTCGCCAGGATTATTTCCCTCGAAGTTAAATATTGTGCTACTTGTCTCAGGAGTTTGCACTTTGTCTCAGCTGTTTGTCTCTGTAGAACTGCCGCAAACCACAGTGCAACATGCTTACGTGGATCTATAATGGATATGAATGATTGTTGAGCAGTAATGAGGGTAATCTGGCCCTCGACCCAGTGCTGGTTGAAAAGTTTTACATTCCAAACCACGAACTGCGCAGGGAGCAGATATGCTCTGTGTAACTAATGTGTGAAATTTTCAGTTGACACTATTTTACACT
This sequence comes from Hypanus sabinus, assembly GCF_030144855.1. NCBI lineage: Eukaryota > Metazoa > Chordata > Chondrichthyes > Myliobatiformes > Dasyatidae > Hypanus > Hypanus sabinus. Next base: position 23,419,355 of record NC_082731.1, read on the forward strand.
TAATCTGGCAGAAATTTCCAATGCTATATCGAACACTGTTGTGGCCTATTCCAGTAACTTTCTTACTTCCCTTTCAGATGACATTGCGAGGATTTGCTGAGCAAACGCCCGGTGCATCACCAATCAAGTAGAAATTCTCTCAGACATAAGCGACCCGTATTGCTGGTTTTGTTGACTGTTGCATTTTTTTACGAATGTCCTTCATGCAGTAGATATCTGTTCTCCACAATAGGTTGAATATGCAGGCTTCTCTTTCACGCTCAGTTGAAAGACTGTATGTCGCAGCCGAGCGAGTGTCTCTTGCAATCTTAATTGATTTATCGTTCTATTCTGTTTAACCCTTATCCAGTAACTCTTGTTAGTTTACTGACCTTAAATCTCAAGGCTACGCAGCAGCTGGAACCTCTATTTATTTGACGTTTTTTGTCGAAGCCAGGCTGATTGTTGTTATTTTGGGAGCTGAAACTTGAAATTTTATCTCTTGTTCTTCCTTGAGCAGTCCGTTTATTTTTGATTGTGCGATGTGCCTTACCGTTTTGCATACCTTCTGCAAGTTTCAACTTTAAAATTGGATTGGACTAATTTGTCTGAGCACCTACAAAAATGGAAACACAATTTCTTCCGCAGGCATTTTTCTGCTAAGACGTTGCAATTAATTCAAGCTCAGTTTCATTCCTACCGCAACTGAATTGCGTGTCTGCTGCGGTTTTTATTGATACAGTCATGTTAAATGTTTTTTTTTAATATGAGCGCTGTTTCAGTTCCCAGCAAGTGTTTCTGAAAGTTATCTCCTAGATTTCCACAAATTAAACTGAGCGATCAATCATTATTCACAAAGTCCATCAGCTAGCCGTCAGTGCTCTCATAACTTCCTCCATTCAATTACGTCAGATTTGATTCCGCTGTTGAGAGCAAAAATAAAGTGCAATCCTTCTTTATATATAGTCCAGTTTATGCTCACTTCGCATTATTATTACCTGTACTCACTGTTAGCGAACACGAGTATTACGCCAGTTCCTCATTAATTTAAACCTCAGAGTCTGTCTCTCTCCCCACTTCAGAGGAAGCACGTGCTGCGTAATTTTATTTTTCTTAACCGGAACGTCTCTATGACCATTCTATAAAATAAGAAGAACAAAAAAATACAGCGCTCAGAATTAAGTAGGTCATGGCCTCGGGCTGTTTTTTTTTAAAGAAACTCATCGCCTAGTAGCCCCACCTTGTTTAATTAAAATAAATCCGCGGAGAGGATGAACAAGGGAATTACCACTGTATTACCGCTTCAAAATAACTGAGTATCAGGTCGACACAGCATACTTAATAATTTATCACGAAGACAGAAAAGACGAGTATTCCAAATTAGCGATATTAAGGAAGTCCGATTAAAACGCACAATTCCCAAAATAAGCACAATAGTGAAATAAGCATTCAAAAATACAAGGATATGCTAAATCTACGGCACCAAGGCTGAATATGTGACCATATTATTTTCGTTCAACAACACCGAACGCTAAATTATAATTGAACGTAATAATAAAGACCACGACATAAAATAAAATACAGACAGACATAAAACAGATACAGGGTTACGACATATGCTCCACCAGCTGATAGCATTATCCTAATTATGACAGTCAACTTTGAGGAGTTAGGAAAGAAGTTGAAAATCAGGACATCAAAGGTAGTAATATTAGGATCACTGTCTGTGTCACGTGACAGTGAATATAGAAATTTAATTCGTTGGAGGGTAAATGCGTGGTTGATGGGTTGCAGCAGAGTGCAGGGAATCAGATTTTTGGATCATTGGGAACTCCTCCACGCAGGTGTGACCTTTACAAAAATAATGGGTTGCTCTTGCATTCGAGGGGACATATGTTCTGGCGAGAAGGTTTGCTAAGGCTATAGGGGAAAATTCAATCCAGAATTGCAGAGCAGTGGGAACCGAACTGAAGTGTCGGAGGAAAGAGAAGTTTGCTCACAATTAGACAATGATTGGAGACAGTGCGAAAGGGAGAATAATCAAGTGACAGAGAGGGAATGCGCTCAGTCCGATTAACTGAGATGTGCCTATTTTACTGCGAGGTGTATCGTGAATAAAGCGGATGAGATTAGAGAGTGGATGAGCACTTCGAGCTATGATGTTGAGGCTATTACAGACACTTGGATGGTGTAGGTTTAGAAATGGGTACTTTAAATGCCAGGCTTTAGATGTTCCAGAAAAATATAAGGAGGGTGGCAAACAAGATCGGGTGTGGCACAGTTGATCAGAGGAAGAGTCACGGTGACTGGAAATGAGTTATTCAAGGAGTTGTCCACGGAGTCACTGCGGGTGGAATTTAGGAATAGTAAGGGGACAATAACTCTCCAGGGTTTTTTTTTTATCGACTATCCAATAGTAACAGGGGCATCGTGGAGCAGATCGGGAGACAGACTCTGAAAAGTAATAATAATAACAGGGTTGTCATAGTGGGGGATTTAAATTTTTCACATATTGATTGGTATCTCCATAGAATGAGGGGGGTTTAAAATGGCTACAGCAACCACGTACCACACGCTGGAGGAACTCAGCAGGTCGGACAGCATCCGAGGAAACGAACAATCGAGTTTTCGGGCCAAGACGCTTCGTCGTGACTGAAGAGGGAGAGGGCAGTGTCCCTATAAAGAAAGGCAGGGGATGGTGGGAAGGAGAGTGTTGGTAGGTGTCAGCTTAAAATAAGACGATCAGAGGGAAGTTCAAGGGTCGGGGTAGTGGAAGCAGATAGGGGATATGCAGGAAAGATGATGAAGTAATGTATGATAAAAGCACTGTGTAGTAGACGAAGGCAAAATCATGAAAGAGTTGAGTGACAGCTGGAGGAGGAGGCAGCGTGAATCTGAGATGGGTGAAGGGAGAGGGTGGTAATGACTGGGAGTTGGAGGATACAATGTTCATGCCAAATGGCTGGAGACTACTCAGCCGGTATTTGAGGAGTTGCTTCTCCAAACTGAGTTTGGTCTCATCATGGCAGTAGAGGTTCCATGTATGGATATAACCGAGTGCGAATGTGAAGTAGAGTTGAAGTGGGTGGCAACTGGGAGATCCTGTCTGTTGTGGCTAACGGAGCGGAGATGCGAGACAAAGCGTTCCCCCAATCTGCGTCGGGTCTCAGCGATATAGAGGAGTTCGCAGCGGGAGCACCGGATGCAATAGGTGGCCACAACAGTCGCAGAGGTGAAGTGTTGCCTCACGTGGAAGGACTGTTTGGAGCCCTGAATGTTGTCATGAGATGAGGTGAAGCAATTAAGTTTTCAGCGATAAGTGGCAAGTGGCAGATCCGTTGGGAGGGAAGTGTGGACCAGGGATTCGCTGTGGGGACGATCTGTGCCAAAAGCGGAGAGGGTTAAAGAATGAGAACTTTTGAGATGTCCTTGAACGGAAAACCTTATCCTGGGAGCAGCTGCGGCGGAGACAGAGGAATTGGGAATAGGGAATAGAATTTTTGCATTTTGCAGGTTGGGAACTCCTCTTTCAAGCCGTTGTAATTTCCCAAAAGACACTTTAATACTGCTACTGCACAGGTTATTGTATCCGTATCAAATTTCAAGTATAATTCAATCATATTTTGATCACTGGCTTCTAAACGTTTTTTGTTCCATAATCGCCTCTGGTTCATTAGATAATACCTAATGCAGTACAGATGATCCCCTGTTAGATTCAACCACAAACTGCTCTAAAATGCTATACCTTAAGCATTCAACCTTCTCGATAACTTGAGATCCAATATTAACATAGTAACGTCCATTTACGTTTGCTGTTTCTTAACTGAACCCACAAGAATACAACTTCCTCTGATCCTATGTCACTCCTTTCTACTGATGCTATCCCATTCTTTAGCAGTTGTGCCACACCATCGCATCTAGCTGCCATCCGCTTCTCCGATATACGACGTAAATGTGGACATTCATCCCCCAAATACAACCGTTCATCAGCCAGGACTCAGTGAACGTCACCGCATTATACCTGGCAATCTGTAATACTGAAACAAGGTCATTCACATTATATATTATATTCCACGCATTAAAAAAAAAACAGATATAATACCATATTTTGCTTTGTTTTTCTGATGGGTCGATACAATAATATTATCCTAATTATTCTCTACTCAGCCTGTTGACTGCAATGTTGAAACATAACTTAACTGCCCCTTCTGGCAGTTTCCTACACAATATATTTTTTTTTCACATTCTGGCCGATCCTATTTCCCTTCAATCAGGTTCCAACGCGTGCCAAATTATTTGAAACCCTCCCAAACAACTCTAACAAACCTTCTCGCGAGAAGATAGGTCCTACTCGGGGTCAGATGCAAGCCGTTACCTTTGAACAGGTGATACCTCCGAAGCAGCGATCACAATTGTTAAGAACCTGCGGACCTGACACTTGCATGAGCTTCTTCAAACACGCATTTATTTTCCAGAGCATCCTGTTACGCTCACTAACGCGTGGCACAGGCGGAAATCCAGACATTACTAACCGGGAGATCCTGTCTTCTTAGCTTTCTATCCGCTTTTCTAACTGTCTATTCAAGGATTCATTGCTTTACCTTCATATATAATTGGTACAAAGATATAGCTGGTAATCTGGCTTCTCCCCATCCCTCTTTGAAATGCTGCGGACGCAGTCTGTCATATCCTGGCTCTGGCACGTAGGAAGCAACATATCATCCGGCTATCCGGTTAACGTCCACAGAATTCCTTGTTTATTCCCCTCACTATTGAGTCACCTATCATTACCGCTCCCTTCTTTTTCTCTATCCTTCTGCACCATGGACCCACGCTCAGTGCCTGTACCCCGGTCGCTGTGGCATTCTCCCAGGAAGTCATCCTCCACAAAATTAGACAATGAGTGATAATTGCTTCTGAGGGGTTTAGCAACAAGGGTGCTCTGCTCTAACAGTCTATTTCATTTTTTTTTCTGTTAACCCAGCTGTTTGCCTTCTGCAACTTCGGAATGACCACTTGCTGTATCGTTGATCAACTATAGCCTTATCCGTACAAGCCGAAGGCCCTCCAATTGTTGCTGTCTATCCACAGCAAGATATTCAAGAAACTACAGCCGGTTTGCACTTCACGTATATCTTGTTCCCCGTTACTAACTAACTGAATATGCAATTAACTAATAAAAAAAAGAAAATGCCAAACGAAGGGTACATATAAAAATAATCACAAAAGAAAATAAACACATTGATAAGAGAGGAAAAACAGATGTATAAATCATCAAATATTTCGATAAGCAGTCAAGGATCAACAAACCGTTGGAAATATTGTGACGCAGATAGATGCATAGATAAGTACAAGCCAATAAACAAATGACCTGTCAAATTATTCAGCTGACACGGCGCCTCCGAATGGTAAATACAAACAAAGGTACAGATGTCCCAAGACGTGTGAATATATTCATCTACATCCGAAGGAAAATAGGAATACACAGTTACTATCAGTTCCAGGCAGTCGTGATTTCCTGCACAGACAATTACGTCCTTCTGTAAAATATTCTGCTCCTTATGTTTTATGGACCCCTACTGAAATAGTCAGCCGGCACGATAAGAAGACGATGGACTGATTGGAACAAAGGGGCCCAGATGGTAAACACAAACCATATCAGAAATGAATAATATAAGAGCGAAAAATCGAAGACGATAAATGCAGATAATCCCTTGAGAAACAAAAACAATGGAGCACCATCAATAATCAAACAGATGTTTAACAGAATCTGATTACTTATAACTACTTTGTCAAGTTCCAAACATCACTAGCAAATTCTTATTTAAAATACAAGCTCATAAATGTAACAATGACATGATAGGATTTCCAGCCGTACTGCATTTTAGCTTGTGATTCCTACAAATTATATTAAGACCGATCTATCATTACAGATATAACAGTCCGTAATAACAAGCCAAATATAATATAGAAATCTAAACAAAGAGAATAAATAAATATTTGCAGCCATCCCAGATAAACCCAACACGCAGTCATCAATAAGTTGAAAAATATACAGCAGAAACGTGCTGATCTAAATGAGAATAATAATATCCTCTACATTTGGATTCATCCCAAAGTCACGATAGCATTGCAAAAATAAATAAATAAATAAATAAAGAATTAGGCCAAAACAACAATATCAACGTATATCTTCTGGAAACAACAAAACTAAACACCAATGGAAAGTTTCAAACCTTCGTGCATGTTAGAAATATGCAAGCGTGGCTCAGCCTCTATTTCAGGTTTAACATATTGAACTGAACTATCTAAGAATTATTCTAATACAGTATAAAATATATGAAGTATTGTATGACAAGTTTTAATTTTATAACATGACCGAATGGAGTGTAAAAAAGTACCAATTTCTCGATTACATCTTAAACATTGATCAGATAAATTTGAGATAAAAACAAAAACCATGCTAATGCTGTGAATGAAAAAAAGTACACAACATTACCCCCCACCCCACTCCGTTGTGCGTGTCATGACCAACGCCATGGTTGTACACATGAATCCCTTAGCGATCGATCCGATGTTCCCCCAGGCCCCCGTAAAATGAAAAAAAAGATATAAGAGAGAATAAAAAATAATATCACTGGGCTCGATTAATATTTCTCAAATGTTTACCTTTCTACCCCTGTATCATATAATTAAAAGTATATTTAAATATTCTTCTGTCCATGATGTCTATCAATGCACTTCAGTGTCTCCGAATTTATCTTTAATCTGTTTGACATTTAAATGTTTACTGTGTCCAGCGAACATTTGGGAGTTCATGTGCAAACTCCTCTGCATCCCGATGATCAGCAAAAAAAAAAATTCCGTCATCCAAAAAAATTACCAGTGTTGCCGGGAGGCGCAATATACATTTATAACACTTTTCCCGTAAAAAAAATTTTCGCTGGGTTAAATTCCTTTTTGCTCTTCAAAAGGTCATATCTTATATCAGGATAGAAAAGAACTGCTTTCCCTTCTAACATCAATGGCTCATTTCTCGCTTTGTCGCATTGGGCAGCCGTCTTCAGGATATTTTCTTCATCTTGAAATCTTAAGCATTTTATCAAGATTGGTCGTGGGTTTTGATCAGGTTGAGATTTATATCTGAAGGTTTTGTGAGCCCTTTCGATTTCAATCAACTGTGTTCCCTCTTCCATTTCCAAATTTTATTGGATCCATTAAAAAAAAGATTGGATCCTCTCCCCCTATCACTTCTTTAAGACTAAGATTTTCAAGCACCTCTATTTATTCCAACAGTCGTTTTCTTTCTGATGTCCGGGCAAGAATATTATCTTCCATTTTATTCACTCTATCAATAGCGTCTTCCGTTATTTCTTCCGGTTTTTTTTTTATTTCTTGTCCATTTTCTACTGTTTTTTCACAATTTTATCAAACATAGTATTCATAATTTTATATCTTCTTTTATTACTTTCAATGTTTTTCATTCTTTTAATTCATGCATTATTTGCTCCGAAACTTCTCTTATGACTCCGGAAAATCGTCCACCTCCAACCTCTTCTTTTTTTTTTTCTTTTACCTCCTCATCTTTATCTGCATGTTCCAGAGAATGCGAATCCTCCGTGGGTTCATTTTCACTTCCGCTTCCAATCGTAGCTGGGATTTATGGTTCAAATTGCTTATGTTTGCGCATGCCCTTTCCTGCGCGCACGCGCAGTTCCTGTTTTTCCTTCTTGGAGATAGGTGATGTTGCCGACGATTTCTGTTCTGTATCGCCGCAGGTAAGTTGCACTTAAGTCCGATGCTGCTTCATGGTGGCTGCCCAGCTTGTACTCTCTTCTAAGTGGAAGTTTGCTTCTTTGTCTGTTTAGGAGGCATATCGAAATAAAATCCTGAGTAGTTTAGACGTAGTTTTTAGAAAATATTTACTAACTTTTCTTCACTTAAACATCAATTTATTAGTTTTTTTTACGGGAGAGCTGGAGTTCCACGTCTAGATCCTAAGTCATCACGTGACGCCCGGCCCCCATACAAATACAATTGTATCTGCATGACTTAATCTGTCTGATGTGTTGTTGGAGGAAGTTGTTCCGCAGCCTGTTGATCCTGAATTTTATGCTGCGGTCCCGTTTCTCTGATGGTAACAGCTGGAACATTTTGTGCTTGATGTGTATCGGGATTCTATTGATGGTTCGGACACTTTTTTACAGGCCTCTCTTTTCAAACGTCCTGAATACCGGGGAGTTCACATCTACAGATGCGCTGTCTGCAGAATTCTGCGATCGAGGGAAGTAAAATTCCAACACCAGTCTGTTGTAGACTGCTCTTAGGATTTGGGGATCCAACGTATTCCACCGCCTGAGGTGCAAGAGGCGCTGTTTGTCGTACTCACCACGAAACCGGACTGTACTGATCACGGCAGATCTTTAGAGATTTTTATGCCGAAAAAAACATGAGTTTTAAGGATACATTGTTTCTAATATTGGTAAGTCTGTCTCTATTCTTCCTGTAGTCCACAGCAAGCTTCTTTGTTTCTTTTTTTCTCCCTGCGACATTGGGAGAGAAGTTGTTACCATGACGCCACTCTGTCAGGATGGAGAATTCTTCACTTTGGGGTCGCACATTGTTGTTTGAGATTAGGTCAATCAGTGTACTGTCGTCAGAAAATTAAATTAGCAGGTTGAAGCTCTGGGTTTGGAGACAGTAATTGCTATACTAAGATTAAAGGAAGAGGCTTCGTACACAGAAACGGGGGCACGTGTGTTGAAGGTCACAGAAACATTGGAGAGATAGCCCATTCATACCTACTGCGGTGATCTGACAGAATGTCGAGGATCCCGCTACATAATGCAGGGTGACTGCCGAGGTCTCTGAACTTCTTTTCGAAACTGGAGTGAATTATGGTTTTCAATGTTGAACTGTAGTACAAGAAAAAACATTCATTTATTAGCATCCCGCATCTCTAGATGTGTAAGGACGGTGTGCAGATTTGTGGCTTTTGCGTCATCTATTGATCGGTTATTTCGAGAGGGGAACTTTAGTGGATTCACTGTCGGTGGTAGAATGCTACAGGTGTTGTCCTTGATAAGTTACGAAAACAATTTGCTTATTATTGAGCACAGTTCAGCAGGACGTCAGTCGTTCGGAGCTGTTACATGGACTTTTTAGGCAGAGAGTCAATAACCTCTGTTTTGACGCAGGACGGCACTCTACAGTGAGAGATGGAAAGAATAAAAATGACTGTAAGCAGAACTGCCAGTTGAATCGTGCACATCCTGTGTACACGCCCTGGGATGACGGCCGATCCCGAAAAAGTACTTCGATCAATATATATATATATACATCTCCACAACATCATATACAAAAAGCCTTATTTGTATAGCAGCTAGGTTTACATCTATATTCTGCAAAAAAGGCTGTCATGTTTTATGATAACTATTTGATTTTGAGTGTACAGTACATGTCAAAAAGTTTAAAGTAATGTATTCCATGATTAATTTACGCTTAACAAAATGTCTAGGGGACTTCTTTCGTTTTGAGCAAAGTAAAATCCTAAATTTATGTACTCTTTGACTAAAGCACATCATCATTGCATCATCAAACAAATCTCATAGATCGAAAATATCCTTGGAAAAACAAAGTTTAAATGCAGACTTCATTAACCCTGTCTGAAAATCCGGACTGCCGGCTATTGGAGTGAAGGGTAATATTTTTGCTGCGTTGCCCTCAATTTGTCGCATCGCCCTCCAAGCGCTGACAATATTCATCGTTACTGAATAACGACAATATTCCATAACAAGTTTCATCTCATTGAGGAAAAGCAAAGTATAAGATGGTACTTTGCTTGTGAAGCTTTAATGTCAAGCCAGATTGTGGAGGAGTGTCTGCAAACCCAGTCAACTACAAAATATATATAAAAAAAAAACTTAATTGTTAGTTTTGATGTCTGGAAAATCCAGACCGCCTGGGCAAGCTGTAACTTAGGTATTTTAATACAGTTTTTTTTTTCCAGATCTAAGAAACAGACATACCATATATTTCTTAACAACAACGCACACAAAATGCTGGTGCAACACAGCAGACCAGGCAGAATCTGTAGGGAGAATCTCAGTCGACGTTTCGGGCCGAGATCCTTCTTCAGGACTAACCGAAAAGATAGTAAGAAATTGAAAAGTAGTGGGGGTAGGGGGAAATGCGAAATGATAGGAGAAGACCGGATTGGGTGGGATGAAGCTAAGAGCTGGAAAGGTGATTGGCGAAAGTGTTACAGAGCTGGAGAAGGGAAACTATCATGGGACTGGAGGCCTCGGGAGAAAGAATGGAGTTGGGGGGAGGACCAAAGGGAGATGGAGACAGGCCAACTACTATATTTGTCAGGGATGGGATAAGAAGGGGGAGTGACATTAATGGAAGGTAGAGAAGTCAATGTTAATGCCATCAGGTTGGAGGCTACCAAGCCGGGCTATAAGGTGTTGTTCCTCCAACCTGTGTTTGGCTTCATTTTGACAATAGAGGAGGCCATGGACAGACATAACAGAATCGGAATGGGACGTGCAATTAAAATGTGCGGCGACTAGGAGATTCTGCTTTTTCTGCGGACCGAGCATATGTGTTCAGCGAAACGGTCTCTCAGTCTGCGTCGGGTCTCACCAATATTAAAAGGCCATACCGGGAGCACCGGACTCAGTATACCACACCAGCGGACTCACAGGTGAAGTGTCACCGCACCTGGAAGGACTATCTGGGGCCCTGAATGGTGGTGAGGCAGGAAGTGTAAGGGCAGGTGTTGCACTTGTTCAGTTTACAAGGATAAGTGCCAGGATGGAGATTGGTGGGAAGGGATGGGGGTAAGAGTGGACAAGAGTGTCGCGTGCGGTGCGATCCCTGCGAAAAGCAGAAAGAGGTGCGGAGGGAAAATGTGTTGGTTCGTATGATCCCGTTGGAGATTGCGGAAGTTACGGAGAATTATACGTTGGACCCAGAGGCTGGTGGGGTGGTATGTAAGGATAAGGGCAACCCTATCCAGAGTGGGGTGGCGGGTGGATGGAGTGAGGGCAGATGAGCGGGAAATGGGAGAGTTGCGTTTGAGAGCAGAGTTGACGGTGAACGAAGGGAAGCCCCTTTGTTTAAAAGAGGAAGACATCTCCTTCGTCCTGGAATGAAAAGCCTAATCCTGAGAGCAGATGCGGCGGAGTCGGACGAATTGTGAGAAGGGAATAGCATTTTTTCAAGATGCAAGAATGGAAGTGAAATAGGCAAGGTTGCTTTGAGCGTCTGTAGGCTTATAGTAGATATCCGTAGATAGACGGTCTCCAGAGATGGAGACAGAATGATCAAGATAGGGGAGGGAGGTGTCGGAAATGAACCAGGTAAATGTGAAAGCAGGGTGAAAGTTGGAGGCAAAGTTAATGAAGTCGACGAGCTCAGCATGTGTGCAGAAGGCAGCGCCAATGCAGTCGTCTATGTAGCGAAGGAAAAAAAAAATCCTCTATAGACTTGGAACATGGACTGTTCCACAAGGCCAACAAAAATGCAGGCATACCTGGTACCCATACGGGTGCCCATGGCTACACCCTTGGTTTAGAGGAAGTGGGTGGAGCCAAAGGCAAAATTATTGAGAGTAAGAACTAATTCTGTTAGACGGAGGAGTGTGGTATTAGAGGGGAATTGGTTACGTCTGGAATCCAAAAAAAAATAAACGAAGCGAAGAGCTTCGAGAACATCTCGCTGGAGGATGGAGGTATTTAGGGACTGCACGTCCATGGTGGAAATCAGACGCTGAGGGACAGGGAAGTTAAAATCATTGAAAAAATACAAAGCATGAGTAGTGTCACGAACATAGGTGGGAAGAGATTGAACAAGGGTGGATCAGACAGTGTCAAGTTATGCAGAAATAAGTTCAGTCGGGCAGGAGCAAGCTGAGACAATAGGTCTATCTGGACAGGCAGGTTTGTGGATCCTGGGTAGGGGGTAGAAAGGAGAAGTGGGGTATTTGGAAACAATGAGGTTGGTGGCAGTGGATGGCAGATCCCCAGAGCGGATAAGGTTGGTGATGGTATAGGAGTCAATGGCCTGGTGCTCCTTAGTGGGATCATGATCAAGGGGTAAACAAGAGTAAGTAAAACAAATAGAACTATTTTTTTGGTAAGGATGACTGGAATCATTCGTATTGGGTGGAGCAGAGGAGGCAGAATGTTCATTTGGAGCAAGGATCTTCGGCCAAGCCAAGAAATGGGGATAGTATTCCTTCGCTCAAGATCTAGTTTCATTGTATCAAACTACTGTAAAGTTAGCTTTGAACAATAGATCAAATTGGTGGGATAAATATGCCCAGGTACCCAAAACCGGACTTTGACCATTTAGAGGGGAAAATTCAATGAGACTCTGATTTAGTAAATATTATGTTGTAATCTGAAAAGGCTTGCATGAAGAGAAGTGTTATGGCAATTGTAAGGGATTTTAACATGCCAGTGGATTTGGATAATCAGGTCGGCACTGATTCTAAAGAGAGAGAATCTGTAGAGTGTCCACGAGGTGGCTTTGTAGAGCAGCTTGTTGTTGAGACCGCTAGGGTATCGTCTGTAATGGATTGGCGATTGTGTAATAAATCAGAGCTAGTTAGAGAGATAGAAGTGAAGTAACCCTTAGGAGGCAGTGATCACAATGTGATTGAGTTCACTGTGAAATTTGAGAAACAGAAGTCGAAATCCGATGTGTCAGTATTTCAGTGGCGTAAAGGAAATTACAGTGGCATGAGAGAAGAACTGACCAAGGATGACTGGAATGGGACACTGCCGGGAAGGACGGCATAGCAACAGTGGCAGGAGTTTATGCGAGAAGTGAGGGCGGTGCAAACAGCCATATTCCAAAGAAAAATAAATTTTCGAATCGAAAAGAAGATGCAACCTTGGCTGACAGGGGAAGACAAAGCCAATGTAAAAGCAAAACAGAGGGCATACAAGGAAGCAAAACTTAGTGAGAAGACAGCGGATTATGAAGTTTTTAAAAGCTTACAAAATGAAACTAAGTCTATTGTTAAGAGGGAAAAGATGAACTATGAAAGTACGATAGCAAATAATATCAAAGACGATCATAAAAGCTTTTTCAAGTATATAAGCTGTAAAAGACAAGTGAGAGTAGATATAGTAGATTGAAAATGATGCTGGAGAAATTGTCTTGGCCGATAGGGAGATAAGGAGATGGCGGAGTAACTAAACGAACATATTGCATCAGTCCTCACTTAGGAAGACTTCAGTAATATACCGGACAGTCAAGGATGTCAGGGAAGAGAAATATCAGCAGTCTCAATTATGACAGACTGAATAGTCTAAGGGTAGATAAATCCTCTGGACCAGATGGAATGCACTTTCGTGTTCTCAAAGGAAGTAGCCGTGGAAATTGCGGAGGTATTAGCTATGATCTTCCAAAAGTTAATAGATTCTGGCCTGGTTGCAGAGGACTGGGAGATTGCAAATGTAACTCCGCTATTTAAGCGGGGAGCAAGGAAGCATAAAGAAATTATGGGCCTATTAGCTTGACATCGGTGGTGTGGAAGTTGTTCGAGTCGATTGTCATGGATGGGCTTACTGAGTTCCTGGCAGCATTTGACAAGAAAAGCAGAACTCGGTCCGGTTTCCTTAAAGGAAAATGCTGCCTGACAAACCCAGTGCAATTTTTTGAGGTAAGTTGAAGTAGGCAGGACAAGGGAGATGTAGTGGGTGTTGTGTATTTTGATTTTCATTAGGCCTTTGACAAGGTGCCGCACATGAGGCTGCTAAACAAGATAACAGCCATTGGATTTACAGGATAGTTGCATACCTGGATGTTTGACAGCAAACAAAGAGTGGGAGTAAAGAGTTCCCATTCTGTCTTCCTTCCTTTTGACACAAAATACAGCCTTTCATTTGCGACAACACAGTGACGCCCACAGCGTAATACCGTCATATCTGTAATGCACCACATATTCTTCAACCTTATTCGGAATGGTACCTGCATTTAAATGCAGCACATTCAACATTGCAGTTTTGCTATTTTGAATTTTGCCTCTGTGATGCAATTTAACTTTGTTTTATGTGCACTTGTACCGAATTATTCGCTCCTCCTTCCTGCTTTCATGATACACTCATGATCTACTTGCCAACTGTCTGCTCATTTACAGCTCTATCATTCTATTTCCCTTCCACCTGCCATAGTAACCAGAACTAATCCCAAACGCCCTACCGGATCTGCCAGCAAAAATATTGGTCCCCCTCGGAATCAAGAGCAACTGCCCCTTTTGTACATGTCTCACCTTCGGCAGAAGAGGTCCCATTTGTACTGAAATCTGAATCTCTTCCTCTTGCTCCAGTTCTTCGGCATTTATCTGCCGCTTTGTTCTTTTCCTACTCTCACTGCCGCGTGACGCAAACATCAATTCCGACATTACTAATTTTGAGTCCTGCTTCTCAGATTCCTCCGTAGCCCTCTGCATGCATTTTCCTGGACGCCTTCTTTTCTTTCCTTTCTACGTCGTTGTTGAAAACATGTACGACGACTTCTGGCTGTTCCCTATCCCTTTCAGAATACTGTTGACGAGTCCATAAACATCTCGGAACCTGGCACCTACGAAGAAAACTACCAGTCGTGTTTCCTTTACGCGTAAAAGAACAGCCCATTTGCCCCACTGAGTATACAGTCCGCTGTTACTGTAGCCATTTTCTTCAGTTCCCTACCCTTCTGAGACACCAGTATCAGAGGCACGGCCTTTGTCGCTCTGCTCAGGGTGTGGTACACCCGCCCACATCCGCCCCCCAATTTGTAATAAAATGAAGTATTTTTTGCCGAGGTGAATGCCACAGGCGTACTCCCAGATCAGAGTACTGGCTGCGTCGATACACACTATTCTTTCCAGATAAATTTCAGAGTAAGAATACAGGAAATAGCTCACCTCGCCACCGATATTTCTCGTCGAGCCTTGTTTATTAAAACCTTGGTACACTGATTCATGCATTTTCCGAAGAGGAGCACTATGAAATCTCTGTTTCGCAAAGTGGTTTCTTTCTTCTTAAAGACCGGTGTAAACTCATAGTGTCGGACCTCCGCTGGAGGCTGCGATTGCATCTGTGCAATTGATCAATCAAGGACCACCGACAAGAAGCTTTTTGAATTTCCGAGCTCTGTGGCGGACTTGCGTATGAACGCACCTGTTGCATCTCCGCGGTACTCCAGTCAATGACTCCCCATCGAATAACTTGCTGTTTATGATGCGCTTTTGCGGACCTACGCGGGAATGCTCCTCTTGTGTGGTTTTCGCACTTTCATTCAGCACTATTTTACGGTTGCAGTGATTGAGTTTTATGATGACATCTGTGAATGATGATGTTGCATTATCCAGTATGATTCATATGTCTCTTTGTCTTACCGCTGCACAAGGCATGTAAATTGTGATGGATTTCCAATTAGGTTGCAGCTGTCTCATCCAATCATATCTGAAAAATGTTGTAGCAAGTGCTGAAGAAACTTGCCTTGCACTGCTATTTGAAAGCACGCACTTCGTCTTTTGTATGTTTTCAATGGTAAATGTCAAGAATTTGCCCCTGTGTCGCTCTCATCTTGATCAGAGATTGAATCAACAACGTGTACTGTATTGTCGTTGAATTTTCTGCAAGTATTCCAGTGTATGTATGTGCCTGTTTTGGGTTTGTGAGCCAGAACGGTAACATGATCTGTTCGGACCTGTAGGCTGCCGCTCAGCCGTTGTATGCTTGCACATGCTCGCTTTAATTCCTGTGCTAATAAACTAATACGATGATGGCATTGGTCTGTCAAGAATTGGACGATCTGTGCGTTGATGGGCTTTCGGAAGTAGAGCTGTCCAGTGCACAATCATGTGCTGAAAGAATGCAGATCCTCGGAAGCCCTGGGAAACCAACTATTAGCTTCACTGCGGTCATCCCAACGAAACGGAAGGAGTACATTTGGCACCAGTTTGGCTGCAGAAGCTGCTGAAAGGACATTCAGTGTCGTCCAGACGCATATGTTACTCCACTCTGGATTTTCTGCCTGCGTTTGTTCTAGTAACCTGTGTCTCTCCCGAGGCTGCTCATAAGGCACTGGAGCTATTTTCCCAGAGGTAGGGATCTGGCTCTCATTCACTAGGGCGTCCCGAGACCCTCCCGTAGTTCAGTGAAAGTCTGAATGATCTACAGTTTCATTGTCTCGCTAGCGAGGAGGCAGATCATGAGGCTTGAAGTTGAAGAGACTATGGACTGCTCGGAAGAGCCCTGCTCGCTCATAACTTTTTTTTTCGAGATTACTCGGCAGGAAGTTCGAAGAAAGCGAGAACATCTAGCACTGCCCGAAATACTACCATGTTAAACTCGTCGCTAAAACCTTTTTTCAGATATATATGAATACGTCTGCCATATAATAACTTTCTGTCTACACAACTCGTGACATAAGATCGTGACATCACAAAGAAGAAAACAATAAATTGAACAACCTGGATAAGTTAACTCTTCCCTTACTTTTGTTCGATACAGAACAGTGAACTACATATTTGACTCCCGTGTTGCTTTGACTCCACAGCTTGAAGTTGTAATTTTTGCAGTTTATTTGCTTGCGTACAACTCCCAGAAGTTGAAATCATTGTCAGCGACACGCTGGAGCTTTTGGCAGCCTACGTCTTGTGGTATTTAATGTAGGATCACGCAGGGAAATATATCCCGCTCTCATTATAGGAGACACATTTCGGTATTTGTATCGAGTACTGTAAATTTTGTCGGTATCAATGACCTCTCTCAACGCATGTCTCAACAGAGAATTTTCATCGATTTACTGGGTTATAGACTGAAAGGAATAAAAAAAAAACAAACAAAAAAGAAATGTTCCTCGATAATCACATCCGAGAGCGGATGAATAACAGTTTTGCTTTCGTCTCCATCACCATTAAGTCAAGTCAAGTCAAATCAATTTTATGGTCATTTCGACCATAACTGCTGTTACAGTACAAAGTAAAAATGAGACAACGTTTTTCAGGACCATGGTGTTACATGACACAATACAAAAGCTAGACTGAACTACGTAAAAAAATAAAAAATAAAAGACAGCACAGGGAACGCTACACTAGACTACAGACCTACACAGGTCTGCGTAGAGGACTCAACAACAATGCAGGCATTACAATAAATAATAAACAGGACAATCGGCCAAGGTGTCAGTCTAGGGTTTGGGTATTGAGGAGTCTGATAGCTTTAAATAAACAACTGTTGCATAGTCTAGCCGTGAGAACCCGAATACTCCAGAACCTTTTCCCAGACGGCAGAAGGGAGAAGCGATTGCATGATGGATGCATGCTGACCTTCATAATGCTGTTTCCTTTGCCGATGCAGCATGAAGTGTAAATGTCCGTGTTAGCACGACGAGAAACCCGTATGATCTTCTCAACTGATCAAAGTCTCCGTTGCATGGTCTTGCGAAACGAGATGGTGCAATTTCCGAAATATGCAGTGATGCAACTGTAGAATGTGATGAGGATGGGGGGTGGGAGATCGACTTTGGTCTTTGGTCAGCTTTTGCAGTAAGTACAGACGCTGCTGGGGTTTCTTTGCTTTGCAGATAGAGTTGACGGAGCAGGTGAGATTCTCCGGCAGGTGAACACCAAAAAAACATTGGTACTCTTTACGATCTCTACTGAGGAGCCGTCGATCTTCAGCGGGGAGTGGTCGCTGCGTGCCCTCCTGAAGTCAACAACAATATCATCTGATTTTTTTCACATTAATGATAGGTTAGCTCTGCACCAGACCGTTAGTCGCTGTACCGCCTTTCTGTAAGGTGACTCGTCGTTTTTGCTGATTAGTCCCACCACCATCGTGTCACCGAAGAACTTGATGATATGGTTCAAGCTGTGTGCAGCAGCAAAGCCGTGGATCAGCAGAGTGAGCAATAGGGACTGAGCACGCAGCCCTCTGGCGCCCCTGTGTTCAGTGTGATGGTGTTGTAGATGCTGCTTCTGATCGGGACTGACTGAGGTCTCCCAGTCAGGAAGTCTAGGATCCAGTTGCAGAAGGAGGTGTTCAGGCAAAGTAGGGTCTGCTTTCCAATCAGTTTCTAAGGGATGATTGTGTTGAATGCTGAACTGCAGTCTATGAACAGCATCTGAACGTATGTGTCTTTCTTTGCAGGTAGGTTAGGGCCAGGTGGAGGGTGGTGGCAATGGCGCCATCTGTTAAGCGGTTGGAAATTGCAATAGACAATAAGATTATCGAAATGGGCAGACTGAACTAACGAACGTTTATGAGGAAATGAAGCATGGATACAAAACTATCATGCAAGAAGCGAATCGTCTCCGGCATGACAGCTAAAAATATGGTCTCTTGTTCGATGCGGACAGAACGTATCCGAAGATTCAACTCTGACATTGAAATGCTCCTTAAAAATGCTACACGAAGGTGCTCGTATTCAATGTAATGCAGTAATTACCCCTTCAGATTTTTCAGATGTAGCACAAAGATGAAGGGTGGATTATGAATGAGACAACCAATGTCTGTCTGCCAGCTACCTGAACAGATGCCATGTAGGCAGACCATCTGCTCTACTCAAAAAAGATGTCCCTGAGCGCTCTATTATTACATTTCGCCAGTGTCGCTTCAGTTCTACAGACAGAGAGTATTCTCCTGCTCATTCAAATCTTGCTCATTCTATACTTATAGCTGCAAAATGTATCGGTAATTGCAAGAAAGACACGGAGATGGAATATCGACTGTAAACGTTCAATTTTACATTTTGCGACATAGACATTAATGACATGTTTGTGTGATGTTGTAAGCGATCCAGGTAGTTTTCACATACACCTGATCGTAATTCATGTCAAAAAAACAAATAATGCTGCATGAAACAATAGATTTACAACACGATGCACATATCACTGCCATGTTGAATATCAAGCGCAAACTTTCATTGGAAAACCACAGAATTCAAAACCATCTCTAGGCATGGAGACCGCTTGACCAAATAAGTGAATGTACATCCCAAATCCACAATCTGGGTCACCGAACTACTTTGCCATTTACTTTGGGACCGAAACGTGGTACAGGAATATTTTTAAACACTCTGCCAAATGTATCTTGATCATTTGAGAATTTGAAACTCTATATTCTACGTTGTTAAGCAATATTACACTTTGATCAGTCATATCACGACAGGATGATGTGCGTCTATAGCGTCAATAGCTTGACTGCAGTCGTCCTGAAATTACATGTCTGGGTATACTAAGAAACGGATGAAGACTCACAGCCTCTTAGGCACTGAAGCACTTGGTGGAGATTACTGATAAGCCGAGTGCGAAACATCGCATAACTGCAAATAATTCTCGATAAACTTTCGTTCTCTTTGATTATATCCCTATATTCACGCATAATCCAAATCTGTGAATTTGTCAGACTCTCTGTGTGAAAACATACCTTTTCCATTTACGGGTAAAATTTCCGCTACTCACACATTGGCTCATTTGGAAACTTCACGAACTCCGGCACAGTACTAATAAACATGCTGCAGTGCATTCGGCATGACAACAGCTATTTTCACAACAACCATCTGGATCCAGAAGAAGTATCTTCATTGCGAGAACTTCAAGCAGATCAGGATTTCTGGATGTGTCCTTTTGTGAGAAGAGTTTGACTTGTGGACGGATTTTGTGCCTCGGCAAACCAGGCAAAACAATTGTTAATGGATATCATGACTGTCACTGCTTTATATTGCATTTGAACTTTGCCGTAACGGAACCAATATAATAGGAATAATACTAACACTAATACTACTACTACTACTACTACTAATAATAATAATAATAATAATAATAATGAAAAAGAAGAAGAAGAAGAAGAAGAAGAAGAAGAAGAAGAAGAAGAAGAAGAAGTAGAAGAAGAAGAAGAAGAAGAAGAAGAAGAAGAAGAAGAAGAAGAAGAAGAAGAAGAAGAAGAAGAAGAAGAAGAAGAAGAAGAAGAAGAAGAAGAAGAAGAAGAAGAAGAAGAAGAAGAAGAAGAAGAAGAAGAAGAAGAAGAAGAAGAAGAAGAAGAAGAAGAAGAAGAAGAAGAAGTATAAAATGATGATGATGATGATGATTTTTATGTTCCTGTTTGGAACTTCTTTTGTTACAGCTGCAACACTTAAAATATACTTAGAGGTATGCAGCACCAGATCAGAGCACGGTAGAGAATAATAATATACACAAAAATAATTTATCATTGTGTAACATTAATGTACGAAATAATAAAGCCGGGTCTGTTGTACTGTGGTGTGTGTGCTTCTGGAGCATAGAGGATTTTTTTGTATATACATATTGCATTTAGTGGGGAATATTTTCATGCAACGATACTTGTGACAGGAATGCTAAATAAATCTTTTTGAAAGAGCGCTACGCTGCCTGTTCTGTAGTTCATCGGCAGAGTGTGCAAAATTGTGCAGAATGAATAACAGCTGGTTTAGTTATCTCCTCTCCAGCTCTAAACGGAAAGAGATCCGGTTACAGCTAAATATCGATCCAAACTTTTATGATTACTTTACTTAGTATTTTTGCATCACTAGTGCCGATGCTGCTCCCTGAAAATAATAGCCTGTTCAAAGATCTGAAACAACCTGTTGCACCTTCCTTAGAATATAGAGACTGTACGTTCCTTTCACTGATTGCCCATTACTTCCAATGGAGCCGAAAGGGTGCATTTACAAGATGTAATTGAGATCTACGTGTGACCAACGCCAAGTTAAAACAGACGCAGGTCGACGGTAAGGTTATTCTCTCAAAGCGTATGGAAAGAGACAAGAACCACCAGCATGCATCGCGTCCACTCAGAATGAAAGACATGAGATAAAAGAGGAATGTTTTGTAATTCCCCAAGTGACACATACAAATTTAAACGTATGATAGTCGACAAATAGCGAGATTAGTCGCAGAACACCTGAGCACCATCATGCAATCTGCTTTCCTTGGAAATGTACTTTTCCTTGGAAATGTAACCATCAATAAATCCGAGGGTAACAAATGGCAATTTCCTTCATTTTAAAAGGTAATCAATGAGGTCCCTTCAGAAATACACGCTTTCTTCTGATAGAGCTGAATTGAATATATTCCACAAAGCAGTGTATGTTTCTGAGCTAAAACAAAATGTAATTTAGCCGATAGGTTAGAGAGAAACGGTCAGTAAAGAATCGTACTAACAGGGACAACCACAGATTAGTGGGCCGTTGGTGTAAGCCTGTGAGCTATAGAGTCGCATTCTATGGATGTAAACCCTTGGCTTCTGATCTCAACTGTTTCACCGGATGTCCCACTCTCCACTCTAGGAACATTCTGGCGAGAAGTCTGTTGTTGCAGTGTGAATTGTAAACTCTTTTCCACAAGAAAGCATATGGTACAATCTTTGATGTATTACAGTTGTTGGTGATATGTGGAAAAGACAACGGCGTTAGTGTCGATTCAGTTTATAACGGACAGAGGGTGAGGCCTGTTGAAATATTCTGCGCTGATTTGGTCTTCATGCATCTCTAATAGATTTACATTGTCATCTCTTTTTGATTTTCAGTTGTATGTGCTGGAAGCTGTTTAACTTCCGAAACATTTTAAAAAAGATAAATAAACATCAGAGATGTCCACGGAACTTTTCCGAATTTTGGGTAGTACTATTGAAATAGATGATGATCTACCCATCCTAATAAAAATAAATAGTCGACGAAAATTACTGTCTATTTGGCATTTGAGATTAAAATACCAATCCCAGGATGGAAGCCATAGAATCAGAATGGAACTGTATTGTTTCTGGAGAAAATAAAAGATATTAATTATTGTTATGTGGTGTGCCATCAATGATACACCTGTTTGCATACTGTAAGTCTTTATGTGCAAATGTTGTTTCATTCATTGAATGTTGTACATAGTTGTTTGCTTAAAGATGCAGTGCCCATTAAGCCATACCATCCCCTCGTACTGTGCAGCCCCAGAATTCACTAAAAGCCCTGATTTATCCGGAACCTTATCATCGGACAAACAATTTACAAGGACTAATAACACCACGGAGAAGTTTTGAACAGTTAGAGGATAAAAGTACACTCGGTGAAACCCACGCATTCCATGGGGAGGACGCACAAACTACTTACTATTAACTGGAAATGAAATGCGAACTTTTACTCCCCGAACTGCAATAGAGTCGAGTTAACCGCTACGTCATGTTGCCGCCCAAAATATAACTCAGTATTTAGTCAATACATTAATATATATAATTATATAATTGTCTCTACTTAGAAAGGAATGCCGCAGCAATGAATCAAAACATACGCACGTACACACACACACAGACATATATGTTTCACTTTGCTTTGCAATATACAGTGGCAGGAATTCCTTCAAGTGAAATGCATATTTTAGTGCACTAGCGGGGATCCCAATACGAATAAGAGTCTGATCTGACGAAACTGAAGCGACAGGATTTTTTAAGATTCTTTTGGATAGGTGCATGGAGCTTACAAAAATAGAGGGCTATGAATAATCCCAGTAATTTATAAGGTAGGAACATTTTCGGCACATTGTAGGCCGAAGTACATGTAGTGTGCTGTAGGTTTTCTATGGTTCTATGTTTCTAGAAACGTAATGACATCTGTAGTTGCTGATGCCGTTAACTTCCAAAGCGATAGATTATGGATTTATTGTTTGTAATCTGTTACATTTCAATGTCCGTCACTTTTCTGCCGCTGTGCACACGGCACAAACGGATTTCCGATGTTCTTTCATTCAAACTGGCTGGTGGATTGCATGCAACACATGGCTGAACTGGAGAAAATATTGGGATCTGCAAACAATAATGATAGAATGACGGGGCACACCCGAAGTGCTTATTGGCGCAATTTCTTTGCTATGTCATATGAACTTCTGATCTAAGATGCAAAAATGCTGAAGACAGTGATGCCTTTTGGCTCTGGGAATATATTCTTGAGAGTTCTGTGTCATCCATCATTAGGAATGAGAGGAATCTGTAGATACGCCAAATTCCATGGAAATGGTTGCTGGAACCACGTGCTTCCATCCGGATATGATGATCTCCTGCTGAGTACTGTGGGTATTGATTCTGGTACTTTTATTTTCCCTATCACCATTCATCTAACAATCCTACCGCAATGCGGTTTCTTGCCGTTGTCTCCGTGCTCGGCAGTTTTTTTTTAGGTTACTACATATGAGTTTTTGTATTGTTCTCTAACTGCTCAATAGCACTGTGTGCTTTTAACGAGATACACGCTAGTTCTTGAACAACGCTGCCCATGCACGGCATCACAGTGCTGTAAACCGACTCATTGCACAGTAATATACAGCAGCGTCACTCAGTTGCACTTTGGAGATCGTCAGCTCGCTGATTTTCTTAGCAGGATCGACAAAACCAGTAATTCTTTCACCGGCAATTTTTATCGTATTCTGTGCTCCAAAAGCTTTCCCCTGGAGCAGAAATATTGGTTCCTGCAATGGAAGCTGCCGATACCAGTGTAAAGTGTTGCGGCAATAAACGTCATATCGACATCTTAAAATGGCGGTGTCGGAAAGTGTCCTTTGCAGTTCAGGACTCTCAGACGTTAGGGAAATAGATTCTGTATGAATGTAAAGAAGAATATTGCCGATTGTCCGTAAACTCTCAGAAAATAGTATCTCAAATATGATAAGGAGTTTTTTATTTCTCACGCAGACCTGTTTCTTTTGAATAGTGATTAAACACTATTTATTGACGTTGTCAATTATTAGAAGGATTTGATGTAGTTAAATTAATTTACGGAATAAATTGCGGACATCTTGCTAGTAGCAAAACATATTTTATATTTTGTAGGTCTATTTGGAAGAAGAACTGATTTCATGCAACATTTGCACAGAGCCTACAAACTGGTAATGGGCCGAACTTTTTCTTACCTCATCTCTGCGGTGTTTATTTTAAAAGTCAGTTTAATTCATAGCAATGATGGAGTATATTGTTTGTTCGAATTCAAAGGTGCACCATCCAGCATAGTTTTTTTTAACAATTT
Organism: Hypanus sabinus; assembly: GCF_030144855.1. NCBI lineage: Eukaryota > Metazoa > Chordata > Chondrichthyes > Myliobatiformes > Dasyatidae > Hypanus > Hypanus sabinus. The sequence continues at coordinate 23,443,361 of NC_082731.1, forward strand.
CCCCGCCCCCCCCCCCCCATAAGTTACAGCCACTTGCATTTTAACATGGTCATCACAGTAAGGCGACTGAACGGTACAGAATGTTCAGATTATACGCTAAGGAACTGAAGGCAAACGTTTAATTTCAAACGGATTTGAGCACGTGCTGATCTCAGGGTTTTGCTCCCTTCCCTTTATTAAGTTATTTATTTACTTAGTCAGTTAATCATTTATTTATTCATTTATTTATTTATTCATTCATTTATCTATCTATTTATTTATTTATTTATCTATCTATCTATCTATCTATCTATCTATCTATCTATCTATCTATCTATCTATCTATCTATCTATTTATTTATTTGTTCTTTTATTTACTTATTCATTCATTTATTTGCTTGTCTGTTAATTTATTTATTTATTTATTTATATACTCGTTCGTTCGTCCGTTTACTTATTGATTGATTGATTGATTGATTGTCCATTTATTTATTCACTTATCTATCCATTTATTCATCTATTTATTTATATACTTGTCTGTGTGTTTGTTTATTTGTTTTAATCAGTGGTGTATGCAATTCTCCGTAATGTTTGAGAATAAATTGCAGAAAATGTTTCATTATTTCTTACATCTCCGTCAGTCATATATATATATATATATACACACACACATATATATATATACACACACACACACATATATATATATATACACACACATATATATTTCTTTTCTCCTTGCGGTTTATGCCTTAAGCTGCTTACAGTACTTCCCACAATCTGACAGTAGTCGGTTGGATTCTTCTGAAAGATTGCACCCGCATTTCATCCTATCTCATAGCAAAAATTTCCCTCTCCAGCTCAATCTGTTAATTCAGGTTACCATCTTGTCTTTCTACACAGTGAATGCATATTCAGTCTACAGAATCACACCAGACAAGACAAACCATATAACTCCGGTCATCCTCCTTCAACCGTGAAGAGCCATGCATCGATACAGCTCTCCAAAACCTACTGCAGTATAAATAAATGCATCTATTATATCCTGCCTATTAAACTGCCTCCTATCAATTGGGCTTCTTTCGGGGGTGCACCTGAATATTCATTTATCGTTTTTATTAATTTATTAATTTTTGGGTTTGGGCGTTTTTGGGAGTGTCAACATGTGTTGTTCACCAGCAGAACTGATGCGAATATTTGAATATTTCTACAGCAACGTTCATCCGGAGAAGACAACCTGTGCTTACGGCCTCTCTGTCACACTTTGTAGAAGCAGGATTTGACATCAAACCCGTTTCAAATTTAATAATTTAAAATTAATTAATCATCTATCAAATGGTACTGAAAAGGGGGAGATATTGGAAGAATCGCCGATTTCTGTGGATACTTACCGGGCCTTACCGTGACCGATGTCCCTTTTCCATCTAGTGTATGAGTCGTCCATTCATACACAATGATCCTTTTCTCAGTCTCCACTGTACAACAACTACATTCACGTGAATATATTTAACAAACATCAGAAAAGTCTTCCCAGAGCTTCCAAGATCGTTGATGCAACAAATACCATGCAGTATTCCCCATTTGCCGGCAGGCTAAACTATTCCTCGCGGGAAAGCAAGACCTAATTAAATTAAAAAATAAACACACATTGCTGACCAATTCCGAGAAGGAAATAAAACAACACACGTGTCAGTCAAACATGCGTATGCTACATGGAATTATAAATAAACTGAACAGATTACTACGTAAATATCGCCATGTTTATATTTTTGCATGGCATATGGAGACTCTATATTTTAAACGTGAGTTATTTATTGATGTCTTACTTTTATCTTCTTTTTTTTGTTCAGATGACTTACACTGTGTTCGTTCCAAACGTTACACAGTATATCATGTGAATTTCAAATCTGCTGGGGACTCGATGAAAGAATCGAGCAGGAATTAGATTCCCAGCGATGTCGTTTTCCATTTCCAAGTGTTCTGGAAAGATTCCTTCTGTATTTGGCGACAAGAATGTATATTTCTTAATTATCTGTCGACATTTATCAACACAGACCTCAGGGTAGGCAACAACATCTACGCACACGCGAGGAGAGAACATAAAGACTGTAAAAGATTATATAAAAAACTGACGATGATCTAGTCTGTAAGATGAGTTAACAGCAAGAAACGAATATGAACCAAGCCAGCAGTTCCATTCTGCTGCGTTTGACTCAGGAATAAGCTACAGGAAAAGTTTTTGCACAGTGCGAAGCCAAAGCCCATCATCGTGCTTCACGCCATTTGTACACAGCTTGACAGTAATAGGTGCCGCTGTCTTCCACTCGCAGATCTCGAATTTCCAACGAAAATTGCATTTCTGTTTTCTTCATCCAAATCGCAAATCTGCCCCCGCGTGTGACTTCTTTCCGTTCGGCTTCTGAGTTGGCCTGCCTGAAGAATTTTCCTGTATGAAAGCGATATTCACCAGAAGAACCACGTTGGAAACTGCAGGTGATGGTGGCAGTCTGACACTCATTCACGTTTAGAATGGACGGGTTCTGAGTCACCGTCTGACCCAATGAACCTAGGAATAAAGAAAAACAATCGGAGAAAAGTGAGCTGTACTCACCAATGAACCACAGAAAAAAATCTAAGCGGTTTGAATATCAGAGAGAGAAAACAGATTTAAAATAAACTTATTGTAGATATCTGAAAGGTACTCACGCCGCAAGCAGAGCCAGAGTGTAAAAATATGGAAGAATCTCATCGTGAACACGGTATATTGCAGAAGCGACGAGGAAATGGAACTCACGGCCTGCAGAGTTATGGTAGAATGTACTTCAGAGCTGGACAGTGAGCTTTTAACAACAAGTTTGTTGACGGACAGCTGTTGCTTTTCAATCTGTTTCGTGTCTTTGAACCGGGTGAGGATGCCCCTCCCATGACTTTCTAACGTTCTACTTGTGTGACGCAGGTGGCCTTATAAATGGATGAGACTGACTCATTTGCCTTGATCCGGACGCTTTTTCAAAAAAAAAAAGTTAGTTGATATTTATTGAAGTAGAAACGTTTGCCGCAAGCTTTCCTTGTATTTTCATTTCTTAAACATTTGTGATGGAAATCTATGATCTTGACGGCAGGTACGCGGGACGAGCTGGCACTCTGTACCACTGCCTGGGATCGCACATTCAGCATTGCATGCACCTGTCCCTCGTGGTTACTTTACTTCTACAGAATGCGTGGATGGGAAGAAAAATGCTGCCAAAACCGTTTCAATTTGCCTGTGATTGAAGAACGCATATCACTGGCACCGTACATTTTTCACATTCGATATCAATCTTGCCGTTTGTGTCCAGGGGTCTGGACAACCTGGTATTCTGTTTTAGATAAAATGAAGTTGATATCTACTGTGGAAATGGTCAGAGCAAGAGATCACAGCTTTGCAGTAAGTTGAGTGGAAGGCACTTTTACGGAGATGTCGGGGGTTATATTGTGTTATTATTGTCATGATGATGATGATGATGACGATGATGATTATATTATTATTATTATTATTATTATTATTATTATTATTATTATTATTAGTAGTAGTAGCAGTAGTAGTATTACTAGTTGCAGTAGCAGGAGCAGCAGCAGCAGTAGTAGTAGTAGTAGTAGTAGTATTACTATACGTGGAAAATTCCAATGCAAACCTCCTGTAAAATTCAAGACTGCGCAGCAAATGTTGTACATAGAGGCAGATAAATTGACATTAAAGGGAATTACTGCCATGTCGATATAGAATAACTGGAGGACAAAGGTATGTGCAGGGTGTATTGAAACGTTAGATGGATCCTGATGTGATTTATATCGGTCTGCACCGCACGGTGCTCTGCTAACTCCATGTTATGCTGTACTGCAATGTTACCTCTGTTCTATCTGAAGGAAACTGGAATTAAAGAGGACACAAGGAATCGAAGAGAAGCTCGGCGCATACACAAGGCAATTTAAACAAATGATATCGAATTTGAAGCAATGCTCTGCACAGCTACAACAACAAAGCAAAATATTCATTAAATAATAGTGATGCAGTAGAAAATATCATGGTTAATGAAAAAGTGTAAATGCAGAGTGCCACAGTCGAAATGGAAGGCTAATGCTCTATTTTCAAATAGTATTGTACGTGTATTTGTCTGCATTTTCTGATTAGATTGGGGTTCGGTGAGATCTCACGGAAAATAGCCTGCGGAGCTGAAATTTCCTGGCACCTCCGCAGTTAACGATTTGTCTTTAATATCCTTGAGTATTACCTCACTAGCAGCATTGAATTGTTAGCAAATAAATAGGCAAATATTTAAATAGTTTAATTATGCATTTAATTAATCAACGGATGAATAAATAAAATAATAAACAAATACACAAATAAATAAATTCAAAATTATGTTCATGAAATATGGGTTAGGCAAATCAATGAATAATCACGTATGTGAACTGTTGGAAATGGAAATCCATGAAATATTTATTTCAATTGCGGCCAGTCGGAGATCCGAAGCGTGTCAGGACGTAGCTCAGTTAAGTTTGCCTATTGAGTATATTAGACATCAACTCGCAGCTATTTCACCTTTTAAGCAAAGCTTATCAGAGATACAAAGCGTGAAATGACATAGCTCTGTCAGTTTCCCCGATTGCGAAAATATGGCATCTGCTCGCCGCGATTTGGTGTTTCAAACTGCTGCCAATGGGAGATGGCAAATATGATAAGTCAGAGCTAACTCAGGTTCAACGATCAGAATGCAATTTTCGGCATCTTCCTGTTTTGAAAAGCGATATGGATTGATTGACAAGATTCAATACAATAAAGCTACGGCCGTCGGTGGAATCGACAGTGTTTCAACGGGAAATTGCGACATTGCTTCTTCGATGTTTCAGCGAGATTAGGCGTGAGCTGGTGAATGCAACTATTTTTCCCCGTAGTTTATTTATTGTTCATTTTTCATACTTTATTTTTGTTCAGTGTGAACTGTAAGTGTGCCAGGCAGAATACTTGATCGCAATACTCAGCAAAGTTGCAGTATTAACTCATTAACGTGAAACAGTAAGCATTCTGCGTTCCTGGCCGGAATCATTATCGGGACTTGAATAAATGCATGTTAATGGAAGACTCGGAGTTTTCCAGTATCACTGACGACTGCTCCTGGATAAAACGTAGACAGTTTCTGTATCTTACACTTCGTTTTAAGGAGCTGAAGCTAGAAATAAATGAACGCTAGATTTTTCTAAATGCTGAGGGCGTGATAGATTGGACATAATGATGGTGGGTGCCCCAAAGTTACAGGAGGCAGGTAAAGTGGTTGACAAGAAAGAGAAAGGCATTAAACAAACAGTCCAGAATGTCCTGCAGAAATTTCCCTCAACATCAGATAATTTAATGTGTATAATGAATTGAATTGAATTGACATTCGACCTACATTTACAAGACGAGAACATATCTTCACGTTTCATTTCCGTAAATGTGTAATGTGCAACTTATAATAATTTATCATAAATTGTATGTACAACAGTACAGTCAAAATAAAATACAAATGCAATTGTATCTGCATGAATTAATCGGTTAGATGGGTGGGTGGAGCAAGTTGATCGGCAGTCTGTCGGTCCTGGACTTTATGCTGCGGTCCCGTTTCCCGGACGGTAGCATTTGGAACATTTTGTGCTTGACGTGTCTCGGGATTCTAATGATCGTTCGGGCCCTTTTGTACACGCTTCTCTTTGGAAATGTCCTGAATAGTACGGAGGTAACATCTACCGATGCACAGTCTGCAGAATTCTGCGATTGCGGGAGTACGGTTCCAAAACCAGACAGTGATGCAGCCAGTCAGGGTGCTCTCAGTTGTGCACGAGTAGAGCACTCTTGGAATTTGGAGGTCAAACTTCCTCAGACGACTGAGGTGCAAGAGGAGTTGGTTGTCTTATTCACCACACAACCGGTATGTACTGAGCACAGCAGATCTTCAGTGATGTGTATACCAAAGAACATGAGTTTTAATGATCCATTGATGTTAATAGTGGTTAGGTAGTCTGTCTCTATTCTTCCTGTAATCCACGGCCAGCTTCTTTGTTTCTTTTTCCCCCTGCGACATTGGGAGATAAGCTGTTTCGATGACTCCATTGTGTAAGGGTGGCGCATTCTTCTCTTTCGGCTCCCACATTACTGTTTGAGATTAGGTCAATCAGGGTACTGTCCTCAGCAAATTGAATTAGCAGATTGTAGCTCTGGGTATGGAGACAGTAATTGGTATACAAGTATTAAAGGAAGACGCTGCGTACACAGACACAGGGTGCGTGTGTTGAAGGTCAGAGGAATATTGGCGAGGGATCCCAATATTACCACCTGCGGCGATCTGACAGAACGTCGTTCATCCAGCTACAGAAGACAGGGTGACGGTCGAGGTCACTGAACTTCTTTTCGAAACTGGAGGGAATTATGGATTTCAATGTTGAACTGTAGTCCAAGAGCAACATTCATTCATAAGTATCTCGCTTCTCTAGATGTGTAAGGACGATGTGCAGAGCTGTGGCTATTGCGTCATCTGTTGATCTGTTTTGTCGATAGGCGAACTGTAGGGGGTACAGTGTGGGTGGTAGCATGCTACAGGTGTTATCCCTGACCAGCCAATAAAATAGTATGCTTATTATAGAGCAGAGTTCAACAGGACGCCAGTCGTTCGGAGATGTTACCTTGGTCGTTGTAGGTAGCGGGACAATGACCACTGTTTCGACTCACGACTGCACTCTACATTGGGAGACGGAGAGATTAAAAATGACTGTAAACACACCTGTCAGCTGTGCCGCGCAAATCGTGTGTACCCGCCCTGGGATGCCGTCCGATCCCACAAATGTACTTCGATTAATCTATAGCACTATCCGCAACATCATATACAAAAAGCCTTATTTGTATAACAGGTATATTTACATCTATACACTGCAAAAATGTCTGTCATGATTTATGATGACTATTAGTTTTTGAGTGTACCACATATGTCAAAAAGTCCAAAGGAATGTATCCATGAATAATTTACGCCAAACAAAATGTCTAGGGGCCTTCTCGGATATCCAATAAAACTAAAATGCTCTTCCTCGCACAAAAAGGCTCGGTGTCAAAGAGTTGTTTTTTTTCTGATGTGCATTAATAATACTACTTCTGGGTAAGCTGAACAGGAAAGACACAGGGTCCAGTTCAAGTTCCATCATCAGAATCTTTTCCATTTCAACCAAAATATCACTCCAGTGTGACTGAAGTTTGGGACAAGTCCAAAAACAGTTGATGACAGTTCCAGCAGTTACTTTACCTTTAGAACACTTTGGAGAAAACACTGTCTTAAATTTCGAGAGACGATCTGGAATCAAATGGACCCCTTCAGAATGTTGAGTTGCAATGATTGAGTTCCATTACAATCTGAAAACTCCGTTGTATTATCACAGATGTCTTCCCATGTTCCTGCTATAATTTCTACGCCCAGCTCTTCTCCACGACTCTTCACAGATGCTCAACTTCCCCACAAGAATATTCCATCAGGGTGTTGTAAAACGTGCTAATGGAGACCACTCTTAAAACAAACCACCCTATTTTCTCTGACAAAACGTTAGAAATCAGTTAGCAACGATGCGTTTATTTTTCTGTATACAATCTCATATCTGAAGGAAACGAAAACGATCCTTCTTGGGTATGTTAAATGTGTGTACTATTTGTCTAAAACACATCATCATTACTTCAGCAACCAAATCTCCTAGATGGAAAATATCCTCAGAAATGCAAAGTTTAAATCCGGAATTCAATACGCCAGTCTGAAAATCTGGACTGCTGGCTATTGGAGTGAAGGGTGATAATTTTGTTGCGTTCCCCTCAATTTGTCGAAACGCCCTCCAAGCGCTGACAGTATTAATCGTTACTGAATTACGACAATGTTCCTTAACATGTTTCATCTCATTGTGTAAAAGCAAAGTATAAGATGATACTTTGCTTGTGAAGCTTTAATGTCAAGCCAAATAGTGGAGAAATTCTCTGCAAACCCAGTCAACCACAAAAGATAAAAAAAATAACTTAATTGATATTTTTGATGTCTGGAAAATCCAGACAGCCTGGACGACTGGGCAAGCTGTAACTTAGGTATTTTAATAAAGTTTTGATTTTGTTCCAGATAAAAGAAACAGACACGCCATTTATTTTTTAAACTGTTTGTTGGGTAAAATGACTGGAAAAATTCGTACTGAGTGGAGCACAGGAGGAAGAATGTTCATTTTGAGCAAGGATGTTCGGCCAACCCATGAAATGGAGAAGAGTCCCTTCGCTCAAGATCCAGTTTCATTGCATCAAATAACTGTAAAGTTAGCTTTGAACTGTTGATCAAAAGCTGGTAGGATAAATATGCTTCGGTAAACAAAACCCGTCAACGACAATTTAAAGGAGAAAACACCCCGAGTCTCTGTTTTAGTAAACTTGATTTTATAATCTGAAAATGCTTGCAAGAAGGGCAGAGTTATGGTAATTTTAGGGGATCTTAAAGTGCCAGTCTATTGGGAAAATCAGGTCGGCACTGAACCTCAAGAGAGAGAATTTGTAGATCGTCTACGAGGTGGCTTTGTAGAACAGCTTATTGTTGTGCCCACTAGGGTAGCGTCTGTACCAGATTGGCTATTGCGTAATGAATCAGAGGTAATTAGGGACGTGGAAATGAAGGGACCCTTAGGAGGCAGTGATCACAACATATTTGAGTTCACTGTGAAATTTGAGAAATAGAAGCCGGAATCCGATGTGTCAGTATTTCAGTGGAGTAAAGGAAATTACAGTGGAATGAGCGAAGAACTGACAAAGGTTGACTGGAAAGCGACAGTAGCGGGAAGGACGGCAGAGCAGCAGTGGCTGGATTTTTTGCCAGAAGTGTGCAAGGTGCCAAACAGATATATTCCAAAGAAAAGGAAATTTGAGAATGGAAAAAGGATGCAACCATGGCTGACAAGAGAAGTCTAAGACCAAGTCAAAGCAAAGCAGAGGACATACAAGGAAGCAAAACTTAGTGAGAAGACAAAGGACTGTGATGTTTCTTAAAGCTTACAAAATGAACAATGAAGTTCTTTAAGAGGTAAAAGATTAATTATGAAAGGACGTTAGCAAATAATATCAAAGACGATGCTAAATTCTTTTTCAAGTATATAAAGTTTAAAAGACAGCTGAGAGTAGATATACGACCAATACAAAATGATGCTGGAGAAATTGTAATGGCAGATAGGAAGATATGGTGTAGGCGGAGGAACTGAACGGGTATATTGCATCAGTCTTCACTGAGGAACACTTCAGCAATATATCGGACTGTCAAGGGTGTCAGGGAAGAGAGATATGCACAGTCACAATTACGACAGACAAGGTACTCAGGAAGCTGAATAGCCTATGGGTAGATAAATATCCTGGTCCAGATGGAATGCACTCTCGTGTTCTCAATGGAAGTAGCAGTGGAGATTGTGGAGGTATTAGTAATGATCTTCCAAAAATTAATAGCTTTTGGCCTCTTTCCGGTGTACTGGGATATTTCAAATGTCACTCCGCTGGTTAAGAAGGGGGCATGCAAGCAGAAAGTAAATTATGCGCCTGTTAGCTTCATATCGGTGGTCGGGAATTTGTTGGAGTCGATTCGGGAGGATGAAGTTACTGAGTTCCTGGAGGCATATGACAAGATAGGCAGAACTCAGAATGGTTTCCGGAAAGGAAAATCCTGCATGACAAACCTAGTGCAATGTTTTGAAGAAATAACAAGTAGGATAGACAAGGGAGATGTAGTGGATGTTTGTATTTTGATTTTCAGTATGCCTTTGACAAGGTGCCGCACATGCGGCTGCTAAACTAGATAAGAGCCAAAGGAATTGCATGAAAGTTAGATACGTGGATAGAGCGTTGGTTGATTGGCAGCAAGTAGAGAGTGGGAATAAATGGATCGCATTCTGGTTGGCTGCCTGTTATCAATTGTGTTCGGTAGCGGTACGTGTTGGGGCTGCTTTTTTTAAGTTGTATTTTAATGATTTGAATTATCCCTGCAAGCGTAATGCTAAACCTGCCCCTACATCTCATCCTTTACCACCACTCAGGGCCCCAAGTAGTCCTTCGAGGTGACGCAACACTTCACTTGAGAGTCTGTTGGGTTAATCTATTTCATCCAGTGCTCCCGGTGAAGCCTCCTCTACATCGACGAGACCCGACGCAGATTTCGGGACTGCTTCGTCGAGTGCCTACAACAGAGAGGATCTCCCGGTTGTCGCTGACTTCAGCTCTCCTTCACATTCTCATTTGGATATGACCATACAAGGCCTTCTCTACTTCCATGATGAGGCCAAACTACGGTTGGAAGAACAACATCTCATATACCGTCTGGGTAGTGTCCAGCCCCTTGGTATGAACACCGAATTCTCCAACTTACAGTAATTCGCTCTCTATCACTTTGTCCATCCCATCTTCACTCGGTCTCCTCTTCTAGCTGTCTATCACCTCTCATGACTCTGCCTTCTTCTACTACCCATATTGCGCTCCCCTCAGATTCCTCCTTCACACCTCCTGACTGTCCCCTCCCTGCCTCCCTTCCCCCTCCCATTGAACTTTCCTCTGATTGTTTTTCCACCCTCCCCCCACCTTTTTTATAGGGCCATTGCCCACCCCACCCCCCCACCACTTCTTTAGTCCTGACGAAGGCCCGAAACGTTGACTGCTTCTTTCAGCGAATGCTGGCCGACTTGCTGATTTCAGCTAGATTTTCTATACGTCTTGACTTGACCACAACATCTGCAGTCTACTTTGTGTGTTATGGGAGAGATGGCTTTGTGGCTAAGTTTGTTGATGTTACGAAGATAGGTGGAGGGGCCGGTAGTGCTGAGGAAACAGAAAGTCTGCAGAGAGACTTGGATATTTTAGGGGAATGGACAAAGAAGTGGCAAATTAATTACAATGTCGGAGGGTGTACGGTTATGCACTTTGTTCGGATAAATAAACGGGCTGTCTATTATATAAATGAGGAGTAAATTCAAATGTCTTATATGCAACGGGACATGGGAGTTCTCGTGCACGATACCCTTAAGGATAACCTCCAGTTTACGTCGGTGAACAAGAAGACGAATGCAATGTTGGCAGTCATTTCCAGAGGAATAGCGTAAAGGAACAGGGATGTTATATTGAGGTTCTATAAGGCACTGGTAAGACCTCACTTGGAATACTGTGCGCAGTTTTGGGCTCCATATTGAAGAAAGGATGAGTTGACTTTGGAGAGCGTTCAGAGAAGATTCACTAGAATGATTGCGGTAATGAGAGGGTTAAGATGTGAGGAAAGTTTGACAGCTCTTGGACTGTACTTCTTGGAGTTTATAAGAATGAGCGGGGACCTCATAAAACATTTCAAATGCTGAAAGGCATGAACAGAATGGAGGTAGAATAGTTGGTTCCCATGGCAGTGTCGTCTGGTCCGAGAGAAAATGACTTGAGAATTGCAGGGCGCCCATTCATAACAGAGATGCATATTTTTTTTTTTTTTTTGAGGCAGAGGGTAGCGAATCTGTGGAGTATGTCGCTACACTCGACAGTAGAGGCCGGATCATTGGGTGTACTTAAGGCAGAGATTCATCGTTATCTGTGTAGTCAGTGCATCAAACGTCATGGTGAGAAGGCGGGGGAATGGGACTAAAGGGGAGATTGGATCAGCTCATGAGGAAACAGCGGAGCAGTCTCGATGGCCGAATGGCCAACGTCTGTTCCTTTGTCTTATGGTCTTAAGGTCTAAAATGTATTGATGCAATGTATAAGTGGTGCACTGATATAGCACGTTTTGATAAGAAAATTGGAACGTCATCCCCATACAATTTAATTTTATTTGAATTTAGTCCGATATCTGAGCAGATATGTTGGGGTCTCGCCGCAGAGCCTGAAGCAATGGCATGATCAATAGTGTGAAAAGTAGTAGCGATGAAGGGCAGACCTGCCGGCTGCCCCTCAGAATACTAAAATTATCGGGCCTAATCTCATTAGTGAGAACTGCAGCCAAAGGTTAATTGTAAACAACCTTTACCAAATTAATAAAATTAATGCCCAAACCAAAACGTTATAATGTAAGAAAAATTATACGGACATTCGGCACGATCAAAGGCCTTTTCTGCATCTGAGTAAACAATCAGGCCGTCTACTGCCTGCTGCGGACAAGCCTGAAACTCATTAAGTAATATTCTGATATTGTTCGATGATCTACGGCCTTTTGTTCTTCTTCTATGACAAAAGATGACACAATTTCTGATCGCACCGCTAAGGTTTTCGATGAGATTTTGAAGTTAACATTTAATAATGAAGTAGGCCTGTAGGAGGCACTATCATCAGGGATCTTACCTGTCTTTAGAATGAGGGAGAAATTAGATTCTCTCGATAATGGTGGGAGGAAACCACAATTAAATGCATGGTTGAACATTTTTTAGCTTAGGCTCTGATAATAACCCTGTAATGTCTGTATATAATTTATTAATGAGTGCTTAAGGACCAGGGGTCTTCACACTTTGGAGCTCTCTCACAGCTTTCTGTATCCCATGTATTGATATCGGAGCATTAAGAAACAATCGTTGTTCAGAAAATGTCAATTTTACTTTGGCTGCCTATATAGGTAAGAAAATTAATGTACAGCGTGGGTCTGTGATATTTTGTAATTTGGCTGTAGAAGGCTTCTTAACTGAATCTTTTTCAATGGCCGAAAGCCTTGGTTCCACTTGGCTCTGTTGTTCCACCGCTGGTCAGTTCTTAAAGACAGACCTTGTTAACATTCCTGACAATGTCAGCAATTCAGACGTAGAAAATGTTGCGAAGGATGTCCTGAGCTGTGTTTATTTCACCGCCAGAGGTACCTTAAGTAAGTCTGTTGTGTTCAGGTCTTGGACAGACAAAGGAACTTATGATTTTGCAGCCATTCGTGAGACTTATTTGCAGAATTGGCATGAATAACAACTCAGTATCCCGCTCTTCCTTTGCTTTGGACGCGACAGAAGAGCAACGATTAAATTAGAAACGATTCCGATATGTGTCAGTAAAAATAGTGACAAAGCTCAGTCGGCGGTCCCTAAAGCCATCGGCGCAGGACAGTAGCTTTGCGCCGTCGAATGCAATCCTTTGGTCATTACCTATTTCATCATCTGCTACCGCAGACGTCTCCATACATCTCATGTGCCCACTTTGGGTTTCCATTGCACACAACTCACCTAAGTGAGGCGTTATGGCTGGACTGAGAATTACGAAAGGCATGACCACATCAATGGGTCTATATTACGGATCACTCAATAATCGGAGACTTAAAGGAAGATTTATGTCGAGAGGTCACAGAATGATGCAAGACGTTATGAGGTTGTTAGGCTGTTGATATTAACTTCACATATATTGTTCACGACGCCCATGCGGAATAAGGACTCGATGAGGTAAAGGTTGGCAAATGTGTTCGGGAAAGATCCCTTTATCGCTACGCAGAAACACAAATGAGATTTTGTGCGATAGTTGATGTCCCGTAAACTCTCTTGTACATGCTGCCGTTTCCAACTGCAGAAGTATCGATTATAGTCTACGGTTTCGAAGCCAAACTTACCATTTTCATGAGGGATCGTCAGTCCTTCCTGATTGGTTAGTCCTCAAACAAAAAATGTTCTGCTACCTTAATTTGTGTAAACTTATAAGCCAGTTATAACTTATGGTGTGATATTTCCCGTTGATCATCTTATAATTCTCTCGTCTTCCTTCCATACTTTCTTTACAGGCGGTGTCAAAACGCTATCGGCGCTGGACAGCGGCTTTGGCCGTCGAGTGCAATTTTCTGCTCATTACCTATGTCATCCTCTGCTGCCGCAGGCGTATCCATACACCTTATTTGCCCACCTCGGGTTTCCACAACACGCCCATTTGTCGGAAATTCGCTGCTTTGTATGTTTAGCCGCACGGAGACCCGGGTCAACTTTGCACTGGATAAACCGAAATGTGAGTTCACTTCGCTGTTTGTGGCACGTACATATCCGTTATTTCATCAGGATCCTGGCGACTTTCCGGGACCAACAGGAAAATTGGGAAGGCATGCGGTAGCTTTTCCCACGAATTGAAAAGCCCTGATTTTATATTCCACCTTCCATTTTAAGGCCCCGGTTGAATTCATTCCCATGGTAACCATCCTGCAAGATATTTGTGCTCAATTGTCTCCTTTTCCAATATAGTTTTCCAATGGTTAATCAACACAGAAAGGACCGTTCTACGTTGAGATGCGTGATGACAAGTATTAGTCTAATGCATGAGCACTTGTTAGTTGGCATCCAATAGAGGCCATGCCCAATGCTAGCATCCTGCATCAGTTGTGTTAAAATGTCCGCGATCGAGAGCCAACTATTCTTCTCCTTCTCCATCGTCAATAGAATATTTGGACGTACTGCGTTCAGATTGGAGTCGCGTTTGCTAATAAGTCATATCCAGCAGGTAGTGTCGTGGCATCAGCGCCGGACTTCGAGGCGAGAGTTTTCGTGTTTGAATCCAGCCGACTGCCTTGCACGCTTTCCATCCATACTGGGTTAAGCGTCGAGCTAGCATCTCGACCTCGTAAGAAGGAAATTCTAAAGAAACGCCGTATGATTGGCAATCACCAAATGATCGGTGCAAAAGGCTTGTCATGACGGTGTTCCGATGACTTCACCCAATAAGAGTTATGTGCTGCGCATACGTGCATCCGTGCTCTGTTTTTTTTTTAGATGTAGCCTATTCTCTATTTCTTACAGGATAGATATTGGCCCAACAAAATATGGTCTCCTAAAGGAAATCAACCGTCGACAGCAGCACACTATCCTGATGCAGCAGGAAGGCATTGATCACTGCTCGCTAATTCCAAACAACTCTTCTGATCTCAAAAGCAATACCACGCCAGTATACCTCCTAGCTCTGAGTCCAACAATGCAGTACACGAACGCTTCAACAGATCTGCAACACCAAGTTGCAACTGCTAGTCCTAGTACTTTTTACACTTCGTACTCCCGCCATCTCAATATTAGAAATTACAGAGCCAAGACAATCCTTCTCATTTTTCTCCTAACTTGGCGGCTCATTCGGTACCACCTCTAGTGTAAGAGAAACCTTCATTGCCAATAATGATTACTAATACGCTGTTGACTTGCGTCCGCTCTGCGACCATCAAGAAAGTGGAGATTTATTAGCATACTAGATACTTCGCCAGATTTGTTTCATGCATGGTTCTCAATGGCGTCCTCGATTTTAGGACTGGAATGCGGAAGCGCGATTCGCCTATTAGCATCAGGATATATCAGGGCTTTTGTGCTATTTGCATAGCAGTGAGAACCGCAACGAACACGAAGGCTTATAAACTCTAACCATCACAAATTACAACTTGCTGATAGTACGACCCTCTCTAATATCATCCAGAAAGCTTGTTTCGTTCCCAGAAATATTCCGGGCGGTAGGATCCTCATCATCAAGCCGTATAGAACTAACGCTAATTGATATCGCTCATTGCCCAGATCCATAGATCTGCCACCCACAACAGTATGGTGGAATAGTGGCGTAACATAATTTTCCCTCACTGCGCAGCATTCGATCACCCACAAATCCGTTTTCTACACCGTGCAGGAGAAGGCACAAGCAAGTGAAGACGAACGGCCTTTTTTGTCCTTCTAGTAACATAACTTGATTCTCATGCTCAGTACTCCTCAACATCTCAACAGCTATATGTGTATGGAAGTCCACAATGGACTACGTGAAGTAGGAATCTTTCTGGAAAGTTCTCTCTCTGTGTGCACATTCGACTCCTCATTCAGTTGATCTCGAAGACCCTCTGCTTAAAGGGAAATTGATGTCTTTACCATTTGAACTAGGATGGTGAAAATGCGCAAAAGACCTGTGGACTTGAGCATTGGAGAGTAGCTCTTAGCAACTCACAAAAATCTCATTTCATTTTGTGTTACTACCCTTATTTTGCTTAGTCACCTGGCTCACCAATGATCTGGGGAAACCATCTGCCTGCAATGTTATTTGACTTAGGTCGAAAAGACTCTCGACCTTACCAAATTCCCACAACAATACACTTACTTAGCCATTGCCTTCAGTAAAATTGAAGACTGCATTCTGCTGCCTCACAAGCCACACCTCCTGGGAATCACCACTCTCAGATTTCGACCGTTATACATCGCTCACCCTGAGATCAGAGCCTTGAATTATTATATCTCCGATGCGCTACTGAATACCGACATTCGAACATCTCAGTCCTCATCCCCGCTGAAGAGTTTTTATGTGAATGAAAAGAAAATAAATTGTGGTGTTCTTCTATGCATTCACAACTGTAGAATTTACAAAATCAACATAAAGAATACCAAACTCTCCACTAGGTGGGTAGCGCTTTGAAAACTCTCCCAGGGATCGGATCTCCAACAAAGTGCATCTACAGACCATCAGAGAGTTGAATAGAAGACGGTGTTCATACACAACACCGGCTCCAAGGAACACTCGGTGATTAATATTCGATTTCACTGTTATTGTATCAAAAAATAATCTGAGTAAAGAGAAGGGAGCAAAGAAAGCCTCTCGACTTGGAGTGTTTCTTTTCATGGGGCCACGTAGTGGCCTTTGCTGCGCATGCATTTAATTTCATTTAACACGTAATCTGTTATGTAACTATACATATAATGCTCATTTTCATTTTTAGATGTTTTTTAATACATAATCTACTACAGCTATATAATAATAATAAACTTCAACAAATTAATATGTATACAATAAAGCTGAAGACAAAAACACTGATCGTAATTTAGGAAAATGAAAGCAGAAGTATATAAGGAAAAGAAGGGGAAAAAGAGACCCACCGAACTAAGAAGAAAAACAAATCAATAACAACAAAAAATAAAGAAAAAAAAATAACATTAGGAATCAATCCACGGAGACGTACGTCACTCCATCATCTGTGTGTGTGTATATATAAAAATCATCAACCACCAGTGCGTGTTTATATAGAATAAGAATGGAAGGAAACCGTATAAAATAGATCAAATTAAATCATAATAACTGGTAAAAGATATATTCGACTATTCGTTGTTGAGCCATTTTCAAACGAGAAGAAAGCTCAGCCACATTTCGAATAACTTCTTCTAGATCGAGGCTCAGAGAGTCAATTTTATTTCTTCAAATTGTTCTTTTAGTTGAGTTCTTTCAGTGACAATACTGTTGATTTCAGTCTCTAGTCTCTTCAACCAAGAACTCGTCAGCTTTTTTTGGCATTCCGTTGCTTGGGTCTTTTGGTATTTCTTAGGGTAGCCATAATAATAACAGTTGCTCTTTAGATCCGACTGAATAAAGTTTAAATTTCAAAGTTTAACTCGAAAAAGGGAGAGATTAAAGACGGAGAGAAATATAAACTATGTCCGACATGTCCGTGAGCTGAAGGCGGAGTCCCAAAGAATGCTTAATCAAACAATATATTTAAACTATTAAAATCTACAGCACCATGAAGTTTGAATTGCCCCATTCAACCCTAAAGGTTCAATTTATGTGGGTAATTTCTTATACCTGCGGGATATCTTTTTTTTTCTTAATGGTAGTGGGATTACAATATTAACTGACAGGTGACATTTGTTGCAATTAAACAATATCACACTTCGGGCCTCCTCTTTGGGTGTGTTAGGAGCTGAGTCTTGGAATTCAGTAAGTTTTTCTCACTGCTCTGGAGACCCGTTTTCTCCATGAATTGATTCTAAACTCCCCAAATGATGAACGTGTCGTCTCCGGAGGATAGAGCACATTATCTCCACTGTGCAGGACCGTGATCCAGTTCTGCCGTGAATCGATATAACATTCGCTTGTGTTCACCAACATAGTTGCTCGCCAGGATTACGTTCCTCGAAGTTAAACATTGTGTTCCTTGTTTCAGTAGTTGTCAGTTCGTCTTAGATGTTTCTCTGTGTAATCTTGCCACTACCCACAGTGAAACATGCTTATGTGGAGCTAGAATACATATGAATTATTGTTGATCAGTAATGAAGATAATCTAGTTCCCGACCCAGTGCTGGTTGAAAAGTTTTACACTCCAAACGAGGTATGGTGCAGGGAGCAGATATTCTATGTAAAACTAGTGTGTGAAATTTTCAGTTGACATTTTTTTTTACTCTTAATCTGCTGGAAGATTCCAATGATATAGCTAACACTGTTGTCTCCTTATCCAGTAACTTTCTTAATTCCCTTTCAGTTGACATTGCAAGGATTTGCTGAGCAAACGCTGGATGCATCACCAATCAAGTTGTAATTCTCTCAGACAAAAAGCGACCCACATTGCTGGTTTTGTTGACTGTTGTATCTTATTTTACGAATATCCTTCATGCATCAGATATCTGGTTTCCACAATTGGTTGAATACCTACAGGCTTCCTTTTCACGCTCATTTGAAAGGCGGACTCTCGCAGCCGAGCGAGTGTATCAATCAATTTTAATTGGTATATCGTTCTATTCTGTTTAACTCATATCTCGTAACTCTTGTTAGTTTACTGACTATGATTCTCAAAGCAACGCAGCCGCTGACTCTTTTAATTATTGTATTTTTCCCACAGTTTTTCCACAAACTAAATTGAACAATCAATCATTATTCACAAAGACCATCAACTAACTGTCAGTGCTTTGTTAACATTCTCCATTGAAGTAAGTCAAAAATGCCCAATCCTTCTTTATATATAGTCCAGTTTATGATAACTTCGTAATATTATTACCCGTATTCACTCTTTAGGAAAACGTGTATTACGCCTGTACCTCATTATTTTAAACCCCAGAGTCTGTCTCTCTCCCCGCTTCAGAGGGAGCACGTGCTGCGTTATTTTTTTTTTTCTTCTTAACCGGAACGTCTCTATGACCTTTCTAATGAAATACAGTGCTGCGCATTAAGTAGGTAATGGCCTCGGGCTGTTTCTGAAAGAAACTCATCGCCGCAATCGCATCACCTTGTATAAATAAAATAAATCCACGCAGCGTATGAAGAAGGGAATTTACACTCTATTATGCGCTTCAAAATAACTGAGAATCAGGTGGACAAAGCATGCTCGGTAATTATTACGAAACCAGAAAAGTCGAGTATCTCAATTTGGCGATATGAAGAAAGTCCGATTAAAACGCACAATTAGCAAAATAAGCACAATAGTGAAAAAAACACTCAAACATCCAAAGATGTACGGCACAGAGGCCGAATCTGTGGCTATACTATTTTCGCTCAATAACACCGAATGATAAATTATATTTGAAATATAATAATAAATACCACAACATTAAATAAAATACAGACAGACATAAAACAGATACATAGTCACGACTTATACTCCATCAGCAAATTGCAATATCATAATTTCTACAGTAAAGTGAAATAGTAAATATTACATCTTCATCGATAAACTTCTTAACATATATGCATATGTCCAAGGCAAGGGGCTAACATCACATAACGAGGCACGAAGTGATCTTTGCAAGTCAAACTCTTCAAGACAATCAACAAACAGCACCAGGACCGTAGCTACTCAGACATGTGGTTCTAGTGAAAGAATGATCTTGTGCATAAACGTGTCTGGACAGAGAGATTTGATACGCAGCTACTGGGGAAATCAAGTGCGTTCTTGAAAGACGTTAATGTTCAATGTGATCCGTGGCACTGCATTTCAACTATAAGCATAATATATTCTGGGAGGAAATGCACGCTCTAGTTGAGATTTTAGATGTCCCGGTAGCAATTTTAAGTATTCGGACTCGGAGGCGAAACTTGGATTTGACTTGGACTCTGAGCCATGACTCGCACTTGAAAGGGACGCGGAGCCGGGACTCGGACTTGACTTGGACACGGAACCAGGACTCGGAAAATGAACACAGAGACTGCCTCGGGACGTAGACAGGGAGCAGGGTCTTGAACTTGGACACGGGCTGTCAACACCAAAGACAGACTTTTCGTATCTTAACTCCGAAGAGCGGCAAACGGCCAGCAAACCCCAGCTGTGCAAGAGGCGACATAACCCAACAACGACAGACAATTCGTAACTTGGCTCGGAGTAGCTGCAACCAGGCCTGTAATACGCAGCTAAGCATGAAAGAACAAAACCAAAGAAGACCTAGGATATTATATTAGGCCCGAACGTGCATCGACGTGCTGGCTACGGTGATGGGCCAGCCCCGACTAGCTGTAATCCGGAGTTTTTATCCTGCCGGTTCGGATGAAAATCAGTTGTCTTAATGAAGGAGTCCGGTAAAACACAGGAACAAGGAAACTTACAGAGAAACTGTAGTCAACAGAAATGACCGTGACAAGTCGCATCTTGAATATGGGGCATCTGCGGGTTAAGTTTTTTTTTTAATGAGATCACCATCTCCTAACCGACACATTGATGTAAAGCGTGCAATGGAGCCGGTCAGATTTGAATTCAGGACTTTGCACCCCGAAATCCAGTACTGTTACCAATACGCCACCAGCCGAAGCATTTAGTTACATTAACAATATCCCACCTTTTGAAATATATGCCATAGAATAGTAACTGAGATATAATGATGCGTTGCCAGCTTAGCAGTATTTTTAAGATTTTGACGATGGCTAAACTACTAAGCTGTCCACTAACAAGCCAGACATGAACTTTATGTTTTGGATTCAGCTTGAAAATAATCTTCTAAAATTCCATAATTCTTTCCATTTACAAATTTGAAAATTAACCTGGAATTCACTTCTATTGCAATGTTCCATTGTTAAGACATAGAAAGATAACAGGTTCTTAAAAATGCATGCCACCGTTTTCCTCAAGCTGGTCGAAGTTGAGAAGTGTTGAATAATGAATGTTATACGTGTCAGTTGGATCATACTCCGCCCCATTTTAAAAACAATTCTATATTAATTTAACATGCCTTTTGACTAACAGATAATCTAGCAGATATTTTCCCGAACAATCTCTATTCGCCGGCTATTCACTTCCGATTGTACAAAACTATCCTCACACCGATTCAACATTTTTCGGAATGTATCGAACTTCAATCCTCTGGAGGTCAGATCTGCCGGGTTGCTTTAAAAGTTTACAAGACTCCATTAAGTTGCCTGTGACAGCTTAAGAAATTCTGAAAGTTTGCTGCAACGATAGTTCGTAACCTGGAAGTTCTATACTTCATATTTAGTTCCTGTGTGCAAAGGTTCTATCAGACCAATTCACTGCATCACGGGGCTGCATGTTTAACTACCTCCACAGCAACGTGGCCGTACAACTTGTCATCTCAGCAAAAGAGAGCTATACGACGGATGGAACGTAATTTGACAAGCATTCTACCTTACAACTCCGCATGATAAAAACATTATGCACCTTAGAGCGCATATTGTGTAAGAGGAGAAATGTCACTGCTCCATAGCCACCTTCACTTGCATCTGAAAAACGTTGTAACTGTGCAAAACTAATTTGACAACAATCCAGGGGCTTCAAAGTTCAAATAACCTTGGAACCTACCAACCGACAGTGTTCTTCAAGCCAGTTTGTCCACTGATGAACAGCTGACGTCCCAACAGTATCAGCCTAGCCAATCATTTTTTTCTCATGGATTTCGTAGCATCTTCTGCTCAGCCAGCACCATTTGAGTGAATATTCGTAAATGACTGTATATGAAGAAACTGCAAAACGACACACCCCATCCCCTATGGTCGGTGGTCTGACTTGGATTGTCATCATAAACTTTAAGGTATCAATCTGAATGCCTTTAATAACAAATTATCCATCAAAGAAGTCCGACGAACCCTCTTACAAACTATACTAAACGAAACTAAGGGAATTCAGGCATAATACGGGACACGATTCATTTGTATTTAACATGCTCTAACAAAGCTGACAAATTACCAAAACCCATAATAAAACACACAGTACAAAATAAAATACCGGCAGACTATATATAGATACTTGGTTCCAACACTAGAATTTAAACTCCAATAAGAAACTAACTGGAGAGAAAACACTGAAATTTAGTCCTTCATAGTCACACTGAAAAGTAGATGAACTACAGGTTGGGAAAAGTTGAGTTCCACAGCAGTCATTTCGTTCCTGGGTTACATAAATTCTTCTCAAAGCATCGGCAAGGATCGAATGAAGCTGTGCGAAATAATTTAATTGAGAGTCATCGTGATACCTTAAACAGCTGCAGCGCTTCTTGCGATTCTCCAAAAAATACCGCTGCTTCGTCAGGTACTGCAGCCAAATAGCTGATCCTCCTACCTTCCTCACCAAACCATGTAAATAAGGTTTCATCGTATTGGATGCCACTGACCACGCTTTCAGAATATCAGTCCTAAGACATAAGATAAATGTTTCTTCAGTGATTACTTCATCAGCGGTTTGAACAAACATCCCCGACGCGTACCGTGCAGAGCCTCGCACCAACCTCGGTTTCTCAGACCACACCTCATTTATGCTAATTCCAGTATTCAGACCACTCGTCAGGCGCTCAAGACCAGTTCAGAAGCAGGTGAAAACCTGGCCAGCAGGAGCAGTCTCTGCTCTTCAAGACTGCTTTGAGAATACTGACTGCCACATGTCCAGGGAGTCTGCAACCGATGGCAACTCTACCAACTTAGAGGAGTACACAGCATTAGTGACTTCTAGTGACTTCAATTTTTTTTTTCTACAGCGTCATGGAAACCATGGTCCTGAAAAACGTTTTCGCATTTTTACTATGCACAGTCCCAGCAGTTATGGTCGAAATGGCAATAAAAGTTGACTTGACTTGACTTCAGTGGGGCACGGCTGCGTAAGAGCATGGAATTCGGCCTATGAGAACAGCGGGATTTCTTTAAAAGCAAGCAAAGTTGAAAAGCTGACGGTAATTTGTTGTGAGCTTTGAAAGGAGCGCGACTGCACAACTGCTTGGTAGTCAGCTGTGAGATCCGCTGGAACAGTTTAAAAGGACGAACGATTTACAGAGCCGGTGTCGGCGGAGGGGGCGACGGATTAGAGGGTACATATAAGGAATGATTTCACTCAACCGGGCTTCGGCGATAAAGAGTCCAGACCAGGTATCTTATCTGTTCAAAATAAAGACAGAAAGTATGTGTTTGAGGGGAGTTTTCTGTGCTCGATGTCAGATATGGAAAGTCCTGCAACTCCCGGCCTCCCGGATGAACACATTTGTACCAGTTGCGTCGATCTGCAGCTCCTTAGAGACCGCATTAGGGAACTGGTGCTGCAGCAAGATGACATTCGTCTGTTCAGGGAGAGTGAGGAGGTGAGAGAGAGAAGCTGCACTCAAGTAATCACCCCAGTACCTCTGAAGACAGAGAAGTGTGTAACGGCCAGGAGAGGGAAGGGCAAGAAACATGTGATAGAGAGTATCCCTGTGGTAATCACCTTCAACAATAAATATTCCTGCTTGACTACTGTTGAGAGGACGGCTACCTAGGAAAGCAACAGTGGTCGCGCATCTGGCACAGAGTCTGGCCCTGTGACTCAGAAGTGTAGGGAAAGTAAGAGGATGGAAGCAGGGATAGGGGAATCTCACAGGGGGTCAGATAGGAGATTCTGTGTACGGAGGAACGGAACGCGGATGGTGGATTGCATGGAGCCTTGAATGGTGGTAAGAGAGGAG
Source organism: Hypanus sabinus (assembly GCF_030144855.1). Classification (NCBI taxonomy): domain Eukaryota; kingdom Metazoa; phylum Chordata; class Chondrichthyes; order Myliobatiformes; family Dasyatidae; genus Hypanus; species Hypanus sabinus. Next base: position 23,466,956 of record NC_082731.1, read on the forward strand.
GTGTAGGGACAGGTGTAGCAATTACGCTTCTAGTGATAAGTGATAGGAGGGAGATCCGTGGGAAGTGACTTGTGGACAAGGTAGACGCGTAGGGAACGATGCCTGCGGAAAGCGGAGAGGGGTAGAGACTGAAAGATGTGTTTAGTGGTGGGGTCCTGTTAAAGTTGGTGGAAGTTGTGGAGGATAATATGTTGGATCCGGAGGCTGGTGGAGTGGCAATTGAAACAAGAGGAAACCGGTCCCTGTTGTGGTAGGATGGAGTGAGGGCCGAAAAGCGGGAAATGGAGGAGATGCGGGTGAGGCAAAAGGGAATACACCATCCTTAAAGAAAGAGAACATCTGAGATGTCCTTGAACGGATAGCATCATCCTGGGAACAGATGCGGCGGATATTGAGGAACTGCGAATAGGGAATAGCAGCTTTGCATTTGACAGGGTGGGGAACTCCTTTTTCAAGACGCTGACATTTTCCAAATTTTATTACTGCGAATTCGGAGGTTATTTTATCCCTATCAGATTTCATATATAACGCAATCATATTTTGATCACTGCTTTCTGAACGTTTTTGACTTTAGTCGCCTTTCGTTCATTGGATAACACCCATGCAGTACAGACGATTCCGTGTTAAGCTCAAACACAAACTGCTCTAAGAAATTATATCTTAGCCATTCAACCTACTCAATATCTTGAGATGCGCTATCAACATAATAACGTCCATTTACACTTGCTGTTTCTTAACTCAACCCACAAGGATTCAACATCTTCTGATACTATGTCAGTCCTTGGTACTGAAACCAGCCCATTGTTTAGAAGTTGTGTCACACACTCTATCTGCCTACCATCCTCTCCTCCAATATACGTCTTAACCTTGGACATTCAGCTCCCAACTGCAACCTCTCATCAGCCAGGACCTCTCATCATCCGTGGAAGTCATAACATTATACCTGGCAAACTATTATATCGAAGCAAGATCATACACCTCATTTATTATGCACCACGCATTTAGATACAACAGTTAGAATACCATATTTTGATTTTTTTTCTGATGGTGCTATACAATGCTATTAATTACAACTCAGCTTGTCGGCTTCAACGTTGAAACATCACTTGACTGCTCCTCCTGACAGTTTGACTGCACCATCTCTTTATTTTTCTTTACAATCTGACCTGTCCTATGCCTCTTCAAACGGGTACCAGCGCCTGCCAAATTACTTGAAACTCTCCCAAACAGCACTAACCAACCTGCCCGCGAGAACATAGGTCCTACTCAGGGTGACGTACAAGCCGTCACTTTTGAACAGGTCATACTTCCCGAAGAAACGACCCAATTGTTAAAAAAACTGAAGCTCGGACCATTGCTAGAGCAACCTCAGACATGCATTTGTGTTCCAGAGCATCCTGTTACCCTCACTGGCGCATAGTACAGGCGGTAATCTGAACATTACTAACCGGGTCGTCCTGCTTCTCAGCTTTTTATTCGCCTTTATAAATAGTCTTTTCAGGGAGTCATTGCTTTACCTTCCTATATAATAGGTACAAATATATTGTGCTACGTACCCGTGGGTATCTTGCACTTGTCACGTGACAGTGGTGTTGAAACTATACTGGACTTAAGGTAGTGGTCTCCTGATGGTGGAGTCACATCATTTTCCCGCCAGTAGAGGTCATGTGTCAGTTTTTTTTTACAGGATAAAAAAGGAGGACCCCTCCCTGTGAGGAGTGGTTATTCGTGGCTGGAGTTGTCTTTTTGACTCCATGCCACTGCGTGGTCCAATATTATGACGCAGTTTGGATGAAAGGTGGAGTTTTATTTAATGACCAAATTTTAAAAGGTCATTGCAGGCAGTTTCTTTATAATACTGTCAGTTAAAAATCATTGGAGAGTGAATGTCATTGTTCGGGAGCTAAAAGATCGAGGAAAGTCGATTTTGACGGTATAACAGGTTCGAGCTTGTTTGATCCTCATTCGGAAGGATTCGTTGGTTGTCCCCGTGGTAACCACTGTGAATAATAGAAAAACGGGTTGGGTACAATTTTGTAAATAAAAGTTCAATGCCTTTATACCATTTCATTTTCATCTTCGTAAATTATCCTGGAAAAGTATAGTTCGACTGGTAACCACAACAACATGACGTGAAAGAGAAATTAAATCGTCTTAAAAGTCACTCCTTTAATGGAGTGTAAGCAGTTTGAACTTTTGCAGTACCACTTTGAAGAAATAGTTTTGCAACATCGCGTTAAGAACTGTTTTTGCTTTATTGCTTGAAGAACTGTTTAAGCTGCCGCACAGCAGCTGACTTCCAGTTACGTTAGCTGTTTGTTTACTTTTGGGGGTTTGTTTTAAAGTGTTTAATAAAAGCTTAATTTGTTATATAAAAAAAACCCCTGCTCAATTACCACCGGGCTGTGCGGTCAACGTCCACTGTATCCCCTGTGTTTTCCCCTCACTATTGAGCCACCTATCACTACCGCTCCATTCTCTATCCTTTCTCTATCCTTCTTCACCATGGACCCACGCTCAGTGCCTAAAACACGGTCGCTTAGAATTCTCCCGGGAAGTCAGCCTCCACAAAATTATCTAAAGCGATTTAATTGCTTATGAGGGGTTTAGCCACAGTGGTGCTCTGCTCTAACTGCCTATTTCTATTTCTCCTGATAGACACCCAGCTGCTCTCCTCTTGCAACTTCGGAATGACTACTTCCTGTAACTTTGATCAACTATATCCATACCGTACAAGCCGAAGGTCCTCCCGCAATCCTCCAATTGCTGCTGCACCTCCAGAGCAAGATATTCAGGGAACCACAGCCGGGTTGCACTTCACGCAGATCTTGTTCCCCTTTAGAAACTAACTGAATGTGCAATTAACTAATAAAGAACTAAAGAAAATGTCAAGCGAAGGGTAAATATTTAAATAATTACAAAGGTAAATAAACGCATAGATAAGAGAGGAAAAAAAAAAACAGATGGATAAACATTTAACTATTTAGATAAGTTGTCCAAGATAAGGTGACGTAGATAGATGGGTATATAAGTATAAACCAATAAATAAATGGTCTTTCGAATTATTTAGCTGACACGGTGCCCCTTGATGATAAATAAAATCAAAAGTATAGATGTCAGGTGACGTGCGAATATTTTCATCTACATCCGAAGGAAAACCTGAATACGCAGTTTCTAGCAGTTCCAGGTAGTCGTGATTTACTGCACAGTCAATGACATCCGACTGTAAAATATTGTGTTCCATAAGTTTTAGGGACCCCTACTGAAATTTTCAGCCGGCACTACAAGAAGACTATGTCCTCATTGAGTGCACAGAGGGTAAGCACAATCCATATCAGAAATGAAAAATACAAGACCTAAAAATCTAAGACTATAAATGCTGATAATCCCAGGAGAAACAAAAACAATGTTGCACATTTAATGATGAAACAGAAGTAAATCAACATCTGATTACTTATAAATAATTTATCAAGTTGCAAACATCTTTCTCCAAATTCTGATTTAAAATACAAACTCATAAATGTAACAATGCCATGATAGTAATTCAACCCTGATTGCATTTTATTTGGTGGTTCCTAGAAATTATATTATGATCGATCTATGATTACAGATACAACAGAACATAATAACCAGCGGATGTAATATTAATCTCTAAACAAAGAGAAGAAATAAATATTTGCAGCCATTCCAGATAAACCCAGCACGCAGTCATCAACAAGTTGAGAAATATACAGCAGAAACATGCTGACCTAAAGGAGAATAATAATATCCTCTACATTTGGATTCATCCCAACGTGACTATGGCACTGCAAAAAAAAAAATATCATGAAAGAATTAGGCCAAAACAACAATATCAATGTAAATCTTCAGGAAACAACAAAACTAAACTCCAATGGAACGTTTCAAACCATCGTGCATTTTAGAAATATGCAAGCTTGTCTCAGCCTCTATTTCAGGTATAAACATATTGAGTTGAACAATCTAAGAATTATTCTAATACAATAGGAAATACGTGAAATATTGTATGACAGCCAGAATTACACTGCTTCAGTAGTAGGGAGAGCCTTTGGACAGCATTAAACAGGGTTATGAATCATCTTATCAGCGACTGAAACAGGTTGAGACAGGAGCGCAAGAGTTTGTTACTAAATGATGAAGTTCAGTACAACACGTGCAAGAGTAATGTTGCAAATGCTGCAGCTGTACACTTCAATACAAATAATGCAACGCAAAATAAAATAGAACGTAAACAAACGTCATCAACATCCGACAGTATCTGCCAATTGTGAAGGACAGTAATGGTACACATCGTTTATAATTATGTAAATATATTAACGTGCGGAGTAGCAGACCTGAATTCGGTAAGGATAGGAGTATTATACGCACTTATTAAAGAGCCATGGAATATAAAAGGAGAATTTCTGTTTTACAGAAATTCATAAGATAAGAGCGGACGAAGTGTGAATACGTTCGCCTTATATTTTATACCTCTACACCTCTAAGAGCTAACTTAGAGTGCTGGAGTTAATGCTGAGATGCAGTGCACCTCATGAGCTAATTACTGGATTGGCACCTCTCCCACGAGGAAGTGCGGAAAGAAATAGGATGATTTGGCAGAGAAATGCATGGCAGTGAAGATTTTGCTGGGAGTAGAATTTAGGTACATGGATCATCAGGATCTCCTCAAGGGGAGGTATGAGCTTTACAAATTTGACGGGGAGCATCTGAACCGCAAGGGGAAACATATTCTTGCCGAAAGAATTGCTACAACCGTGGAGGGTAGTTTCACCTTAATTGTAAGTGAGGTGGAAACAGGAAGAAATGGACTCATGATTGCATTAAATAAATAAATAAACAAACAAACAAACAAACAAACAAACAAACAAATAAATAAATAAACAAATAAATAAATAAATAAATAAATAAATAAATCAATGAATGAATGAATGAATAAATAGATAGATAAATAAATAAATAAATAGATAGATAGATAGATAGATAGATAGATCGATAGATAGATAGATAGATAGATAGATAGATAAATAGATAGATAGATAGATAGATAGATAGATAGATAGATAGATAGATAGATAGATAGATAGATAGATAGATAGATAGATAGATAGATAGATAGATAGATAGATAGATAGATAGATAGATAGATAGATAGATAGATAGATAAATAGATAAATAAATAAATAAATAAATAAATAAATAAATAAATAGATAGATAGATAGATAGATAGATAGATAGATAAATAAATAAATAAATAAATAAACAAAGATAGCGTGCATTCAGTGACTGGAAGGGGAAGCATATGATAGGGAAAAGTGCTGCTGGCGTGCTGATTAGCAGTGTATAAGGGAGAGTTGAGAACGGTAGCACGTACAGTACATCTCATAAGAAAAAAAGATGCATGATTTTGTTACAATATTAAAGATTGTCTGGTAAGATGCCTTGATCACCATTCAATCTTTGTTGATGGATCGTTGTCGTTCTTACTTCTGCAGTTTAACGGGGGCACGACTGCGCAAGCGCGTGTATGAGGGACGGTGAGGCAGAGGGAAAATTTAAAGGGGGCAGTTAGACAGACCGGGCGACGTTGTAGCGGTCGATATATTACAGGGAGACAGACTAGGACGGCGTTGTCTCGAAAGGCTTTGACGAGCAGAGGCTGAGGAGGAGGTTCTCTCTCAGTGAGGTAAGGTGGGAAAATTTCCTACAAAAGGAGAATGTTTCAAAAGTTGAGGCAACGTATTAGGTAGGTCATGTCTGCTGATATCGGCCCCGTGGTATGTTCATCCTTTAGTATGTGGGAAATCAATGGTACTTCCAGTGTTCTTGACGAATATGTGTGCAGGAAGTGTGTCCAGCTGTAGCTTCTGTCAGACCGGAGTGAGCGGCTGGAGCTACGTTTTGGTTCATACTGGAGCATCCGAAATGCTGAGAAAGTAGTGAATAGCACGTAAAGTGAGTTGGTCACACCACAGGTAAAGTGTACACAGGTAGAAAGGGAATGGATGGCCACCAAACAGCGTACCAGTAGACAGGTGGTGCAGGAGTCCCCTGAGGTCATCTCCCTCCTAAAATGTTTTGGCTTCTGTTGGGGGAGATGTATCAACAGAGGAAGGCAACAGCTGCCGAGTTCATAGCACCATGAGTGGCTCTGCGGCACAAGAGGGAAGGTAAAGGATTGGGAGAGCTTTAGAGATAGGGGATTCGATTGTCAGGGGAACAGATAGGCTTTTTTGCGGCCATAAACGGGACTCCAGGATGGTATATTGCCTCCCTGCTGCAAGGTCAACGATGTATCTGATCGGCTGCTGGACATTCCGGAGTGGGAGGATGAGCAGCCAGTGGGCGTGGTGCACATACGTGCCGAAGATATAGATAAAATACAGGACGTGGTTCTACAAGGTTAATTTAGTGAGATAAGAGATAAACTAAAAAGTAGGACCACAAAGGTAATAATCTCGGGATTACTATCAGTGACTCGTGCTGGTCAGAATAGAAATAGAAGGATATTTCAGATGATTATGCGCTTGAACATTGGTGCAAGGGGGAGTGATTCAGATTGCCGGGATATTGGAACCAGTTCTAGGGGAGGTGGTGCTTGTATAAGCAAGACGGTCTTCATCAGGGATGAAGAGTAACCAATGTCCTAGGAGGAGCATTTACTTGTCCTGTTCAGGAGGATGTAAACTAATGTGGCAGGGGGAAGGGAACAAGTGCAGAGAGACAGAGCAGTTTAAAATGAAGGTAAGAGCAAAAAGAAGTAAGATGAAAAGTAAAACTGGCAGGCAAACAAATCCAGGGCAAAAATCAAAAACGGCGACTTTAGAACTTATTTATCTAAAAGTGTTGTCAAAGCAAACCTGAAGGTTTTGTATGTCATTGCTGGGAACATTCGTAACAAGGTGGATGTATTGAATTTGCAGATAGCTATTAATGGAAATGATATATTTGGGATCACAGAGACATGGCTCCAGGATGAACAAGTATGGGAGGTCATCATCCAGGGATATTCAATATTCAGGAGCGATAGACAGGAAAGAAAAGGAGTTGGGGTAGTGCTGCTGGTTAGAAAGGATATTAACGCAATAGAAAGGCAGAACATTAGCCTGGAGGAAGTGGAATCAATATGGGTAGAGCTACATAACTCTAAGGGGCAAAACACGCTAGAGGGAGTTATGTACAGGCCACGGAATAGTTGTAGTGAGTTTGGGAATGACATTAAACAGGAAATTAGAAATTCCTGCAATAAAGGAACGGTAGTTATAATGGGTGACTTCAATCTGCATATAGATTGGGTGAACCAAATTGGTAAGAGTGCTAAGGAGCAAGATTTCTTGGAATGTATACCGGTTGGTTTTATGAACCGACATGTCTAGGAACCAACTAGAGAGCAGGCCATTCTAGATTGGTTATTGAGCAAAGAGGAAGAGTTAGTTAGCAATCTTGTCGTGCGAGGACCCTTGGGTAAGAGTGAACATAATATAGTGGAATTCTTCATTACGATGGAAAGTGACATAATTAATTCAGAAACAAAGGTTCTGAACTTAAAGCAGCGTAACATTGAAGGTATGAGACATGAATTAGCTGAGATAGACCGGCAAATGATATTTAAATGGTTGTCAGTGGACATGCAATGTCAAGCATTTAAACATCGCGTGAATGAACTATAACAAATGTTCATCCAATGTTCGCAAAAGAATAAACCATGGAAGATAGTGCACCCGTGTGCACACAAGGGAAGTTAGGGATAGTATCAATTACATGGAGGAAACATACAAATTAACCAGAAAAAGCGGCACTTCTGTGGACTGGGGAAATTCAGAGTACAGCAGGGAAGGACAATGGGCTTAATGATGAAAGGGGAAAAAAAAGCTTATGAGAGAAAGCTGGCAGGGAACATAAAAACTGATTGTCAAAGCTTTTATAGATTAGTGAAAAGAGAAAAATAAAAGAGATTGGTTAAGACGAATGTAGATCCCTTACAGTCAGAAACAGGTGAATTGACCATGGAGGACAAGGACATGGCGGACCAATTGAATAACCACTTTGGTTCTGCGTAGGAGAAAACAAATAATCTTACGGAAATAGGATGGACCAAGGGTCTAGTGAGATTGAGGAACTGAGGGAAATACATGTTAGTAGGGCAGTGGTGTTAGGCAACTTTACGGGTTTAAAGGCAGTTAAATCCCCACGGCCTGATGGTCTGCGTCCCAGAGTGCTCAACCAAGAAACCCAAGAGAAAGTGGATGCAAAAGTGATAACTTTTCAAACCTCCTTAGATTCTGTATTAGTTCCTAAGGATTGGAGGGCGGCTAATGTAAACACGCTTATTAAAAAAAAAAGGAGGGAGAGAGTAACCAGTGAATTATAGACTGGTTAGCCTGACATCGGTGGAGGGGAAAATGCTAGAGTCGGTTATCAAATATGTGATAACAGCACATTTGGAAAGAGTTAAAATCATTGAACAAAGTCAGCATTGGTTTGTTGAAGGAAAATCATGTCAGACGAACAATATTTTTTTTTTTGAGGATGCAACTCGTGGAGTGGGCAAAAAACAGTGAATATGGTATATTTGGATTTTCAAAAGTCTTCTCACAAGCTTCCACAAAGGAAATTAGTATGCAAACTTGAAGCACACGTTATTAGGGGTATGGCATTCATGTGGATAGAGATTTGGTTGGCAAACAGTAAGCAAAGTGTGGGAATAAACGGGACATTTTCAGATTGGCAGGTGGTGATTAGTGACGTACCGCAAGGCTCATGCAGGGTCCACAGTTGTTTACAATATAAATTAAAGATTTAGACAACGGAATTAAATGCAACATCTCCATGTTTGCACATGACATGAAGCTGGGCTGCGGTGTTAGCTGTGAGTAAGATGCTAAGAGGATGCAGGGTGACTTGGATAGGTTAGCTGAGTGGCCTAATTCATGGCAGATGCAATCCAATGTCAATAAATGTTCAGTTATCCACTCTGGTTGGAAGAACTGCAAAACAGATTATTATCTGAATGGTGGCCGATTCGGAAAAGGGGAGGTACAATGAGACCTGGGTGTCACTGTACACCAGTCATTGAAAGTGGACATGCCGGTACAGCACGTGGTGAAAAAGGCAAATATTATGTTGGAATTCATAGCAAGAGGATTCCAGTACAAGAGCAGGGAGGTTCCTGCAGTTGTACAGGGCCTTGGTGAGATCACAGCTGGAGTGTTGTGTGCAGTTTTGGTCTACCTATCTGAGAAAAGACATTCGTGCCATAGCGAAAATACAAAGAAGGTTCACTTGATTGATTCCTGTGATGGTAGGACTTTCATATGAAGAACGCCTGGATCGACTATGCTTATACTCGCTGGAATTTGGAAGATTGACCAGGTATCTTATTGAAACATATAACATTCTAAAGGGTTTGTACAGGTTAGATGCAGGAAGCTTGTTTCCGATGTTGGGGTAGTCCACAACAAGGGATCACAGGTTAAGGATAAAGGGGAAGTCTTTTATAACCAAGATGAGGAAAAACCTCTTCACTCAGAGAGTGGTGAATCTGTGAAATTCTCTACCGCAGGAAACAGTTCAGGCCAGTTAAGAGGGAGTCAGATATGGCCATTGTGGCTATAGGTATCGGGGGTATAGAGAGAAAGCAGGTGCAGGGTTCTGATTTGGATGGTCAGCTATGATCATGCTGAATGGCGGTGCAGGCTCGAAGGGTCGGATGGCTTATTCTTGCAACTATTTTCCATGTTTCTATGTTCCGGAACTGAATGATAAAGGTGATATTCGGGATTGGAGGGATGACAAGGTAGGGAGAGGGGGCAGTGGCTCTGCGTTTAAAGAACGGCAACAAATAAGGTAAAAAATGAAATAAAATTTAAATATATATCTTCCCTTCGGTTGAGATAATAAACCGCAGATGTAGAAGGTTGTAGTTGCAATGTTAGTTGTGAAATCTTTTCCACATAAATGCAAACGGTACAATCCTTGATGTATTGCAGTTATTGGGAATATGTGGAAAAGACAACGGGAAAGTGTCGGTTGAGTTTATAATGGAGAGAGCGTAAAGCCTGTTTAAAAATTCTGTGCTGTTTTGGACTCGATGCTTCACTATTAGATTTACATTGTCACCTCTTTTTGATTTTCTGTTTTATATGTTGGAAGCAGATTACTTCCGAAACGTTTTGAAAATACAAATAAACTTCAGAGACGTCCAGAGAACTTTTCAGAATTGTGGGTATTACTAGTCAATTATATGATGATTAACCCATCCTAATAAAAAAAGTATTCCATGAGATAACGGTCTAATTGGCCATTGAGATTAAATTAAGTTTCCCAGTATGGAAAAGATGGAATCAGAATGGAACGTGATTGTTTCTGGAGAAAATAAAACACACTAATTATTGCTGAGTTGTTGGAGATAGATTATAAGCCTGTTTACTTACCATATGTCTTTATGAGCGAATGTTGTTTCAATTCCTTGAAATATGTACATAGTTGTTTGTTTCATGATACAGCACACATTAATCCATACCAGCTCCTCGTACGGAGCAGCCCCAGAATTCACTGACAACGCTGATTTATCCGGAAGCTAATCATCGGAAATCAATTTACAATAACTAATTACTCCACGGAGTAGTTTTTGAACTGTTAGATGATACAAGAACGCTGGTTGAAAACCCACGCATTCCGTGGGTAGGACGCACATTGTACTTACTATCAAACTGAATGGAACTCCGAACTTTTAGTTCCTGAACTGTAATAGAGTCGAATTAACTGCTACGTTATTCTGCTGCCTAAAATATAACTCATTATTTTATTAATATATAAATATAAATAATTATATGCATCTATTTAGAAAGGAATGCAGCAGAAATGTATATATATAAACTGAAGCTAAGTAGAAGAATGAAAAACGGTGGGTTATCTCGTATGAGTGGGAGGAATTACGGCATTTCCTTGCAACATCTAACGACGGACATTTGATTCGCTGCACTTCTCCTAGCTATCTAGATTACCTGTATTATATCAATCCATTGTATTGGATTAGAAACCAATTGCCAAAATTGTGCTGTTCCATTTAATGAGATTCGTACTATCGGAAGAACCTGAAAGTGGCAGAAGAATCTCAATTACCATGGCCTGTGCATTAATAGTCTCAGGTGAAAACATCTTACATATCAGGAAGACAGATTCAGTCTCCCTGAGGTAGTTTACTGATAAGGGCACGGGTGTGGATCTGGATTAAAAAAAAAATCAGGTTGAGTGAACTCGGGCTTTTCTCCTTGGAGCGACGGAGGATGAGAGGTGAACTCATAGACGTGTACAAGATGATGAGAAACATTGAACATGTGGATGGTCAGAGGTTTTGTCCCAGGGCTGAAATGGCTGTCATAAGAATGAACAGGTTTAATTTGCTTCGAAATAGGTAGAGAGGAGATCTCAGGGGTACGTTTTGTACACAGAGATCAGTGAGTGCGAAATATGAGCTGCCAGCAACGGTGGTGGAGGCGGATACGATAGGACCTTTTAAGATTCTTTTGGATAGGTACATGGAGCTTAGAAACATAGAGGGCGATGTTTAATCTTAGTAATTCTAAGGTAGGGACATGTTCCGCACAACATTATGGGCCGAAGTACATGTATTGTGTTGTAGGTTTTCTATGTTTCTACGTTTCTAGAAAAGTAATATCAGCTGTAGTTCGTGATGCCGTATACTTCCAAAGCAATAGATTATGCATTTATAGTTTGGGCTTTGTAACATTTCAATGTCCGTTACCATTCTGCCGCCGTTCACACAGCACAAACGGATTTGCAATGTTCTTTCATTCAAAATGGCTGGTAGTTTGTATGTAACACATGGCTAAACTGGAGAATGCATTGTAGACTGCAAACAATAATAGACAGAATGGCAGAGCACACCCGAAGGTCGAGTGGCGCAATTGCTTTCCTATATCATATGTACTTCTGATGTACAATGAAAAATTACTGAAGGCAATGATGTCCTTTGGCTTCATTGAATATATTCTTGAGGGTGCGGTGTCATGCTTCAGTAGAAATGAGAGGAAACAGTAGATCCACCAGCTTCCATGGAAATGGTTGCTGGAACCAAGTTATTCCATCAGGATATGATAATCTCCTCCTGAACATTGTGAGTCTTGATTCTGGTACTTTTATTTTCCCTATCACTGGTTAACTAAAAATCCAACCGCATTGTGGGTTCTTGCCGTTGTCTCGGTTCTCGTCAGTGATTTATTAATATGTTACTACAAAATGTGTTTTTGTATTGTTCTGTCGCTGCATAATAGCACTGTGTGTTTGCAACCAGAAACGCACTAGTTCTTGAACAGCGCTGCACATGCACGGCATCACAGTGCTGTAAACCGACTCATTGCACAGTAATACAAAGCAGCGTCACTCAGTTGCACTTTGGAGATAGTCAGTTCGCTGATTTTCTTAACAGGATCGACAAAACCAGTAATTCGTTCTCCGGCAATATTTTTCTTATCCTGTGCTCCAAAAGTTTTTCCTTGAAACAGGAATATGGGGTCCTGTCCTGGAAGCAGCCGATACCAGTGTAAAGTGTTGCGACAATAGACGTCATATCGGCATGTTATATTAGCGGTGTCGGAAAGTGTTCTTCGTAGTTCTGGACTCTCAGATGTTAGGGAAATGGATTCTGCATGAATGTAAAGGAGGATTATTGCTGATTTACCGCAAACTGTCAGAAAAAGAGTCTCAAATATGAAAAACAACTTTTTTTTTCACGCAAACCTGTTTCACTTAAAATGTGAGTAAAAATAAAATTATGCTCCTTGACAATTATTATAAGGAATTGATGCAGTGAAATTGATTCAGGGACTCATGATAAATTGCGGACATCCTGCTATTATCAAAACATATTTAATATTTTGGACGTCTATTTGGAAGAAAGAAAAGATTTAATGAAACATTTGCACAGACCCTTCAATCGTCTAACGGGCCGAACTCGTTCTTTCGCAGTTCTGCGGTGTTTATTTTAAACGTCAGTTTAATACGGAATTATGATGGGTTAGATGGTTTGTCCGAGTTGATAGGTGTTCCATCCAGAAATTTTTTTTTTAATTTTTCCTCCATATTTACAGTCACTTGCATTATAAGATGCTGATGACAGTAAGGCGACTGAACGGTACAGACGGCTCATATAATATTCTAAGCAGCTGCAGGCAAACGTTTATTTTCAAGCGGATTTTAGTACGTGATGATCTCAAGTTTTTATTTCCCCTTCCCTTTGGATGTTGTTGTTGTTGTTGTTGTTGTTGTTGTTGTTGTTGTTGTTGTTGTTGTTGTTATTGTTATTATTATTATTATTATTATTATTATTATTATTATTATTATTATTATTATTATTATTATTATTATTATTATTATTATTATTATTATTATTATTATTATTATTATTATTATTGTCGTTGTTACTGTTTATCAGCGGGGTCTGCTATTCTCCGTACAAATTATGAATAAATTGAGGAACAGAAGTTTCATTATTTCTTACATCTCGGTGACTCATTTATATATACACACACATGTATTTCATTCCTGCTTGCGGTTTATGACTTAAACTGCCAACAGCATTTCCCACAATCTGAACGCGGTCGGTTGGATTCATTCTGCGAAGATCGCAACAACATTTCATCCTTACTCACAACAGTAATTTCCGTCTCCATCTCACTCTGTTAATTCAGTTTACCACCTTGTCTTTCAATACAGTAGGTGTAGATTCAGTCTTCAGAATCACACAACACAAGACAATCCATATAATTCCAGTCACCCTCTTTCAACAGCGAAGAGCCATGGATCGGCACAGCTCTTCAAAACCTACTGCAGTAGAAAATAAATGCATCTCTGTTATTCTGCCTATTAACCTGCCCCCTCTCAAACTGCTTCCTTTCGGGCAGGTGCACCTGATTTTTCATTAATCGTTTTTATTACATTTTGGGTTTTGGGCGTTTCTGAGAGTGTCAAAATGTATGCTGGACAAGCAGAACTGATGCGAATATTTGAATATTTCTACAGCAATGGTTCATCCGTAAAAGGCACCCTGTGCTTACATCCTCTCTGACACACTTGGTAGAAACAAGGTTTAACATCAGAACCATTTAAAGTTTAGTGATTTAAAACTAATTGATCGTCTAACAAATGGTAGAGGAAACGGGGGGTGGGGGGGTATTGGAAGAATCTTCGATGTTGTGGATACATACCGGGCCTGACCGTGACCGTTGTCCCTTTTCCATCTAGCGTATCAGTCCTCCATTCATACACAATGATCCTGTTCTCAGTCTCCATTGTACAACAACTGAACTCAATTGAATCTGTTTAGCAAACGTTACAATATTCTTGCTAATGCTTCCAGGATTGTTGATGCAAAACATAGCATGCAGTATTCTCCATTTGCAGGCAGGCCAATATGTTCTTCGCGAGAAAGCAAGACCTCATTGAAACTAAAAAAAATACAGTATGCATACGATTCCAAGAAGAAAATAAAACAGCATAAGTGCCAGTCAAACATACATACGTAATATGGAAAGTATAAATAATCTGAACAGATTACTAGGGAAACAGCACTAGGTTTATATTTTTTGTATTGGATATGGATAAACTATAGTTTAAAAATGAGTAGTTTAATTAAGTTTTATTTTTATCTTTTTTTTTGTTCGGATATCTTACACTGTGTTCATCCCAAACGTTACACAGTAATACATGCGAATTTTAAATCTGTCGGCGACTCGATGAAAGAATCGAACAGGAATTAGATTTCCAGCAATGACGTTTTCATTTCCAAGTGTTCTGAAAAGATTCCTTATGTAGTTGGCGACAAGGATGTATATTTCTTAATTATCTGTTGGTATTTATTGACACATATCTCAGTGTATGCAAAAACATCTGCGCACGCAGGAGGTGAGAACATAAAGACTGTACATGATTAGGAAAAAGAAACTGAAGGTGAGCTAGATTGTAGAGTAGGTTAATAGCAAGAAAGGAAAGTGAACCAAACCAGCAGATCCATTCTGCTCTGTTAGACTCAGGAATAAGCTACAGCGGAATTTTTTGCACAGCCCGAAGCTGAAAGCCATCATTGTGCTGCTCGCCATTTGTACACAGCTTGACAGTAATAGGTGCCGCTGTCTTCCATTCGCAGATCTCGAATCTCCAGCGAAAACTGCATTTCTGTTTTCTTAATCCAAGTCGCAAATCTGCCCCCGCGAGTGACTTCTTTCCGTTCGGCTGCTGAGTTGGTCCGACTGAAGAATTTTCCAGTGTGAAAGCGATATGCACCAGATGAACCAGGTTGGAAAGTGCAGGTGATGGTGGCAGTCTGACACTCATTCACATTTATAATGGGTGGATTATGATTCACCGCCTGACTCAATGAACCTAGGAATAAAGAGAAACGGAGAAAAGAGAGTTGTCGTAACCGACGAACCACAAAAAAATATATATAAGCGGTTTGAATATTAGAGAGAGCAAATAGATTTAAAATAAACGTCTTGTGGATGTCTGTAAGGTACTCACGCCGTAAGCAGAGCCAGAGTGTGAAAAAATAGAAGATTCTCATGGTCAACAAGATATATTGCAGAAGTGACGAGGAGATGGAGCTCACGCCCTGCAGAGTTATGGTAGATTGTACCTCAGAGTTGGACAGTGAACTTTTAACAACAAGTTTGTTGAGGGACAGCTTTTGCTTTTCAGTCTGTTTCGTGTCTTTGAACCGGGTGAGGTTGCCCCTCCCATGACTTTCTAACATTCGGCATGTGTGACGTAGGCTGCCTATCAATGGATGAGTCTGACTCGTCTGCCTTGAACCCGACGCTTTTTTTTAAAAAAAAATGTTATTTGTTATCTATTGATGTAGAGAATTTTGCCCGGGCTTTCCTGATATTTTCAGTTCTTATACATGCAAATCTGTGATCCTGAAGGCAGGCACGCGGGACGAGCTGATAAAATCACCATCAGCCTAGCATGGCACATTAAGCCTTGCATGCACTAGTCCTTCGTGGTTACTTTACTTCTACAGAATGTGTGGTTGGGAAAAAAAATCTGCTGCCAAAAAAAAAAAAAATGCCTGCGCTTGAAAAAGGCTTAAAACAGGCAACCGTACATTTTTTCACATTCGATATCAATCTTGCCGTTTGTGTCCAGGGGTCTGGACAAACTGGGTCTCTGTTTTAGATAAAATGAAGTTGATATCTTCTGTGAAAATGGTCAGCGCCAGAGACCACGGCTTTGCAGTAAGTTGAGTGGAAGACACTTTTACTGAGATGTCGAGGGTTATATTGTATTATTATTGTCATGGAGATGATGATGATAATGATTATGATGTATTATGATGTATTATTATTATTATTATTATCATCATCATCATCATCATCATCATCATCATCATCATCGTCATCATCATCATTATCAGTAGTAGTAGTAGTTGTACTACTATTCGTGGAGAATTCTAATGCAAGCCTCCTGTAAAATTCTAGACTTCGCAGCAAATGTAGTAGGCAGGGGCAGATAAATTGACATTAAATTAATTGCTGCAAAGTCAATAGAGAAGAAATGGAGGACAAATGTATCTGCCGGGTGTGGTGAAACGTTTGATGGATCCTGAAGTAATTTATATCCTTCTGCACGGCACGGTGTTCAGCTAGCTCTATGTTATGCTGTACTGTAATATTATCTCTGTTCTACCTGAAGTAAACTGAAATTAAAAAAAGACACAAGGAATCAAAGAGAAGCTCGACGCATACACAAGGCAAATTAAAGAACTGAAATAGAATGTAAGGCACTACTCTGCAGAGCTACAATAACAAAGCAAAATATTTATTACGTAATGGTGATACTGGAGCAATATCATGGTTAAGGAAAAAGTGGAAATGCAAAGTGCCACAGTCGGAAAGAGAGGCTAAAGTTCTTTATTGTTTCTATAGTCTTGTACGTGGGTTTGTCTAGATATTCTGATTAGCTTGTGGTTCGGTGAGATGACACGGAAAATATCCAGAACAGCTTTATTTTCCTTGCACCTCTGCAGTTAACGATTTGTCTTTAGTAATCTTGAGTATTAAATAACTAGCTGTATAAATTCTTAGCAAATAAATAGACTAATAAATAAATAATTTAATAATGCACTTATTTTCTCAACGGTGAATGACTGAAATAATAAACAAATACATACGTAAATAAATTCAAAACTATGTTAATGAAATATGGGCAGACAATGCAATGAACAATAATGTATGCCAACCGTTGGAGATTGAAATTCATGAAATAAGTGCTTCAATTGCGGCCAGTCGGAGATCCTAAGCGAGTCAGGACATAGCTCAGTCAAGTTTGCCCATTGAGTAAATTCGACATCAACTCGCGTGTAATTCATCTTTTATCCAGAGCTTAGCGGAGATACAAAGCGTGAAAAGACATAGCTCTGACAGTTTCGCCGACTGCGAAAATAAGGCAACTGCTCGCAGCGATTTGGTGTTTTAAACTGCTGCCAATTGGAGATTGCAATTATGATAAGTCAGTGCTAACTCAGGAACGCCGATTCCAATGCAATTTTCGGCATCTTCCTGTTTTGAAAAGCGATATGGATTGATTGACAAGAACAATTTCGACAAAAGTTGGGGTACGCGGTGCGGCCGTCGGTGGAGTTGACAGTGATACAAAGGGAACTTGAGGCATTGTTTCTTCGATGTTTCAGCGAGATTAGGCGTAATTACAATAATGCGAAATGTAGTAGCAAGTATTTTTTCCCCGTAGTTTCTTTATTGTTCATTTTTCATTCTTTATTTTTGTTCAGCATGAACTATGAGTACGCCAGGCAGAATACTTGAACGTCATACACAGAAAAGTTGCAGTATTAACTTAACAGGCCCCGCAACACGTATAGGAAGCAGTAAGCATTCGGCGTTCCTGGCCGGTATCATTACCAGGACTTCATTAAATGCATGTTATTGGAATACTCGGGGTTTTTTTCAGTATGGCTGACGACTACTCATGGACAAAATGCAGACAAATTCAATTTCTTACACTTCGTTTTAAGGAGCTGAAGCTCGAAATCGATGAACGCTGGATTTTTCTAAAAGCTGAGGGGTTGAAAGTTTGGGCATAATGATGGTTGGTAAAACAAATTTAAAGGAGGCAGGTTAAGTGGCTGACAAGAAAGAAAAAGGATTTAAACAACCAGTTCAAAGTGTCCTGCGGAAATCTCCCTCAACAACAGATATTTTAATTGCGATAATGAATTGAATTGAATTGACTTTATTACGTATGTCGTACATTTACATGAGGAGTACATATTTTCATGTTTCATTTCTGTTTAAATGTGCAATGTGCAACTTATAATAATTTATCATAAATTGTATGTACAAAAGTACAGTCAAAATAACATACAAATACAATTGTATCTGCATGACTTAATCCATCTGATGGGTTGGTCGAGGAAGTTGTCCCGCAGACTGTTGATCCTGGAGTTTATGCTGCGGTCCCGTTTCTCGGATGGAAGCAGATGGAAAATTTTGTGCTGGCGTACCTCGGGAATCTAATGATCGTTCGCGCCCTTTTTTTCACGCCTCTCTTTGCAAATCTCCTGAATATTGCGGACGTCACATCTACAGATGCGCTGTCTGCAGAATTCTGCGATTTTGGGAAGTACGGTTCCAACAACAGACAGTTATGCAGCCAGTCAGAGTGCTCTCAGTTGTGCAGGAGTGGAGTGTTCTTGGAATTTGGAAGTCAAACTGCTTCAACTGTCTGAGGTTCAAGAGGAGCACATTCTTTTATTCACCACACAAGCGGTATGTACTGATCATGGCAGACCTTCAGTGATGGGTATGTCAAAGAACATGAGTTTTACAGTCCCATTGATTTTAATAGTGGTTAGTTCGTTTGCCTCTATTATTCCTGTAGTCCTTTCCACACCCCCCCCCCCCGCGACATTGGGAAAGAGGTTGTTTTGTTGACTCTACTGCGTCATGGTGGCGCATTCTTCTCTTTCGGCTCCCATATTGTTGTTTGAGATTAGGTCAATCAGGGTACTGTCCTCAGCAAACTTTAAAGGAAGAGGCTGCGTGCAGAGACCTGGGATGCCTGTGTTGAAGATCGGAGGAATATTGGTGAGGGATACCATTGTTACCACCTGCGACGATCTGACAGATGATCGAGGATCCCGCTGCATAAGGCAGGGTGACGGCCGAGGTTTCTGCACTTCTTTTCGAAACTGGAGGGAATTATGTTTTTCAAGTTTCAACTGTAGTCCAAGGACAACATTCAGTCATAAGCATACCGCTCACTAGATATGTAAGGACGGTGTGCAGAGTTGTGGCTATTGCGTCATGTATTGATCGGTTATGTCGACAGGCGAACTGTCGGGGGTTCAGTGTGGGTGCAACATGCTACAGGCGTTGTCCCTGACCAGCCAATAAATTAATTTGGTTATTATAGAGCAGAGTTCAACACGACGCCAATCGTTCGGAGATGATACGTTGGCCTTTTTAGGTAGAGGGACAATGACCATTGTTTCGACTCACGCCTGCACCCTAGATTGGGAGACGGCGAAATTTAAAGTGACTGTAAACACACCTGCCAGTTGTGCCGAGCACATCCTGTGTACCCGCCTGGGATGCCGTCCGAACCCGCAAATGTACTTCCATGAACATATGGATATCACCACAACATCCAATACAAAATATCTTATTTGTATAGCATGCAGGTTTATATCTATACACTGCAAAATTGGCTGACATTTTTTATGATAACTATTTGTTTTTGAGAGTACCGTACATGTCAAAAAGTCAATAGGAATGTATTCCATGATTAATTTATGCTAACAAAAATGTCTAGAGGCCTTCTCGGATATCCAGCAAAGTATAATGTTCTTCCTCGCACAAAAAGTCAAAATGCCAAAAAAGTTGTGTTTTTCTGATGTGCATTAATAGTATGACTGCTGGGTAAGCTGAACAGGAAAGACACAGGGTCCAGTTCAAGTTCCATCTTCAGAATCTTATCCATTTCAACCAAAATATCACTCCAGTATGCCTGAAGTTTAGGACAGGTCCAACACCAGAAGATGACAGTTCCAGCAGTTACGTTACCTTTAGAACACTTTGGAGAAAACCCTGTCTTATATTTCGAGAGACGATCTGGAATCAAATGGACCCTATGCAGAATGTTGAGTTGCAATGTTTGAGTTCCATTACAATCTGAAAACTCCGTTGCATTATCACAGATGTCTTCCCATGTTCCTGCTATAATTTCTACACCCAGCCTCTTCGCAGATGCTCAACTTCCCCACAAGAACATTCCCTAAGGATGCTCGAAAACGTACTAATGGAGACTTCACTGCTGGAACAAACTACCCTATTTTCTATGACAGAACGTTAGAAATCAGTTAGCAATGATGCGTTTTTTTTTCTGTATACAATCTCATATCTGAAGGAAACGAAAAAGATTTTATGTACTATCTGACTAAAGCACATCATCATTAATTCATCAAAAAAAAATCTCCTAGATGGAAAATATCCATAGAAATACAAAGTTTAAATCCAGAATTCATTACGCCTGCCTGAAAATCTGGACTGTCGGCTACTGGAATCAAAGGTGATATTTTAGCTGCGTTGCCCTCAATTTGTCGCATAGCCCTCCAAGCGTTGACAGTATTAAGCGTTACTGAATTGCGAGAATATTCCTTAACAAGTTTCATCTTAATGAGGAAAAGCAAATTATAAGATTGTACATTGCATGTGAAGCTTCAATGTCAAGCCAAATTGAGGAGGGGTCTCTGCAAACCCAGTCAACCAGAAAAGATGAAAAAAAAACTTATTGATGTTTTTGATGTCTGGAAAATCCAGACCGCCTGGAATACTGGGCAACCTGTTACTTAGGTATTTTAATGCTTTTTTTTTATTTTGTTCCAGATGAAAGAAACAGACACACCATTTATTTTTTTTAAACTATTTGTTGGGTAAAAACGACTGGAATCATTCGTATTGGGTGGAGCAGAGGAGGAGGAATGTTCAATTTTGAGCAAGGATGTTCGGCCAAGCCAAGAAATGGGGAGAGTGTTCCTTCCCGCAGGATCCAGATTCTTTGTATCAAATAACTGTGAAGCTAGCTTTGAACAATCGATCAAAAGTTGGCGGGAAAAATATGCCTAGGTAAATAAAACCTGACTATGACCATTTAAAGAGGAAAACTCCCTGAGTCTCTGATTTAGTAAACTTGATTTTATAACCTGAAAAGGCTTGCCAGAAGGGCAGTGTTATGGTAATTCTACGGGATTTTAACGTGCCTGTCCATTGAGAAGATCAGGTTGGCACTGAAACTCAAGAGAGAGAATTTGTAGATTGCCTACGAGGTGACTCTGTAGAACAGCTTGTTGTTGTGCCCACTAGGGTATCGTCTGTGCCAGATTGGCTATTGTGTAATGAATCAGAGGTAATTAGGGAGATGGAAGTGAAGGAACCCTTAGGAGGCAGTGATCACAAAATGATTGCGTTAACTGTAAAATTGCAGGAAGAGAAGCCTAAATCCAATGTGCCAGTATTTCAGTGGAGTAAAGGAAATTACAGGGGCATTGGAGAAGAATTGACCAAATTCAACTGGAAAGGGAAACAGGAAGGACGGCAGAGCACCAGTGGCTGGAGTTTATTTGAGAATTGAAGAAGTTGCAAGAAAGGTATATTCCAACGAAAAATAAATTTTCGAATGGAAAAAAAGGATGCAACCTTGGGTGACAACAGAAGTCAAAGCCAAAGTAAAAGCTTTCAAGGAAGCAAAACTTAGTGAGAAAACAGCATTGTGAAGATTTTAAAAGCTTACAACATGTAACTAAGAAGGTCGTTAGGATGGAAAACATGAACTATGAAAGGACGATGGCAAACAATATCAAAAACGATGCTAAAATCTTTTTCAAGTATATAAAGAGTAGAAAACAGCTGAGACTAGATACAGGGCCAATAGAAAATGATGCTGGAGAAATTGCATTGGCAGTTGGGGAGCTATGGAGATGACGGATGAACTGAACGAGTATATTACATCAGTCTTCACTGAGGAAGACTTCAGCAATATACCGGACAATCAAGGGTATCAGGGAAGCGAGATATGCGCAGTCATAATTAAGACAGACTAAGTACTCAGGAAGCTAAATACTCTAAGGGTAGATAAATCTCCTGGACCAGATGGAATGCACCCTCGTGTTCTCAAAGGAAGTAACAGTGGATATTGCAGAGGCATTACCAATTATCTTCCAAAATCTAATAGATTTTGGCTTGGTTCCGGGTGACTGGGAGATTGCAAATGACACTCCGCTATTTAAGAAAAGGGCAAGGAAGCAAAAAGAAAATTATGGAATTGTTAGCTTAACATCGGTGGTTGGGAAGTTGTTGGAGTCGATTGTGAAGGATGAGGTTAAATAGTTCCTGGAGGCATATGACAATAGACAATAGGTGCAGAAGTAGACCATTCGGCCCTTCGAGCCTGCACCGCCATTTTGAGAACATGGCTGATCAATTACTATCAATACCCTGTCCCTGCCTCGTCCCCATATCCCTTGATATCCCTATCCATAAGATACCCATCTAGCTCCTTCTTGAAAGCATCCAGAGAATTGGCCTCCACTACCTTCCGAGGCAGTGCATTCCAGATCCCCACAACTCTCTGGGAGAAGAAGTTCTTACTTAACTAAGTCCTAAATGACCTACACCTTTTTCTCAAACCTTGCCTTCTGGTACTGGGCTCTCCAAGCATCTGGAACATATTTCCTACCTCTATCTTGTCCATTTCCTTAATTATCTTATATTTTTCAATCAGATCCCCTCTCAGTCTCCTTAATTCCAGCGTGTACAAGCCCAGTCTCTCAAATCTCTCTGCGTAAGACAGTCCAGACATCCCAGGAATTAACCTCGTGAATCTACGCCTGGATGTCCTTCCTTAACCCTGGAGACCAGAACTGTACACAATACTCCAGGTGTTGTCTCAGCAGGGCTCTGTACAAATGCAAGTGGATTCATTTGCTCTTGTACTCAATTCCCATTGTAATAAAGGAC
The DNA here is from genome assembly GCF_030144855.1 of Hypanus sabinus. Taxonomy (NCBI): domain Eukaryota; kingdom Metazoa; phylum Chordata; class Chondrichthyes; order Myliobatiformes; family Dasyatidae; genus Hypanus; species Hypanus sabinus. Next base: position 23,490,026 of record NC_082731.1, read on the forward strand.
AACATTCCATCAGCCTTCTTCACTGCCTGCTGCACTGATGAACAAGGACTCAGAGATCTCTTTGTATTTCTCGCTTACCCAACTCTGCACCGTTCAGATTATAATCTGCCTTCCTGTTCTTACTCCCAAAGTGGATAACCTCACACTTATTCACATTAAACGACATCTGCCAATTATCTGCCACTCACACAGCCTATCCAAGTCACCCTGAATTCTCCTGACATCTTCTTCACATGTCACACTGCCACCCAGCTTAGTATCATCAGCAAATTTGCTGATATTATTTTTCATGCCTTCATCCAAATCTGTAACGTAAATGGTAAACAGCTGTGGTCCCAATACCGAGCCCTGTGGTACCCCACTAGTCACCACCTGCCATTCCGAGAAACACCCATTCAACGCTACCCTTTGCTTTCTATCTGCCAACCAGTTTTCTATCCATGTCAATGACTTCCCCCCGATGCCCTGCGCTTGGAATTTAGCCACATTTTCTATGTGGGACCTTATCAAATGCCTTCTTAAAATCGAGGTAGTTTACATCCACTGGATCTCCCCCGTCGAACTTACCTGTTACATCTTCGAAGAACTACAACAGATTAGTCAAGTATGATTTACCGTTGGTAAATCCATGCTGGCTCGGCCCAATCCTATCACTGCTAGCTAGATATGCCACTATTTCATCCTTAATAATGGACTCTAGCATCTTTCCCAACACCGATGTCAGGCTGACAGGTCGATAGTTCTCTGTTTTCTCCCTACCTCATTTAAAAAAAAAAAGTGGAATAACAGTAGTCATTCTCCAATCCTCAGGAACTGATCCTGAATCTAAGGCACATTGGAAAATGATTATCAATGCATCCGCAATTTCCAGGGCCACCTCCTTTAGAACGCTAGGGTGCAGACGATCTTCACCTGGGGATTTGTCAGCCTTCAGTCCCATCAGTCTTCTCATCACCGTTTCCTTCCGAATGTCACTCTGTTTCATTTCCTCTGTTACCCTATGTCCTTGACACATCCATACATCTGAGAGATTGCTTGTGTTTTCCTTAGTGAAAACAGATCTAAAATACTCCTTAAATTCTTCTGCCATTTCTCTGTTTCCCATAATAATTTCACCCAATTCATTCTTCAAGGGCTCAAAATTGTTCTTAACTATATTCGTTCTCTTCACATACCTAAAAAAGCTTTTGCTATCCCCCTTTATATTTCTGGCTAGTTTCCGTTTGTACCTCATTTTTTCTCCCCGTATTGTCTTTTTAGTTAAGTTCTGTTGTTCCTTAAAAAACTTCCCAATCATCTGCCCTTCCACTCACCTTAGTTTTATAATATTTCCTTTTTTTAATGCTAAGCAATCTCTGACTTCCTTTGTCAACCACTGTGGCCCTTTTCACTCCTTTGAATCCTTCCTTCTCTGGGGGATGTACTGATTTTGCACCTTGTGCATTATTCACAAGAATACCTGCCATTGCTGTTCCACTGTCTTTTCTGCTAGGCTATCCGTCCAGTCAACTTTGGCCAGGTCTTCGCTCATGGCTCCATAGTTACCCCTGTACATCTGCAACACTGACACCTCCGAGCTGCCCTAATCCTTCTCAAATTGCAGATAAAAGCTTATCATATTGTGATCACTACCTCCTAATGGCTCCTTTACTGCGAGATCGCTTATCAAATCCTATACATTACATAACACAAAATCCAGAATAGTCTTGTCCCTGGTCGGCGCTCGTTCAAGCTGTTCCCAGAATGCATCCCGTAGGCACTCTACAAACTCCCTATCCTGTGCTCCAGCACCAACCTGATTCTCTCAGTTCATCTGCATGTTGAAATCCCCCATAACTACTGCGAAATTACCTTTGTCACATGCCAATGTTAACTCCCTATTCAACTTGCACCCAATATCCATGCTACTGTTTGGTGAAATGTTGACAACACCTATTTGGGTCCTTTTGCCCTTACTGTTCCTCAGTTTTATCCACACAGATTCTACTTCTCCTGACACTGTTTCCCCCCTTGCAAAGGACTGAATCTCATTCCTCAACAGCAGGGCCACGCCACCCCCTCTGCCCACATTTCAATCCCTACGACAGCAAGTACACCTTTTGTACATTCATTTCCCAGGTCTGATCTCCCTGCAGCCATGTCTCCGTTACCCCAACAACATCTTAGTTACCCATTCGCACCTGGGCTTCAAGCTCATCCGCCTTATTTCTGACACGTCGTGCATTCAGATATAGAATTTTTAACCCATTTCTCCTCTCTCTGTTTGAATCGCTGCCTATTGTGCTTAACCCAGCAACCCGAAATCCCATCGGGCTATCCGCCCATCGAATCTTGTTGTCCTTCCTAAATTTACTTATTCTTTCAACACATTTAAATCCATGTTCCGTCAGACCATCTCACTTTACATGAGTCTTCCTTATCACTTGTTCCGCCCCACCTTCCTGGACTATACACTTAGTATTCCGGAACCGTGTAGTCCCCACCCGTCCATTATTCTTCCTCTCGCTATCCTCCCTCACATTCTGGATCACCGCCCACTACAAGTTTATCTTAACCCCCCCCCCCCCCCCCCCAAGAAGCACTAGCAAACTTCCCTGCAAGAATGTTAGTACCGCTCCAGTTCAGGTGTAAACCGTCCCTTCGGAACAGATCCCACCTTCCCTGGAAGAAATTCCAATTATCTACAAACCTGAAGCCCTCCCTCCTGCACCATCATCTCAGCCACGTATTAAACTTTATAATCCTTCTGTTCCTTGCCTCACTCGCACGTGGAACAGGTAGCAATCCTGAGATTGATACCCTGGAGATCCTGCTCTTCAGCTTCGCACCTAACTCCCTGAACTCCCTACGCAGGACCCAGTCAGTAGTCCTACCCACGTCATTGGTCCCGACATGGACCACAACATCTGGATTCTTGCTCTCCCTCTCGAGAATAACCTGCACCCGATCTGAGATGTCACGGACCCCGGCACCAGGGAAGCAACATACTATCCGAGACTCCCGATCTTTCCCTCAAAATCTTCTATCCACCCCCCTGACTATAGAATACCCTCTCAATGCCGCTCTCTCCTCTTCCACCCTCCCCTTCCTAGTCAATGGTCCAACCACAGCGCCAAACACAGGACCACTGCAGCTTTTTCCTGGCAGTTCATACCCACCAACAGTCTCCAAAACAGTATACGTATTTTTTATGGCCACAGGTGTGCTCTTCTCTCTGTTTTCTCCCCCTGTCACTCTTGACTGTCACCAATTTGTCTACCTCCTGACTTTTCGGTGTTACTGCCTTCCGATAGCTCTTATCTATCTCTGCCTGTGCCTCCCGAATGATTCGTAGTTCGGAACACACCACTGCTCTAAATGTCTCCCGCATTTCCTGATCCTAGATTAGTCAGAATATATGAAAAACAGGTTTATTGTCATAGTCCTCTTGCGCCGAAGCCCGCTGAGCCAAAGCCCAGCACTCTGCCCCTGAGTACTCCGCTGCCCGCTCCTGAAAGTCGGTCGCATTCTAAAGCCCGCGCTCGTCGCTGACGACAAGATAGGCAGAACACAGCATGGTTCCCTTAAAGGAAAATCCTGCCTGGCAAACCGAGTGGAATTTTCTGAATAAATTACAAGTAGGCTAGACAACGGACATGTAGTGGATGTCGTGTATTTTGATTTTCAGTCTGCCTTTGACAAGGTGCCGCACATGAGGCTGCTAACCAAGATAAGAGCCCATGGAATTACATGAAAGTTACCTACGTGGATAGAGCGTTGGTTGATTAGCAGCAAACAGAGAGTGGGAATAAAGGGATCCCATTCTGGTTGGCTGCTGGTTACTAATAGTGTTGCTTCAGGGGATCCTTGTTCGGGCTGCTTCTTTTTGACGTTGTATATCAACGATTTAGATTAACCCTGCAAGCGTAAGTGTTACAGCTGCCCTACACCTCATCTCTTACCATCAATCAGGGCCCCAAGCAGTCCTTCCAGGTGAGGCAACACTTGACTTGAGTCTGTTGGGGTAATATACTGCATACGGTGCTCCCGGTGCGTTCTCCTCTACAGGGGCGAGACTCGACGCAGATTGCGGGACCGCTTTGTCGAGCAACTACGCTCCGTCCGCCACAACAGACATGATCTCCCGTTTGCCACTGAATTCAACTCACCTTCATATTCCCATTCGGATATGTCCATACATGTCTTCCTCAACTGCCATGATGAGGCCAAACTTCGTTTGAAGGAACATCTCATATACCGTCTGGGTAGTCTCCAGCCTCTTTGTATGAACATCGAATTTTCCAACTTCCAGTAATTATCTCGCCCTCACTACACCCATCCCATCTTCACTCAGTCTCCTCTTCTAGCTGCCTATCACCTCTCATGACTCTGCCTTCTTCTACTACCCATGTTGCTTTCCCCATTGATTCCTCCTTCATCTCTCCTGCCTGTCCCCTCCCTGCTCCCCTTCCACCACTCTTTGAGCTTTCCTCTGGTTGGTTTTCCTCCCTCCCCCCACCTTCTTTATAAGGCCCCTGCCCCACCCCCTCTTTTTCAGTCCTGACGAATGGTCTCGACACGTAACGTTGACTGCTTCTGCAGCGGATGCTACCCGACGTGCTGAGTTCATCCAGCCGTTTTGTACGACCTGATTTGTCCACAGCATCTACAGTGATAATGGATTAGATGACTTTTGGCTAAACTTGCTGATGATACGAAGACAGGTGGAGGGGCCGGTGGTGTTGAGGAAACAGGGAGTCTACCGAGATACTTGGATAGATTTGGGGAAACGGCAAAGAAGTGGCAAAAGAAATACAATGTCGGAAATTATACGGTAATGCACGTTGGTAGAAGAAATAAACGGGCAGTCTATTATTTAAATTAGAAGAAAATCCAAAGCTCTGATATGCAACGGGGCTTGGGATTTCTCGTGCAGGATATCCTTAAGGTTAACCTCCAGGTTGCGTCGGTGAAGAAGAAAGCGAATGCAATGTTGGCAGTAATTTCTGCAGGAATAGAGTAAAGTAGCAGGGATGTGATGTTTAGGTTCTATAAGGCACTGGTAAGACACTCACCTGGAATACAGTGTGCAGTTTTGAGCTCCGTTTATATGAAGGGATGCGCTGACTTTGGAGAGAGTTCAGAGAAGATTCACTAGAATGATTACGGTAATGAGAGGGTTATCACATGAGAAAAGTTTGACAGCTTTTGGACTGTACTCCTTAGAGTTTAGAGAAATGAGGCGGGACCTCATATAAAAATTCCGAATGCTCAAAGGCATGGACAGAATGGTGTGGAAAAGTTGTTTCCCATGGGGCTGTGGTGGTGTTTTCTAGTACGGGAGGACATGACTTGAGGATTACAGGGCACCTATTCAGAACGGAGATGCGGATATTTTTTTTTAAGCCTGAGTGTCGTGCATCTGTGGAATTTGTTGCCACTGGTGGCAGTGGAGGCCGGATCATTGGGTGTATTTAAGGCAGAGTTTTATGGATATCTGTGAAGTCAGTGCATCAAACGTTATGCTGAGAAGGCGGGGGAATGGGACTAGAGTGGAGATTGGTTCAGTTCATGATGAAATTGCGGAGCAGTCTAAATGGGCGTATGGCCGATGTCTGCTCCTTTGTCTTATGGTCTTATGGTCTTATGGTCTAAAATGTATTCAGATAATCTATAAGTTGTGCACTGGTATAGCAGTGTTTGATAAGAAAATTGGAACATCATCTGCATACAATTTATATTTTTGTGAAGTTAGACCTTTCTCTCTTTTTATATATTTTTATTAAATTTAAATAAACATAAAAGAAACATAGATACAGCGAGTTTCAGAATTGTTACGTATTCAGGCAACAATAAATGCATGAGTTAGGCAAGGGGTTTTATTAAACACTGAAAACAAGCCCCACAAAAGTAACAAACAGCTGGAAATCAGCTGCTGTGCGGCAGCTTAAACAGTCCTTAAAACGATGTTGCAAAAACAGTTCTTTAACGTAGCATTGCCAAACGTTCGAAATGCTCACAGTCCATTTAAGGGAGACACTTTTTAAGACGATTTAAATTCTCTGTCACGTTGCTTTGCTTCAGTCCACGAAGTCGAACCTTTTCCCACGAAGAATTTACGAAACGTAACGGCTTAAAGGCACTGAATTTCCTTAATCACACTGTCCTCAATGTTCTGCTATCCCGCTGAGATTAACACAAGAACAGTCAACGAAACCCTTCTGAATATGGATTGAACTAGAGCGAAAGCGTTTCACCGTCTAAAATTGATTCTCCTCTATCTTTAACTCCCGAACTCCGATCTTCACTCTCCACTGATTCTCAACTAGCAGTATAGTAAAGAAACTGCTGGCAATGACCTTTTAAACCTTAGGCATTAGATAAAACTTCATCTTTCAACTAAACTGCGTCATCACATTAAATCACGCAGCATCATGAAGTCACCATGGCAAATCCAGTCACGAACTACCCTGTAAAAAAAAACTGTCACATGATCTCTACTGTAGGGACAATGACGTCATCTCCCCATCACAAGGCCAATATAACTTCAACCCCAGTCATATGACAAGGTTACCACTGTCATGTCACGAGTACGTAACACCTCACTCCAAAAAACTTTTTTGGTCTGACAAGAACAAAAAAATTTAACAAATTCTTAGAAGAAAAACAAATGCATACATTTTATAACTTAAATAATATACAATACCATCGTATAACAGCTTATAACTCAATACAGTAGGAGTGTTACAATTGAAAATAAACACTACATAAAAAATTGCATTGTACATTCAACATCGAGATGGACAATCAGCAACCACATTATCTTTACCTTTAATATGAGTTATCACAACATTGTACTCTTGTAACATCAAACTCCAATTTAATAATCTTCTGTTTTTGTTTTTCATCTTACTTAGAAAAACTAACGGATTATAATCTGTGTAAACAATGTGGTTTATGAGTTGTACCAACATATACCTCAAAATATTCCAAAGCTAAAACAAGAGTTAACAATTCCTTCTCTATTGTCGAATAGTTTCTTTGATGCTTATTAAATTTCTTAGAAAAGCAAACAACGTGATGATCAACCTCATCAGACTCATTCCTTTGCTTTAATCCTGCCCCCGCAGCCTGATCAACTAGTATTTACAGATAATGAAAAAGGATTTTCAATGTCAGGAACCTTGATCACAGGTTGTTGACATATAATTGTTTTCAATTTTCCAAATGCTTCTTGACAAGGCAATGGGGGGTTCTAACAAACTTCACATTCTTCTGCAGAAGGTTATTTAACGGAAGGGCAACATTAGCAAAATTCTTACAAAATTTTCGATAATAACCTACCATTCCCAAAAATCTTCTAAGATATTTTTTTCCCCGTTGGAGTGGAAATTTCTAAAATTGCCCGAACTTTTGCCTGAAAATGAGCTACCTTACCTTGACCCACAACATAACCAAGGTAGGTCATAGTGGCATGCACACATTCTCTTTTAGCTAAATTAATAGTTATGTTAGCTTTTGAAAGCCTTTCAAACAATTTCTCCACCGCAATAATGTGTGCTTCCCAAGTATCATTTCCTGTCACTAAATCATCAATATAAGCATCAGTATCTTTCAATCCCTGAATCACAGAGTTAATCATCCTCTGGAAAGTACCAGCGGCATTCTTCATCCCAAATGGAAGAACATAATACTCATATAACCCAGATGGAGTTACAAATGCAGAAATCTCTCTACCTCTGTCCGTTAATGGAACGCACCAATACCCTTTGAATAATTCAATCTTTGTAAGGTACTTAGCTTTTCCAACTTTATCTACACAATCATCTACTCTAGGAATTGGATATGCATCTGTTTTCGTTACAGCATTCACCTTCCTATAGTCCGTACAATACCTAATACTACCATCTGGTTTTGGCACCATAACACACGGTTAACTCCAATTCGAGTTAGAATTTCTCATAATATTATTCTGTAACATATATCCAATTTCTTTCTCAGCAAGTTCACATTTTTCTATATTCATCCTATATGTTTGATAGGTTTGGCATCTCCAACATCTTCATCATGTGAAGCTATAGTAGTCGTTCTCGGGAACATCTGGAAACAACTCCATATATTTAAAAAATAATTCCTTCATCTTTTGCTTCTGCTCTAGCTGTAATCTAGCTGTGCTAATTTCTCATCAATATTTTCCAGAATGGTTGAATGTGGTAACCTAACAGAAACAATGTTGGATTTAGAATGAAAGTCAGATGAATCTTCTATCATGTTCCTAGTTAAGTCAAACTCATTCTCACTAAACAAAACAGTCACAGTATCAGATTGCTTCTCAAAATATGGTTTTATCATATTTATATGGCAAAGTTGTGTTGAGCTTCTACGATCTGGAGTTTTTATCACGTAATCCACATCATTGATTTTTGACACAATTTCATAAGGACCATGAAATCTAGCTTGTAAAGGATTTGTCTGCACTGGGAAAAGTACCAACACCTTATCTCCAGGCTTAAACCTCCTCATCCTAGCTTCTTTATCATAGCAAGTCTTCACTTTCTCCTGAGTCGTCGTTAAATTTTCCTTGGTTAAGCTAGAAGCTTTATGTACCCTTTCCTTAAATTTCAACACATAGTCGAACAAATTAGTGTGTACTTCCTTACTAATCCACTGTTATTTCAATAAAGCGAAATGTCCTCTAATTCTATGCCCAAACACAAGTTCAAATAGACTAAAACCTAGATTCCTGTACCGATTCTCTTGCTGCAAATAAACTTAAGTTTATACATTCATCCCAGTCACTTTCATTTTCCACACAATATGTCCTAATCATATTCGTGAGGGTAGAATGAAACCTCTCCAAGGCACCTTGCAACTCTGGATGGTATGCAGACGAAGTGATTTGCTTAGATCCCAATTTATAAACTATCTGTTGAAACAATCCGGACATAAAATTACTGTCTTGATCAGTTTGTATTTCCTTAGGTAATCGAAAATAAGTAAAGAATTTTATAAGGGCTTTGTCACAGTTTTAGCGTTTATATTCCTAAGTGGTACTGCCTCTGGAAACCTAGACGAAGTACAAATGACAGTCAACATATACTGCTAACCAATTTTTGTCTTTGGTAATGGACCAACACAATCTACAATAACTTTTGAAAACGGTTCACCAAATGCTGGAATAGGTTGTAATGGAGCTACTAGTGTAACCTTATTTGGTTTACCCACAACTTAACAAGTATGGCAAGTTTTACAAAACATCGCCACATTTTTACTTAAACCAGGCCAGTAAAAATGTTTTAAAATCTTGTCCAGAGTTTTCCTTACCCATTGATGTCCACCTAAAGACACACTATGAGCTAAAGTCAAAATCTCATTTCGATAAACTTTCGGGAAAACTACCTGGTAAACAACATTCCAATCCTCACGTGCAGGAATTGTAGGCGATCACCACTTGCTCAACAACACTCCTTTTTCCAAGTAATATCCTACTGGCACCTTCTCAATTTCACTACCAAGTAAAGCTTGCTCTCTTAATATTATAATCTCAGGGTCTCTATTCTGTTCTGCTATCATCGCCTTCCGAGACAGAGATAAATCTTCATAGTCCAACTTACTCCCAGAATCTTGTTCAAGCAACGAAGATAAGAAAGTCTCTGACACATCCTCAAAACTCGAACCCTGAGTTAAACAGTCCTGAGTAACAACCTCATATTGCGCATCAATCTTTTTAGCCATAGCTCTAGTCACAACACAGGAAGAGTCTGTGTTAGAATTCAACTGACTCCATTGTCAAATGCACTTCAGGAAAAACTTGTCCACCTGCCAAGTCATTACCTAACAATAAAGAAATACCCTTCACAGTTAAGCTATGCTGTAATCCTACTTCAACAAATCCTGTAACTAACCCTGACTTTAAATTTTCCTTATGTAAATGGACAGGCATAAATTCACTCCCAACACCTCATATGTAATTTACCTCACCAGTATCAGACTCTTCATTAAACTTCAACACACTGTCTAACATCAGTGATTGAGAAGCTGCAGTATCCCTAAGGATTTTTATTGGCACCAGAGAAGATCCTTCTTTCAAGGATACAAACCCTTCAGTTATAAAATGATCATATCCCTTTCTAACTTGGTCAGACTCTAAGAAAGTCTCATTTGAGTTTATCAAACCCTGTAGCTTTAAAAGTGCTTCAGTATGTTGCACACACGAATCTGGAACAGCTTCCTTCTCCTTCTTTTTCAATCTGAAACAGTTAGCGATTACATGGCCAGGCGTCTTACAATAGTTACAAATAAGACCAAATTCTCTTTCCCTCACAGGTTTTCCTTCCTCCTTACCTTTCTCATTAACTTTTGATTTAATTTCTGACTTACCTTGATTCTCCATATTATTTTTCCTCTTAACATTTCTGCCATGATGAAATTAATTCTTATGGATTAAAACATACTCATCAGCTAATCTAGCATAGTCCTGCAATTTATCACTTCCATCTCATTTAAATAGGTCCTTACTTCAACAGGAATGCTTTTTTTAAATCGCTCCATTAACATCAGCACTCTCAATGTATCATAGTCCCCATTTGCATATTTAGAAGAAACCCATCTCTCAAAACACACAGCTTTATCATAGGCAAATTCCACATAAGTTTTTTTTTTTTCCCACAGACTTTTCAAACTTCTGAATCTTTCCCTATAAGCTTCTGGAACAAAGTCGTATGCTTTTAGAATATGCATTTTTCACAATATCATAATCAAGTTCTTGCACAACAGTTAAAGTTGTGTAAACTTGTTGTGCTTTACCTTTAATTGCAATCTGTAACAACACTGACCATTTATCTCTCGGCCACTCTGTCATCCGAGCAATAGTTTCAAAATGTTGAAAATATCTTTCCACTTCTGTTTCATTAAATGGAGGGACGAATTTAATGTCTCGACTAGCAACAAACGGTTTTCTAGAACTAGAAGACTGATTCCCAGACATTAATTCCGTCATTGCTTATTCAAATTCCCTCTTTTTTTGATCAGTTTCTAAATTACAACGCTCCAATGCTGCTTTACTTTGTTCCAACCTCATTTGTTCGATTTGCAACTGCATCTCCAGATTACTTAAAGGAAACGACCCTAAAATCGATTCATCAAAATCACCCGAATTCACATAGTGTGACGCGATTTTTCTCTGAATAACAGCCTTAGATGTAGTCTGCAAAATACCATTAAGTTGCAAGTTACTCGCCATCTCAGACATCTCAGTCTTTCTCGCCTTCGCCAACAACTCCGCATCAGGCGAAACCAGAAACTCATCAAAATTCATTGTTGCCGAAAACCACTCACAAGCCAATCAAACAAGGGAATCGAGTAAACATCCGATCCAAAACACCGACTCAAAAGTTAGCAAGCATTTAAACTCAAACGATCCAATCCAGATGCAGCCCCCATATTTATGTTACGGATTCAGGCAACAATAAATATATGAGTTAGGCAAGGATTTATATACCAAGTAACACCTTTATTAAATACTGAAAACAAACCCGCCAAAAGTAAACAAACACTAACGTAACCGGAAATCAGCTGCTGTGCGGCAGATTAAACAGTTCTTAAAGCGATGCAGCTCAAATATTTCTTAAAGCGATGTTGCAAAGCCAGTTCTTTAAAGTAGTATTGCCAAAAGTTCGAAATGCTCACAGTTCATTGAAGGGAGATACTTTTTAAGACGATTTAAATTCTCTTTCACGTCGCTTTGCTTCAGTCCCCGAATTCGAACTCTTTCCCACAAAGACTTTACGAAACGTAACCACTTAAAGGCACTGACCTTTCTTTTAACACACTGTCCTCAATCTTCTGCTATCCCGCAGAGAGTAACACGAGAACAGTCATCGAAAACCTTCCGAATAAGGATAAAAAATGGTCTCACCCGTTTCACCGTCGAAAACCGATTTTCCTCGATCTTTAACCCCCGAACTCCACTCTTCACTCTCCACTGATTCTCAACTAGCAGTACAGTAAATAAACTGCTGGCAATGACTTTTTAAACCTTAGGCATTAGATAAAACTTCATCTTTCAACTAAACTGAGTCATCACATTAAATCACGCAGCGGCATGGAGACAACATGGCAAATCCAGCCACAATAGCCACCCCCCCCCCCCTTTACAGGGTGGGGTCTTCCTTTTATACCCTATAGAAAAAAACCTGTCACATGATCTCTATTGGCGGGAAAATGAAGTCACTCCACCATCACAAGGCCATTACCTCAAGTCCAGTATAACTTCAACCCCAGTCACATGTCAAGGGTACCACTGTCATGTCCCGAGTACGTAACAGAATACATAACTAATAGGTTGTAGAATAAATACAAATAGATGATTAACCATACATAATAAACTCCCAAACTCATAGTGATTACGAAAAAAGGGGTAAATAATAAAAAAACTCCAAAGAAAAAACTAACCATTATGAAAAATATACAATGCAACGTCAATAACTCCATACCTGTACATAAATAACTAAGGTTAATAAAAGTAACGTTTATGAACTGTCAACTTAATTCATATGAAAATGTTGAATAAATGGTATCCAAGTTTCTTCAAATTTAATTGAAGGGTCAAAAACAACTCCTCTAATTTTTTTCTAAAATTTAATAAGAATTAATTTGAGAAAACCACAAAAATATGGTTAGAGGATTAATTTATTTCCAATTTAATAGGATAGGTCTTCTAGCCATTAACGTAACAAAATGCAATTAACCGCCGAGCTGAGGGGGATAAACAACTATTATCCACCATTGGTAAACCAAAAATTGCAGTAATAGAATTTGACTGCAATTTAATATTGAGAACTTTTGAAATGATACCGAAAATATCGTTCCAATAATTCTTCAAACAAAGGGAATACCAAAACATGTGGGCCAATGAAGCAACTTCAGAATGACATCTGTCACAGGACGGGTTAACATAAGAGTAAAATTGAACAGGTTTATCATTAGGCATATGAGCCCTATGTACAAACTTAAATTGCATTAAGGCATGTTCAGCACAAATAGAAGAAGAATCGACTAATTTTAAAATGTTCTCCCACTGCGCAGTGGTAGAAGACAATGACATTCTGTTTCCCATTCCTTCTTAATTTTTCCTGATACTTCTGGCTGTCTTTTCATGATCATATTATAAATGTTGGCAACTAAACCCTTCAGGCAAGCATTCAGTGCTCTTTTTTTTCTTTCCGTAATGTCCATTGGACATAATTTCGGAAAAACATACTGCAACATGTTATTCAAGAACTTTCTAAATTGCAAGTTACAAAAAAAATGAGATTTAGGCAAATTATATTTATTAGATAGCTGTTCAAAGGACAGAATTATTGTCTAAAAAAAGGGCAGGAAAACATGTTATACCTTTTGTTTTCCATAATACAAAGGCATGATCCATAAATGAGGGCCGAAAATAAAGGTTAGGTATAATAGGGCTTGATAAGATAAACTTATTCAAGCCAACGAATTTACGAAATTGAAACCATATTCGTAATGTATGTCTAACTATAGGATTGGTTACATGTGTTTTCAATTACGATAAAAAAAGGAAGCGTAATCCTAAAATACAAAACAATGAGAAGTCTTGTATAGATTTACATTCCAAACTTACCCATTGTGGCCAAGATACTACAATCGATTCTTGTATCCAAAGTATTAAATATCGAATATTAAACGCCCAATAGTAAAATCTCAAGTTTGGCAGAGACAAACCGTCCTCCTTCAGAGGCTTCTGTAAATAATTTTTAGTTAATATAGGATTTTTCTTCTGCCACACATACGAGGATATTTTGGAGTCAATAATGTCAAAAACAGATTTAGGAATAAAAATTGGTAATGCTAGGTATGAATATAAGAAATTGGCTAAGACTATCATTTTAATAGCATTAATTCGAACAACCAATGGCAAAAATATTGAATTTAGTCCTATGTCTGGAGCAGATATCTTGGGGTCTCGCCATATAGCCTGAAACAATGGCTCGAGCACTTGTGTGAAAAGTTGTACCGATGAAGGGCAGCCCTGCCGGCTGCCCCTCAGAATACTAAAATTATCGGACCTAATCTCATTAGTGAGAACTGCAGCCAAAGGGCCATTATATACAACCGTCACCCAATTAGGAAAATTATTGCCCAAACCAAATCGTTCTGATGTAAAAAATACTACTGCCATTCGACACAATCAATGGCCTTTTCTGCATCTAAGGAAACAATCAAGCCTGTTGCGGACATGCCTGAATCTCAGTAAGTAATATTCTGATATTGTTAGATGATCTACGGCCTTTTACAATACCCTTTTGATCATCTTCAATGACAAAAGATAAAACAATTTCTGATCGCACGCTAAGGTTTCAGGTAAGAGTTTTAAGTTAGCATTTAAAAATGAAATAGGCCTGTAGGAGGCACAATCATCAGGGGTCTGACCTGTCTTTAGGATTAGGTAGAAATTAGCTTCTCTCAATAATGGTGGGAGCAGACCACAATTAAATCCATGATTGAACAATTTTAGCTTAGGCTCTGATAATAACTCTGTCATATCTTTATAGAATTTATTTATGAGTGCATCAGGACAAGGAGTCTTCCCACTTTGCAGCTGTCTCACAGCTTCCTGTATACCATGTATAGATAACGGTGCATTAAGAAACAATCGTTGTTCAGAAAATGTCAATTTTATTTTAGCTGCCTGTATAAGTGAGGAGTTTAGTGTACAGCGTAGGGCTGTGATATCTTAAAATTTGGCTGCACACGGGTTCTTAACAGAATCTTTTTCAGCTGCCGCAAGCCTTGGTTCCTTTAGGCGCTGTTATTCTGCGGTTGGTCGGTTCTTAAAGACTGACCTTGTTAACATTCCCGACAATGACAGCAATTAAAACATTAAAAATGGTTCGACGGACATCAAGACCGGTGTTTATTTCACCGCCAGATGTACCTTAAGTCAGTCTGCAGAGTTCAGTGCTTGGATAGACAAAGGAAGTTATGATTTTTAGCCATTAGTGAGACTTATTTGCAGAATTGACATGAATAACAACTCAGTGTCCCGCCCTTCCTTTGCTTTGGACGCGACAGAAGAGGACGGATTAAATATAAACAATTGTGTTACCAGTCAATGAAAGGTCGTGACAAAGTTCAGTCGGCGGTCCCATAAGCCATCGGCGCAGGACAGTAGCTTTGCGCCGTCGAATGCAGTCCTCTCGTCATCCTACGTCATCTTCTGCTACCGCTGACATCTCCATGCATCTCATGTGCCCACTTTGGGTTTTCATTGCACACAACTCACCAATGTGAGTCGTTACGGCTGGACGGAGAATTCCGAAAGGCATGACCACATCAATTGGTCTATATAACGAATCACTCAATAATCAGAGACGTAAAGGAGGAATTTTGTCGAGAGGTCACAGAAAGATGAAAGAAACTATGAGGTTGTTAGACCGGTGATATTAACTTACCACATATTGTTCTGGACTCCAATGCGGTAGAAGGTCTCGATGAGGTAAAGTTTGTCAAATGTGTTCGGGAAAGATTCCTTTATCGCTACGCAGAAACACAAATGAGATTTTGTGCGATAGTTGATGTCCCGAAAAGTCTCTTGTATATGCTGCCGGTTCTAACTGCAGAAGCATCGATTGCAGTCAACGTCTTGATGCCAAACTTACCATTTTCATGAGGGATTGTCAGTCCTTCCTGATTAGTTAGTCCTCAACCAAAAGTATTTCTGCTATCTTAATGTGTATAAACTTATAATCCAGTTCTAACCTATGGTGTGATTTTTTTTCCCGTTGATCACCTTATTATTTTCATGCCTTACTCCAAAGCTTTATATACAGGCGGTCCCAAAAAGCCATCGGCGCAGGACAGCAGCTTTGCGTCGTCAAATACAATTTTCTGTTCGTTAGCTATGTCACCTTCTGCTACCGCAGACGTATCCATACACCTCATGTGCTCACCTTGGGTTGCCACAGCACGCCCATCAACCGGAAATTCGCTGCTTTGTATGCATAGTAGATCTAGCCGCACTGAGACCCGCATCATCTTTGAACCGCATAAACAGAAATGTGAGCGCTCTTTGCTGTTTTTTGCACGTACTTATCCGTTATTTCATTAGGATCATGGCGACTTTCCGGGACAAACGGGGAAATTTGAAAGATATGCGGTAGCTTTTTCCACGATTTGAGAAGCCCTGATTCTTTTTCCCCCACATTCCCCTGGTAACCATCAGGCAAGAATTTTTTCCTCAATTGTCTCCTGTTCAGAAATTGTTTTCTCATGGTTAATCAACACAGAATTGACCGCTCTATGCTGTGATGCGTGAGGACAAATATTGTTTTGCTGTATGAGTACTTTTTTAGTTGGCATCCAATAGAGGCCATGCCCAATGACTCCATTCCGGGTCAGTCGTATTAAAATAGCCGGGATCTAAGGGCAACAATTCTTCTCCTTCCCCAACGTCAACAGAATATTTGGACGTACGACGTTCAGATTGGAGTCGCGTTTACCAATAATTCATATCCAACAGGTGGCATAGTGTCGGAATTCGAGGCGAGAGGTTGCGTGTTCGAATCCGGCCGACTGCCTTGCAGCTTTCCATCCGTGTTGGGTTGAGTGTCGAGCTAGCAACTCGACATCTTAATAAAGAAACGCCAAAAAACGCCGGATGATTGGCAAACACCAAATAATCGGTGCAAAAGGCTTGCCATGACGGTATTCCGGTTACTTCTCCAAGAGGAGTTACGTGCTGCCCTTACGTGTACCCGCTGCTCTGTTTTTCAGATGAAGCCTTTTTCTCTATTTCTTACAGGATAGATAGTGGCACAACAAAATATGGTCTCCTAAAGGAAATCAACCGTCAATAGGAACACACGACACTAAAGCAGCAGGAAGCTAATTCCAAACAACTCTTCCGATCACAACAGCAATCTACCTCCTAGATCTCAGTCCAACAATGCAGTATACGAACGCTTCAACAGATCTGCAACGCGATGGTGCAACTTCTTGTCATAGTGCATTTTACACTTCGAACTCCCGCCATCTCTATATTACCAAGTACAGAGCCAAGACAAACCTCCTCAGCTCTCTCCTACCTTGGCGACGGTGTCGTCGTCAGCTTTAATTGGGTAATTGAAATCGTCATTTGCAATAAATATTACTAACACGCTGCTAAGTTACGTTCGCTCATCGACCATCAAGGAAGTGGAGAGTGATTAGCATACCAGATACTTTGCCTGATTGATTCATGTTCGGTTCTAATGGCGTCCTCGATTTTAGGATTCGCCTATTAGCATCAGGATATATCAGGACTTTTGTGCGATTTGCATAGACGTTGGAAGCCCGAAAAACACGAAGGATTATAAGCACTAGCCATCATAATTTACAACTTGCTGATGGTACGACCATCTCCAATATCTTCCAGAAAGCTTGTTCCATTCCCAGAAATATTCTGCGCGGTAGGATACTCATCATCAAGGCGTATAGAACCAGCGCTTCTCCTAGGAAATCGCTCATTGCCCAGACCCATTCATCTCCCTCCCCAAGAGTATGATGGAATAGTGGCGTAATGTAATTTGGCCTTAATGTGCACCCTTCGATCACCCACAAATCCATTTTCTACACCGTCCAGTAGAAGGCACAAGCAACTGGAGACGACTGGCCTTCTTTGTCCTACCAGTAACTTAACTTGATTCTCATACTCTGTATTCCTCCACACCTCGACTGCTATACGTGTATAGAAGGCTACAATGGAGTACATGCAGTAGGAAACATTGAGGAAAGGTCACACTGTCTGCACATTCGAATCCTCATCCGGCTGATCTCGAACACCGAGTCACCCTTCTCACCGATGAACTGGGGAAACCATCGGTCTGCAATTTCGTTTGACTTCGGACGAAATATCCCACGACCTTACCAAATTTCCACAGCAATACACTTTCTTAGCCATTGCCCTCAGTAAAATTGAAGTCTGCATTCTACTCCCTCACAGCCCGCATCTCCTGCAAATCAACCCTCTCCGATTGCGTCCGTTATACATCGCTCACCCTGAGAATCGAGCCTTGAATGATTATATCTCAGATGCGGCACTGAATACCTGCATTCAAACATCCCAGTACTCAGCCCGCTGAAGAGTGTTTATGTGAATGAAGAGTAAATACATTCTGGTGTTCTTCCATGCATTCACTACTGTAGAATTTACACAATTTAGAATTTTAAATACGGAATTTTGAATTCACGTTCGAAGAATGTCAAACTCTCCACTAGATAGATAGTGCTTTAAAAACTCTCCCAGGAATAGGATCTCCATCAAACTGGATCGACAGACCGTTAGCGAGTTGAGCAGAAGACGGCGTTCATAACACCGCCCGCTCCAAGGAACACTCGGTGATTCATATTGGATTTCACTGTTATTGTATCAAAAGGAAATCTAAGTAAAGAGAAGGGAGCAAAAAAAGCTCTATACTTGGTCTTTTTTTCATGGGGCGGCGATTTGACCTTTGCTGCACATGCTTTTAATTTCATTTAACACGTGATCTGTTATGTAACTATAGAAAGAACGTTTATTTTCATTTTTAGAGTCTTTTTTCTTGGTACATAATCTAGTACAGCTATAACATAATACCAAACATCAACAAATTGACATGTATACAATAAAGCTGAAGAAACAAAAATCTGATCGTAATAAGGAAAATGAAAAAAAAAAAAATATATATATGTAAGGAACTGAAGTGAAAAAAGAGCCCCAACTAGCTGAGAACAAAAAAGTCAATAACTACAAAAAAAGAAAACAAACAAGTTACATTAGGAATCAACCCCCGGAGCAATACCTCCTACAATCATCTATTTATATAGACACACACACACACACACACAAACACACACACACACACACACACACGCACACATACACACACACACACACACACACACACACACACACACACACACACACACACACACACACACACACACACACACACACAGACAGATGTATATATATAAAACGAAAAATAATCATCAACCACCAATTCTTGTTTATACAGAATAAGATTGAAAGGAAACCATATAAAATAGTTCAAATCAAATCATTATATTTGGCAAAATAGCCCCATCTTCTCTCAAAATCTAACCGGGGATCAAAAGTACTTCTTCTAATATTTGTTTCCAAACTGAAACATTACATTGCTTGAGAGAAGCTGTCAATTAATTCAGGGAGAGATGCATCTTCCTATTTTAATGAAACAGCCATTCTTGCCAATAATATAACAAATGCAATGACATGTTGATCTGAAAATGAAATACCCAGGATATGATGCGTGACTATTCCAAATAGAACAGTCCGTCAATTAGGTTGTAATTTAATTTTCAGAGCTATAAATATTGTGGAAAATAAAGATTTCAAAAACGATTTTAATAAAGACCATGAATAAGACTTCTGTGACAAAGTAGCTGCATCAGTTTTACACCTATCGCTGTAGTTGCCTACACTAGGAAATATTTTATAGAGGCTCTCCTTTCTTCAATAATAACGGTGAACAATTTTAAACTACATTAAACAGTGATTGTCACATTTAGAAGAACAATTTATTTTTTTCAAAACTCGCATCCAATCTTCATTAACAAAGGTCATATTAAGTTTTCTCTCCCAGTCTTGTTTAATCTTTTGTGAGAGGTTCACATTTTGTAATAAAAATAATTTATAAATTCTACTGCCGGATGCTCTCACTAAAGAGTTCATCTTCAAAATGGTATCCCACAAATTAGATTCTTCCAAATATGCATACTTAGATAAATAGTGCTGTAAAACATGTCTAACCTCAAAATATTGCTGAAAATCTGAATGGGCAAGAGCATATTTATTAATTAAGTCTTCAAAAGTCATCAATCGGCCATCACAAAATAAACCTATAAAAGAACGGATCCCTTTATTTCTCCATAGGAAAAAATGTGATTGCTTATTGAATGTTTAAATACAAAGTTTCGATATGAAGAACTAGATAACTTAATTTGTTTAAGATTTAAAAATTGCGAAACTGAAATCAAATCTGTTAGGACTGTTTAATAACAGGAGCAAGATTTAAATTTGGAAATTTAAAGTGCTGTAAACGTAATGCAGCTCCTACTATTGGTTAAATGAAATTGTTTAATTCAAATCAACCCAAACTGGTTTTCTGGCTCTTGCAAAAGCATCATTCTCTGATATTAACAGCCGAATAATGCAGTCTTAATTATGAAGTTCAAGTCCACCATCTTTTTTAGATTTTTGTAAATGATACTTGTTATTGGTCTTTTATGGTTCCAAATAAAGGAAGAAATAAGAGAGTCTGTTTGATCAAATATTTTTAGTTAAAAAGATAGGTATATTTTGGAAAATACATAAAAATCTTAGTCAATCATTATTTTTACAGTATGTATACGACCTATTAAAGAGGGATTAAGAGGATTTCATCTAGAAAGTACTTGTTTCATGGTCCATTAAAGTAACTATATGAGCTTGATAAAGATCTTTATATTTTTTCGCAATTATAATAACTAAATATATAAAGTAATTGACAATTCTCAAAGGAATTTCATTATATATAAAAACAGGGGAATTTAATGGAAACAATTCACTTTTAATCAAGATAAGTATATATCATTACAATTATTTATTCAATTTATTCAAGTTAAGTATATATCATTACAATATCATTACAATTTAGCAAAACTAGGAATTGATTCCTCAGAAATCGAAATAAAAAGCAAAACATCATCTGCATAAAAAAATGTTATGTATAATTCCATACATAGAAATAGCATGAATATTTTTAGATTCACGCAGTGTTATGGCCAAAGGATCCAATACATGATTAAATAATAAAGGGCTTAATGGACATCCCTGTCTAGTACCACGTGAAAGTGAAGAAAAGAAGACCTGAAATTATTACTAAAAACCATGGCAATGCGATGCTTATAAATCATTTCAATTCACCTATTGAAATTATTACAAGAAAACAATTCTTCAAGTAATTTAAAATGTATGACACCTCAGCTCCATCAAATGCATTTTCTGCGTCGAGACAGATAACAAATTGAATTTGCTTAGCTAATGGCGAATATAAAATGTTCATCAATCTCTGAACATTGGAGAAAGAAAACGGCCTTTACTAAAGCCAGTTTGATCCACAGAGATGATTTTAGTTAATATTTTCCAAACGGGTAGTCATATTTTAGAGATAATTTCTGCATCCGCATTTAATAGCGAAATAGTTCTCCATGATGACCAATCAGTAGGATCTCTATCTTTCTTAAGAATTAAGGCAATAGATGCTTCATAAAATGAATAAGGTAAACTAGCCTTCTTTATGGATTCATTAAATATTACCAAAAGATACGGAGAATGTAATCTTGCAATTTTTTGGTAAAATCCTACTGAATAACCATCAAGTCCTGGAGCTTTGACTGATTGAATTAATAAAATAGCTTTCTGAATGTCATGCTCCGTAATTGGAGCATCAAGCATCTGTTGATCTTCAACAGAATTTTGAGGAAATTTAATCTTATGTTTAAAAAAAGCCTTCATTTTGGAGGAATCTGCAGGAAATTGAGATTTATAAAGATCAGAATAAAAATCTTGAAAATTTTATCGATGTCTTCATGGTTATATCATTATTTTTACGAATCTTTACCATTTCTATTTTAGCTCTAGCTGTTCTTAGTGAGACTCTAAGAGCGTATTATTTTTATCCCCAAAAATATAAAATTCACTATACAATTCAAGCAAATATCCTTCAACAGAATATGTTAATAATAAATTATATATCGATTGTAATTTTACACTTCTTGAAAAAAAAACAGCATTTGGAGAGATTGCATTAATGCTATCTAATATTTTAATCTGTTTTGAGATTTTAACTAATTTCAATCGTGTTCGTTACTTCAGATTAGCTATATACAAAATTACCTGACCATGTAAACATGATTTATATGTATCCCAGGTTACTAATTTTGAGTCGTTTAATTTATTATTAATGATCAAAAAAACTCTTATCTGAGTTATAATAAACTCAACAAATTCTGAGCTTTGCAACAATTGTTCTAGAAAATGTCAAAATGGTCTTGTAGAAGCAAACAACTTTCAGTTCAAGTATTAGTTTTAAAGGAGCATGATCAGAGATAGCAATTACATCATACTCACATTTCTGAATATTAAATAGAAATCGCGGGACGACTATAAAATAGTCTATTCTCCAATATTTATTATGAACGTGAGAAAAAAGTGTATTCTTCATCACTATGATGCATATGCCTTCAAATTTCATTTAAGTCATAATCAACTAAAGAAGAATTAATAAGTGATGCAGAGCGATTAGGGAGTTGATGTTTGGATGATGACTTATCTATTAAAGGATTTAAACAGTATTAAAAACACCACTCGTTAATAACATACTTACATTTAAAACAGGGAATAGAGCAAAGACAGCTTTAAAAATGAGGGATCCTACATTTTGTCTGTTAATATTAACCAAAACCGTTTTCCTATTATAGGTCATTCCTTTGTCAATCAAAAGTCAACCATTAGTTTCGGCTATCATATCCTCCTGATTGAAAGGGATATTGGAATTAATAAAAAACAGAAACACATCTAAATGTACTCTGTGAGTTTGGGTGGAACTGAGGACCCACCAATATTTAAAATATCGTATTATTTTATTGCATAACCTGAGATGTATCTCTTGAGCAATGATTATATCAATTCGGAATCAGTTAATAATTTTAAAAGCTTTCTTACGTTTAATACGATGGTTCCAGCCATTGACATTCTGAATTAAAACATTTAACTGTTTCGATATTATCATGAGACTTTGTACATGAAACGATATTTAGACGTATGTCAGGATAAGGTAGTCGAAATTTGCGGAGATTAACAATAATAATAATAATTTGTGTATGCTGCGGGATTCCATAATGGGGATAATAAAAAAGACATAAAAATTCACCTAAACTACAAAGCCCTGAAACAAATCGATGTCAATCGAAGCAAGCCCCAAGGAAGACATAGAAAGCAAACATAAACTACACGTACTTAAATCCATACAACAATGAAAACAAAAATAATCACTTTCTCGAGCCACCGAACATCAAGCCCGTTACAATTGAAATATAGCTCAATATACGTTTGTAATTATTTTGGAAGGAACAGTGCTTTCTTTGTGTGAAACAAAACGACCTTCAATCTTGAAAGTAACCTTCATAATATTAGATAACGGAAGAGAAACGCATCCAAAACATTTTTTGAAATGCTTTACAAATGAAAAACATTCGGCACCTTTAAAAAATACAACCTATCTTTAAAAGGTAAGGAAATCTAAATACTTTCTTAAAAGATCTTTACAACAGCATACGGAAAACAAAAACAACTTGTTCATTTACATGCTGCAGAGAAAATATTCTGGATGCTTTAACTTTATCTACAGCCTTTCAACAGTCCTCCCGCTATGTCTTCTGTGGTTAAAACCATCCAACCTAGTTTTTTAATATATCCTTCAACAGGATATGTTAATAATAAATTATATTGCGATTGTAATTATACTCTTCTTTTAAATGAAAAAGCATTTGGAGAGTTTGCATTAATGCTAACTAATATTTTTAGTTTGTTCAGAGATTTTATCAGATTTCATTCATGTTTGTTACTTCAGATTAGCTGTATACAAAATTACTTGACCATGTAAAAAGGATTTATATGTATCGCAGATCTCTAACTTTGAGGCGTTTAATGTATTATTAATGATAAAAAAAACAAAACTCTTTTATCTGAGTTGTAATAAACTCAGCAATTTCGGAACGTTGTAACAAATGTTCTGGAAAATACCAAAATGGTGTTGTGGAAGCAAAAAACTTTCAGTTCAAATAATAATTTAAAGGAGCATGATCAGAGATAAGAATTCCATCATATTCACATTCCTGAACATTAAATAGAAATCGAGGGACGACTATAAAATAATCGATTCTCGAATATTTATTATGAGCATATGAGAAAAAAAGTGTATTCTCTATCACTAGGATATATTCTCCATCACTAGAAAATATTCTGGGTGATTTAAAATTACCTACAGTTTTCAACAGTCCTCCCGCTATGTCTTCTGCGGTGAAAACCATCCAAACCAGTCTTTTTCAGAGATAAAAATGCAATTTAAGGTAAAGACTTTCTAAATACATCTAATCTTCCAATTTTATCACGCCTTCCGCCGCACCTCCATCACACCGCTCTGAACCATTCAAACTTTTGGCTTCAGATTCGTCGTCAGACACGTCAGGCAAAAAGTTAAAAAATGCAATCCTTCGGCTGCGTCATAAAAAAAAATCCAAGACACATAATTCTTGACAACATCTAGCTGGTCATTGAAGCGATAGAAAGAGTTGTTTTAGTAAGCTAAACCCATGGCCCAGACAAATCCATCACGCTTCTCAACAGTTTCGCGTGGAAAATCTTCAAAACAGTCAATCTCCGAACCTTGAAGTTGAGACAATCTTTGTTTCCTTGCAAGCTTAATAATGCGGTCTTTGCCTCTAAAACGGAGAAAACGCAAAACAATACGCCTGTTTTTACCTTGGTCTAAAAGTTTTAAATGAACTGCATCTGTGCGCCTTTTCAGTCTCCGGGTTTTGCGTACAAATCTCCAGAATTAAAGACTGAAATATTTTAGCAAAGTAATTCAGTGTATCGGCAGATTCTGATTTCTTTTTTTATCCAATGTTAAAAATCCGGCCTGGACTCCGGGTCGAAGGGGCTCTGCTGACATCCCAGGACCACGACAGCCCTTCATTTTTGCCTTCTTTCAGCTGGCCATGTGGGTTTTGACCCAGCCCCCTTCCTTATTGAACTTTCGCCAATTGCCCACTTATCTCCTCACTAGCACCCACCTGCTTCTGTTTTCACTCATTACGCGGTCCTTTTAAACACTGCCTTGACACCCATTATCTGCCAGTTCGTCCCAGCTCTGACCTGAGTCGTTCTTGCTTTCCATTGCGACTGATTTGCAGTAGTCTCTGTTTCTGGATTTTGACTGTTTTGGAAACTGATTTTTGACTGTGCGCTCTGGATCGTCTGCCCTCGCCGGACTGCATATCCCGGGTAAGAACACCCCCTTCAAATTCGGATTCGTGCCTGCCTCTTGTTTTTGAATAACTGTTGCCCTGGTGTTCCTAACTAAACCCTGGTAAGCGAGTATTCATTAGTCTGCACTTGAGTCCGACCGTAACCCAGCCCAACCTGTCAAAACAAACTGGGCATTATGGACTCAGCAGACCTCAATCAGGTGCGTGAGGCCTTTTCCCGACAGGGAGTGTTGGTAGGGAAACATGAAGCACACTTCGCGTCTGTCAACCAGTCGATGGAAGTCTTCACCGCCACTCAGACCAGCATGGCCTCCCAGCTACAGCAGTTTCAGCTGGCGCTGAGTCCTAACCCGTCTCCTGTTGCTGCACCGTCAGCCCTTCAGACTCCAAACCTACCAGCCCGAGAGCCTCGTTTACCTCGACCTGACATTTACAATGGTGAACCAGGCAACTGCAGATCCATCCTGTATCAATGCACGTTGGTTTTAGCAGCCCGCTACCTTTCCCACTGGTTGATCCCGTATGGCTTATGTTATCACGTTGCTGTCGGGAATTGCAAGAGAGTGGGGTACGGCTGTGTGGGCAGCAGAGCCTATTTGTGCCACCCGTTTAAGGAATTTTGTGAGGAGATGTGAATAGTCTTTGACCGTTCCATGAAGGGGCGTGAGGCAGCGAGAGAAATGTTCCGAATTCGTCAGGGTAACCGCTCTGCTTCAGATTACGCCATTGAGTTCTGCACACTAGCCGCCACTACCAACTTGGATTCGGCAGCCCAAATTGACGTGTTCCTCTATGGACTAGTGAAGAGGTTAAGGATGAAGCAACCACCCACGACATTCCTGCTGGCTTCCAAGAGCTGGTCGATTTGGCCATTACGATTGACAGCCGCATAAAACAGCCTCAGCGGGAGCGTGATAGCCGGGGGTCACGAAGAACCACCAGGGGAAGTCTGACATTTACTTAGCCTGCACCCACATCTCCTTCTCGGACTCCTCAGTCACCCCCATCCAGCCCAAAAGAGCTCATGCAGATTGATTGTGCACGTCTGTCTACCTTGGCTCGAAGGAGTAGAGTCAGTAGCAACTTCTGTCTGTATTGTTGTCAGACTGGTCACTGTGTATCCAGTTGTCCTCTAAAAGCCAACGCTCGCTCGTGAGGTTGGGACTACGTCACTCCCCCGTCACTCGAACTCGAACCCCCGTCACTCGAACCCTGCTATCTGCTTTTATATTGGCTGAAGGGATTAGAAACACTATTTCAGTTTTCATCGACGCCGGGGCTGAGAGAAACTTTGTCAGTTTCTGTTTTGCAGCCAAACTCGGGATTCCACTCTCACGTCTGAAGCAACCCCTGGAGGCCAGAGGCTTCACCGGAGCGAAAATGGCCTTGATTACCTACTCTACATCTAGGGTGAGTCTCCTCATTTCTGACAATCACCTGGAGATCATTATTTTTCATGTAATAGATTCCACCAAAGCTGAAGAGCTGTTAGGCCACTCATGGCTAGCTCAGCACGGTCCACACATTGATTAGTCTAATAATAGGGTGTTAAGCTGGAGTCACATCTGCCTAAATCATTGTCTGCGTGTTGCTCATGCTACTCCAAGTCCGGCTCCTCTGCCTACAGAAGAACCTCCCGGTCTGACCTCTGTACCCCCAGAGTATCGGGACCTCTAGCTGGTATTCAGCAAGACTCGGGCCACGACCTTTCTCCCACATCGCCCCTATGATTGCGCTATGGATCTATTTCCGGGATCCTCGCCACCTGTTATCCCTGTCTCCAACTGAAAAATAGTCGATGGACACGTATATCCAGGAGGCTTTGGCTACAGGAATAATCCTTCCCTCTTCCTCCCCTGCCGGCACGGCGCTCTTCTTTATAGCCACGAAGGACGGGTCCCTGAGCCCTTGCGTCGACTATAGAGGTCTCAATGAGATCACCGTTAAGAACCGCTATCTTCTTCCTCTTATGTCATCTGCATTTGAACTGCTCTAGGATGCATCTATATCCTCCAAGCTCGACCTCCGCAACGCTTAACATCTGGACCACATAAGGGAAGGGGATGAGTGGAAAACAGTGTTCATTACGCAATCCGGTCACTATGAATATTTGGTAATGCATTTCAGACTTTCGAATTGTCCTGCTGTGTTCCAGTCCCTGGTAAATGACGTCCTCAGAGACATGCTGAACCAATTTGTATTTGTGGACGTGGATGACATTCTGATATTTTCTAGGTCCCTCTCTGAACACATGCAGCACGTCCGTCGGGTGCTTCAACGACTCCTGGAGAACCAGTTGTTTGAGAAGGCGGAGAAGTGTGAATTTCACCGTTCAACTTCATTCCTGGGATATGTGATCTTCGCTGCAGGAATCCAGATGGATCGTCCGAAAATCAAGGCTGTAGAGGAGTGGCCACAGCCCACCTCTCGACGGAATTTCCAACACCTTTTGGGTTTGCCAACTTCTATGGCCGATTCATTCAAAACTTCAGCTTCCTGGCCGCCCCGCTGACTGCCCTAACCTCCTCCAAGTAGAGGTTCGCCTGGAAACCAACGGCTGAGAATGCCTTTTCCGAACTAAAGACCCGTTTCACAAGGGCACATATTGCCCTTCAACCCCATCCTACCAGGCATATTATTGTAGAGACTGGTGCCTCTCATGTAGGAGTAGGGTCTATACAGTCACAGCGTTCAGCAGAGGACGACAAGCTACACCCGTGCGCTTTTAATTTTCCCACAAATTTTCGCACGCAGAACGCAACTATGACATCGGCGATCGAGAGTTGTTGGCTGTTAAACTTGCTCTGAAGGAATGGCGGCATTGGCTTGAAGGAACCACTGCTCCTTTTCATTTGTGGACGGATCACAAGAACCTGAAAATTATCTGTTCAGCCAAACGCCTCAATTACCGCCAGGATCGGTGGTCCACGATTTTTGCCCGTTTTAGATTTAACTTGACCTACCCTCCTGGCTCGAAGAACGGCAGGTCTGAAGCGCTTTCCAGGCAGTTTCCAACAACCGACGAGGCTCCCGAGGTTACGACCATTCTCCCCAAGCAGTGACTGGTTGCCGCAGCACAGTGCGAGATTGAATCTGTAGTCCTGTCGGCCCAACAATGTGAGTTTGTTGGACTTTCGCCAATTACCCACTTATCCCCTCACTAGCACCCACCTGTTTCTGTTTTCACTCATTACCCAGTCGATTTAAACACATTCTCTGCCAGTTCGTCCCTGCTCTGACCTGAGTCGTTATACCC
The DNA here is from genome assembly GCF_030144855.1 of Hypanus sabinus. Taxonomy (NCBI): domain Eukaryota; kingdom Metazoa; phylum Chordata; class Chondrichthyes; order Myliobatiformes; family Dasyatidae; genus Hypanus; species Hypanus sabinus. The sequence goes on from NC_082731.1 coordinate 23,518,371, forward strand.
TGCCATTGCGACTGACTGATTTTGACGGACTCTGTGTTTCTGGATTTTTCCTGTTTTGGAACCTGATTTTTGCCTGTGCGCTCTGGATCTTCTGCCCTCGCCGGACTCCCTTTCCCGTGCAAGAACTCCGCCTGCCGTTCTGGATTCACCTTCAGGGAACTATGCACCATTATTCCTAGCTCACTGTGTTCTACTGCATTCCTCAATGCCCCACCATTTACCATGTAAGTCCTATTCTGATTAGTCCGACCAACATGTAGCACCTCATACATATCTAGCATTAAATGTACATCTGCCATCGTTTAAAAAACTCTTCTAACTGGCCTAAATCTCTCTGCAAGCTTAAAATAGTTGTTAAGAAGAAGTCATCACGGTAGCATTTACTTCAATGTAAATTTTGAAAGTGAGAACTTAACGTCTGAGTTAGCAATTTTTCAGTGGATAAAATGAAATTACATGACACGACAAAGGAGCTGGATAAATCTGGAAGGAGGTGCTCGCAGGAAAACTGCATAAGGCAAAGGCGTATGATTCTGGGAAGAATTAGGAAAGTTCAGGATAGACACATTCAAAAAACGAAGACGTGCTGAAACTGAAAAATAGTGGAACCGGTAGAGCTAATGGATGTCAAAGCTCCTGTAAAATTAAAAGAGAGCGCAGGCATCAATCCAAAAAAATTGCGGGTGGTTAGGAAATTTGGAGCAGATGATTATCCTACAGAGTGCAATTAATATGATGATTATTAAAGGAGACATGAAATCTGATTGCAATCTAACAAACAGTATCAAAGGGGGATAGTATATTTCTCAGATATGTGAAAATAGCAGATTTAGTAGATACAGAATGAGGCCAAAAACATAATACTAGGTGTCAAAGAGATGACAGACAAACTAAATGCGTATTTTTCATCAGCTTCAATGTGGAAGACACTAGCAGTGTGCCAAATCTTGAAGGGTGTGAAGGAAAAAGTGAGTGGAGATGCAAGAAAGATGGTGTTCTAAAAGCTAAAAGTCCAACGTGTACATAACCGACTCCGACGAGAAGAGCTGCACTCCAGTGTTCCGAAAGAAGTAGCGGTGGAGATTGTGAGGACAACAGAAATGATCATCTGAAAATGACTGGACTCTGGCTTGGTACCAAATGACTGAAAATTACGTATATCACTCCACTCCTTAAGAACGTACGGAACTATTATCGAACAAGTAGCTTGAGCTCAGTGTTTGAAAACAGGTTGGATTCAATTGTTAACAATGAGTCGTTGGAGTATAGGGTGTCAGAGGAGAAGCGGTCGAAGTCAGTTTTGTGCCTTTAAGTGAAGATCTTACCAGAGTTCCTTGCTGGAAATAATTCAGGAGATTTCATGTAGGACAGATTAAGTAGAATGTGAGGATGCTACATATTTCGACTTTCAGGAGGTCGTTCACAAAGTGCCAAACATGAAGCACCTTACCAGATTATCTGTGCATGGATTTCCTGCAAGACGTGACTGACGTTATTAACTCATTGGCAGGAGGCTGAATGAAAGTATGGCTGTCTGGTGCTGTTTCGCAAGGTTCTGTCTTCAGACCACTTATTTGTATACTGTATTTTAAAATCTTAGATGATGGAACAGCTTGCTTTTCTACCAAGTTTGCAGATTGATGGAGAGGCAGGTAGTGTTCAGGAAACGGGCAAGCAGCAGAAAAAGTTAGACAGATTACGATAATGGGCGCGAAAATGACAAACGAATTATAGTGTCGTGCACTTGGATAATACACATAAGAGTGCAGACTATTACTTTAAACGGGGAGAAAATGCAACAATCTGAGATGCGGTGGGACCGGCTTATTTGTGCAGAACACTCTAAAGCTTAACCTGCAGGCTGGGTATGTAGTAAGGATAGTTAATCAGGTGTAAGCATTGAATTCAAAAGGTCAGTCATGTCGGCGTGGAGTGTTCAGAGCAGTTCACAAAGATGAGAAGTTTTATCGTTCGTTGTACGTTTGATGGCTGTACTCGTTGGAATTAAACAGCAAGAACGGTGATCATATTGAATCCTTTCGAATGTTGATGAAAGGCATAGACAGAGCAGACGTGCTCTCTATGTATTCCAGGGAGGTGATGTACAGGACAATAATATTGCCTCAGTATTGTCGGGATTCTGTTTAAAACAGAGTTGCGGAGAAATTGTTTTAACCTGAGGGTGTTGAATTTGTGGGACTTTTTACAATAGGTATCCACGGAGGATAGGACACACACAAGTTCATTGATATCTGTTCATTAATTATTAGTCATTACAATGATAAACAGATACTTAATAAAAAATGATTTCAATGTGAAATTAGTCTTCACATAATTAAGTTAATTAAAAATGAAAGATGATTATTCTTCAGGATTGAGAATGATTTATTTACGTTTTACTGAAGAGCTCCAAATTTTCATTTTCGTTGTTCTATTTTAGATCCAAAACCTATTGCAGATTTGAAAAATTCAAAGGTATTTTTCAACTAATAATAATGATTCTTTCAATAGAATTGGGTGCAATTTCCGTTTCAAGAAAAAACATGCTGAGAAACCCAAGACAGCTAAAAGTACATAAGTCAGAAGAACCAAATAAATTTCACGCTAGTGTTCAGAAGACGTACTTTTAGAGATTGGGGTGGCATTAGAAATGATCTTTCGAAATCATTGGACTCTGGCATGGTGCCAGATGACTGGAAAGTTTCAAATGTTACTCTACTATTTACGAAAACAGGAATGCCACAGAAAGGACATTATTGACCATTTAGCCTGACCTCACTAGTTGGGACGAACTCGGATTCAATTGTTTTATAAGAGGACTTGGTGAAACAGGAAATGCTTCTACAAAGTCTGCATGGTTTCATTGAGGGAACATCCTGCCTGACAAACCTGGTAGTATTTTTTTGAGGAGATTACAAGTAGCATAGCTAAAGCGGATGCAGTACATGTTGCGTATTTGGACTTTCAGAAGGCCTTTGACAAGCTGCCACAAGTCAGGCTGCTTACCAAGGTAAGAGCCCATTCTACCACAGGAAATTTATTAACATGGTTAGAGCATTGGCTAATTGATCAGAGCAGTCATTGGGCAGTCATAACAGGATCATTTTCTGGTTGCCTTTCAGTGACATGTGGTATTTTATTGTAGTCGGTGCTGGGATTACTTCTATTTATGCTTCATTTAAACGATTTAGATGATGGATAGATTAGTTACTTACCATGTTGCAGATGATACAATAATTGCTGGAGGCGCAGGTCGTTTTGAGGGAGCAGGGAGAATGCAATAGGTCTTAGACAGATTAGGAGAATGGCAATAAAGTGGCAAATCAAATACAACGTTGAAATTTGTATGGTGTTGCACTTATAGAAAAGAATATGCTATTTTCCAATCGTCAAAAGATACAGGGATGTCATATGCAGAGGGACCTGTGACTCCTTTCGTTGAACATACTAACTTTAACTTGTTTGCTGAGTCGGTTTTCAAGAAAGCAATGTCATGTTAGTATTTATTTCAAGACGTCTACTAGGCAGGATCAAGGATGTGATGCTGGTGAGACCTCAACTTGAGTATTGCGAACAATTTTGTTCTCGTCATATTAGTAAAAATGTGCTGTCATTGAAACGGATCCAAAGGAGTTTTACAAGGATGATTCAAGGAATAATACGTTCTGATGTCAGGAACGTTAGACCGCTCTGGGTATGTACTCGCTGGATCTCAGAAGGATGGGGGTGATCTCATTGAAACCTTTCGAATGTTGATAAGCCTGTAGAGCGTAGATGAGGAAAATATGTTTCCCATGGTTGGAGAGGCTATCCTCAGGATAAATGTGTGCACTTTTCAAAACAGAAATGCGGGAGAATATTGTTAGCCAATGGGTGATGAATTTCTGAACTTTGTTGCTACTTGCAGCTCTGGAAACATGGTTGTCTTGTATATTTAAGGAAGAGATTAATAGGATCTTGATTATACTTGACATAAAAGGTTATGGGAAGAGGGCTGGGAGCAGGGGTAGTGGAGGTGATAGAAACGATGATCAGCCATGATTGAATGGCGCGCAGACAGAATGAGACTGGTGGTCTAATTCTGCTCCTATGTATAATGGTTTTCTGATCTTATGGTCAATATAAATTTGGCAAAAGCTGCAGTTTAGATATTTTATCTTCCCCATTTACTTGGTCATTGGAGTACATAATGCATAAATAATGCACATGAACATGTATATAATTGAGTAAGTAAATAAATAACTTCATATGTGATAACCAGATAAATGGGCAATCAACGGAGAAGAATGGATAAATGAAATATAAATAAAGATACATAAAATATAAATTCCAGGGATATGTTTCGGTGGTTGTGTCTCATGGCACCGAGACTAGACTCTTAGCTCAGAAGGAAAGGAGGGAAACGTGAATAGCAGTAGTGATAAGGGATTCGATAGTTAGGGGTACAGATAGCATGTCCTGTGGAAGAGATCGAGAATCCCGGATGGTCTGCTAACTCCAGGTGCCAGGGTTCGCGAAATCTCCGATCGAGTTCACAGTATTCTTAAGAGTGAGGGTGAGCAGCCGGATGTCGTGATCCATGTAGGGTGCAATGAGTTGGGTAGTAAGAGTGAGGATGTCCTTAAATGAGTTTTAGTTGCCAAGTTAAAGGACTGGACTTCCAGCAATTTCAGGATTGCTAATGGTGTCACGTGCAGGTGGGCTTAGAAATAGTAAGATAGTGCAGATCAACACGTGGCTGAAGACTTGGCGCAGGAGGGAGGGATTTATATATAATTGGGCCATTTTCCAGGGAAGGTGGGACCTACTCCTGCGGGACAGTTTACATCTGAACTAATGGGGGACATGTTTTCTTGCAGGAAGTTTTGCTACAGAGGCTCCAGTGGATATAAACTAGATACGAGGGGGTAGGGGGACCAGTGTGGAGGAACAGATGTATGTGAGAAGGAAGAACTAAAAGACAGTTTTTTTTTTACTGTTAGAGGAAAGCAGAGAGGAGGAGGTGCAGAATTTCATAAACGCACTAATTATAATGGTAGGAACATTGTAAGGAAGGTGGACGAGCTTAGAGCATGGATTGATACCTGGAAATATGATGTTGTATCTATTTCTGAACCATGGTTTCAGGAGGCGTGTGATTGGCAACTAAATATTCCTGGATTTCGTTGCTTCAGCTGTGATGGAATCGGAGGGGCAAGAGGGTGAGGTGTTTCGTTGCTTGTCAGAGAAAATAATAGAGCGGTGCTCTGGCAGGATAGATTAGAGGGCTCGTCTAGGGGACTATTTGTGTGGAATTGAGGAATGGGAGCAAATTTACAAGGGGATAGCAGACATTGGTAGAAAGCACAGGTTGTGGGAGATTTTAATTTTCCACACATAGATTGGGACGCCCATACTGTTAAAAGGATGGATGGTTTGGGGTGTTTTTGTAGCAATGCATAGAGGTAACGACTACAGAAGGTGCACTGTTGGATTTTCTGTTAGGAAACGTAATAGATCAAGTGATGGAGGTATGACGTCGGAAGCACTTTGGGTCCAATAATCACAATGCATTAGTTTCAAGATAATTATGGAGAAGGATAGGATGGACCCAGGTTTTAGCTTTTTCATTGGAGAAAGGCTAACTATGAGGAGATGCCAAATGATTTAGATGGAGTGGATTGGGAAAATTTGATTGTTGGGAAGAATGTAATAGAGAAATTTAATAAAGGACATTTAAAGGCGACATTTTGTGGGGACAGAGTTTTCATGATCCTGTTAGGTTTAAAGGAAAGGTTAAAAGTTTGAGAGAGTCATGGTTTTCAAGGGATATTGGAAACTTGGTTAGGAAAAATTGAGATACCTACAAGTAATATAGACTGCATGGAGTACATGAGGTGCTTGAGGAATATAAGGAATGTAAGAAGAATCTAAAGGAAGAAATTAGAAAAGCTAAAAGAAGATATGAGGTTGCATTGGTAGGTAAGGCGAAAATAAATCCGAACGGTTTCTACAGTTATATTAATAGCAAATGGATAGTGAGGGATAAAAATGGTCCCTTAGAGAATCAGAGTGGACAGTTCTGTAGGGAACAGAAAATACTGGAGTAGGTTTTGAACAATTTCTTTTCTTCGGTATTCACTAAAGGGAAGGATATTGAATTGTGTAAGGTAAGGGAAACAGGCAAGGAAGTTTTGGAAAGCATGACGATTAAAGAGGAGGTAGTACTGCAGCGTTTAAGGAATATTAGAGTGGATAAATTTCCAAGTACTAACAGGATATTCCCCAGGACTTTGAGAGAAGTTAATGTAGAAATAACAGGGGGTCTGACGGAAATATTTCAAATGTCATCAGAAATTGGGATGGTGCCGGAGGATTGGCGTATTGGTCATGTGGATCCATTGTTTAAAAAGGGTTCTAAGAATAAGCCTATGGAATACTTTAAATATTTTTTTTACGTTTAATCGGATGATTTAAACCATTAGTATTCCAAGAGATAACATTAATAGACTTATCCATCATGCCAATATTAATTGTATATATCATAAAAGGTTAAAAAGACACATAACCCATAATTCAGGAAGAAGGAAAAATGATTCAGGAGCAACCGGAGAACATGACAATATTAATAATTTAAAGTCGGCCCATAAACAAAAAAGCAAAAGCGTGAAAAATGATCCCACCCCTCTCCCCCAACCACACGAAAAAAAGCCAAGCGGCAGGCGCTCAAACTAATACTAATATCACCCCCATTTCAAGATGGCAACTCCATGAAAAGAAAAAAAGAGACTATATAACACTCAGATATAAATACAGAGTTGTAGAAAGAAAGAATATATATCAATCAAAATGAAAAAAATAATATAATAAAGCAAAAGATCATTAATAAAAAAGGGTAATCATTAAAGTTTAAAATAGTGTAATATGCCTTTAAAAAAGATTCCATATTCAAACACAAGAAAATGACGTTTCAAAAACAGAGACTTATGGAAAGAAGAAACGACATTTTGAAAAAAAAAACATATTAGAGAATATAAATGTAAATTCACCAATCTGTTATTTTTTTTGTTTTTTTTAAAAAAGCTCATCAAAATAGGATTAAAAAAGGATTCAATAATCACTACAATGTATAAAAAAAGGTCCAAAAATCCAAAACATTCGTCCCATTTACAAGTACAAACAAATAAATGCTTACGAAAAGCAAAGTTTTATGGGAAGAAGAAACGACATCTTAAAAAATAAATCATTATTACAAAGTATTATCGTGTATATCCAATTCAGAGGAAAAAAATAAGAAAAAAGTCATTATAGTAAAATTAAAAGAGCATCTATAACCCATGATAATAAAAGAAAAACCATGTCTACAGACCAAAGTAAAAAGCTAAACCGCAGCTTCATAAGTTAAAGCCCAAAACGAAATGGCATCTTCTGTCCAAAAATTCTTCAACATAACACAAATTTCAACTTGTACTAGAAGACCGATATTCTTCGACGAATTTCTCCGCTTCTTCCGGTGTATTAAAGAAGCGCTGACTGTCGTCACTCAACGTAATTCTGAGATTCGCTGGTCATCTTAAAGCTTGTTTAAGTCCAATCGAATGAATCTCTGCCATCACTGGTTCAAAAGCGATTCATCACTTAAAATGAATAATCTTCAACAATACGAAACTTGTTGTTTCTGTGAGAAATCATACCTTTCTGACGAGCTAATCGGATTAAAAGCTCTTTCTCCCGAGGATAATGGAGGCAAACAATTACAGCTCGTGGCTTGTCTCTCGAGATCGAAAATCTCGAAACTCTGTGGGCACGATCAATAGTAGGTTTAGCCCGCAAAGCGCCATAGCCAAAAACTTCCCACAATAAGTTAGAGAAATATTTTGTTAAGTCACCAGACTCAACATTTTCGGGAAGTCCGATAATTCGCAAGTTCTGTCTGCGAGATCGGTTTTCAAGATCGGTGATTTTAAATTTATTCTGCTCCACTATTTTAGCGGTCGACAGTACATTCTTCTCCAATGTTTCAATTCTACGTATTTTTTCACAAATTAACTTTTCCAGAGCCGCGAACTTTTCTTCATGCCGTTCAATATCTGCTGCCTGCGATTGAAGCTTGGGATCAGGCGATCTAACAACTTCTTCAAGCTGAGACATTTTCGCACTAAGCTTATTTTCCAGACTTGTCATTTTACTTTCCAAACTTGCAAGTTTAGTATCCAGTTTAGTATCCAGAAGATTAGAAATTGCCTCAAGAGATAGAGACTCTTTAGACGATTTGTTAGGCGCAGCCATTTTAAGTTTGAAAAGATTAAATCAAGTATTATTTTAGAAAAGAAGTAAATCGTAAGTATCAACCCATGTAATTAAGTACGAAAAGATTTGATTAAAGGGTGATTATAGTTTAAAAAATGAAGAGCGCCTAAAAGGCAGATGTCTACGTCGCCATCTTGAATCTTGAATATTTAAAGTATTCCATAGAGTAAATGCTAATATTATCTTTGCACTGGAGATCCATATTAGGAGGGAGGATAATCAACGGTTGTTTATGTTCTGGGAGTGTCAACAATTTCACTCGAATTGTACCGCCAAATTTAGGGGTTTGTCTATTTTTATAGACCCCTCAATTTCGTTTACACATCATGAAATTATTTCTGATCCACAGGGCAGATTTTTGTTGATAACTGGTTCACTTTTTAATCGAAAAGTGGCTCTAGTTAATATTTATGCTCCAAACTTTGACAGCCCTGACTTTTTTAAACATTTATTTACTTCCCTTCCTATTCTAAATGAATATATGTTGATAATGTGTGGAGATTTCAATTGTTGTCTGAATCCTTTGATGGATAGGTCTAAACCTATTCGAATTCTTCCGTATAGATCAGCCTTACTTATTAATTCCTTTATGGTTGATTCGGGAATTACTGAAATATGGCGGTTTTTGAACCATAATGATAAAGAATTTTCGTTTTTTTCACATGTATATCACAGTTATTCTAGAATTGATTATTTCCTTATTGATCATCGTTTATTAACAGATGTTACTGATTGTAATTATGATTCTATTGCCTTTTCGGATCATGCACCTTTCAAGTTATCTATCAAGATTTCGGACTCTTCCAATAATACTAGATCTTGGAGAATTAACGCTACTGTGCTTCAAGATCCAGAATTTATCACCTTCATAAAACAGCAAATTGACTTGTTTTTTTTCAGCAAACTATACCGAAGAGATTGACAGAGGAATACTTTGGGACTCTTTTAAGGCTTTTATCCGTGGACAAATTATCTCATATTCCGTCGGTAAAAGAAAGCAAAAATATTTAGATATAGCTTTATTGGTGGATAAAATTAAAGAAATTGATAAGATTTATTCCGTGACTCCTACTAAAAAACGTTATAAGAAGAGAGTTGAGCTTCAAATGGAACATAGCTTGAGAATCAATCAATTAAGCCCAGGGCTCAAATTTATATTCATAGTAATCGAACTGGTAAATAGTTAGCCAACCAATTAAAAGCTATTTCGACTAAGCGACAAATTATTAAAATTCGTAAACAAGATGGTAATCTGACTACTGATCATAAATAAATTAATAATACTTTCCAAGATTTTTACAAATCTTTATATCAATCAGAATTTGATGGTGATCTGTCCATGATGGATAATTTTTTTAACAATTTGAATATTCCCAAACTGACAGATGAAGATCGAAGCTTGTTCGATGCTCCTTTTTCTATGGCCGATGATAGGAGAGGCTACCTCATCAATGAATTCAGGGAAAGCTCCTGGTCCTGATGGTTATATTATAGAATTTTTAAAAACTTTTTCTTCTTCGCTTTCCCCTTGGTTATGTGAAATCTTTAATGATGCATTTACTAAGAAGAAATTACTCCAGTCTTTTTATGAAGCTACTATCTCTCTAATTCTTAAAAAAAAAGGATAAGGATCCTACTTTATCTGCATCTTATCGCCCTATATCGCTATCTAAGATTCTTACAAAAATTTTATCTATTTGGTTAGAAAAGTTACTATCACAGATTATTTCAGAAGACCAAACTGGTTTTATTAGGAACCGGTATTCCTTTTTTAATGTTAAAAAATTGATTAATATAATTTACACTTCTTCACCCACAACCTCAAAATGTGTTATTTCATTACATGCTGAAAAAGCTTTTGATAGAGTTGAATGGACATACTTATTGAATGCCTTGAGAAATTTTAATTTTAGTCCTAATTTTATATCATGGATTAAATTAATATATTATAAACCTGTTGCTTCTGTTCTTACAAATAATTACAGATCCTCTTTTTTTTCAATTATCTCGTGGTACGAGACAAGGTTGTCCCTTAAGTCCTTTATTATTTAATATCGCATTAGAACCTTTGGCCATCGCTATTCGTGAATCTCCTAATATTTTTGGTATTACCCGTAATGAGAAGTTATATAAGTTATCACTTTATGCTGATGACTTGTTGTTATATATTTCTGATCCTGACAGGACTATTTCAGCTATTTTATCCTTGTTGGTTCAATTTGGTAGTTTTTCTGGTTATTATCTAAACTTGGATAAGAGTGAATTATTCCCTTTAAATGCGCAAACTTTATTGAATGACAGGACACCATTTAAAGTTGCTACTGATAACTTTATTTATTTAGGTATAAAAATTACCAAGAAATATAAAGTTTTATTCAGATTGAATTGTTCACCTATGTTTCATCAAATTCAACAACTTACTACAAGATGGTCTCCCTTATCCTTATTAGTTGGTCGGATTAATGCTATTAAAATGATGATTTTACCGATTTTTTAATATTTATTTCAAACCTTACCAATTTTTATTCCTAAATCTTTTTTGATAACATTGATTCAAAAATTTCCTCTTTTGTGTGGCAAAATAAAAACCCCAGGTTAAGTAAAAGACAGTTACAAAAATCTAAAAAAGATGGTGGTTTAGCTTTAGCTAACTTTAGATTTTACTATTGGGCGAATAATACTCGACACTTAATATATTGGAAATTAGATTTGGATTCACCATTGTGCCCACAGTGGGTAAATTTAGAATGCAATGACGCACAGGGATATCCTTTATTCTTCCTTCTTGGTTCTTCTCTTCCTGCTGATTTAGTTAAATTCAATAAACAGATATCCAACCCTATTGTCAAACACACGTTACGAATTTGGTTTAAATTTCGTAAGTGTTTTACTCTGAAAAACTTTGTTCTTGATAGCCCTATCTTACTTAACTTCTTTTTTTAAACCTTCTTTGACAGATCAAGCTTTTAGCACATCGAAAAGGAAAGGTATAATATGTTTCGTGATCTTTTTTCTGAAGGTAGTTTGATGTCTTTTGACCAACTTTCCAACAAATTTAAGTTAGCTGAATCTAATATTTTTAGATATTTACAAATCAGAATTTTTTTATATAAAGTTCTACCATCCTTCCCCAATTCAAATTTGATCGATTTTTCAGATATGATTTTTACCTTGAATCCTTGTCAGAAGGGATTAGTGGCTCGTATTTATAATATGATTATGAAGATACAACCAGAAATATCAGGTAGAATTAAACAAGAATGGGAAAAAGAACTTCAATATAACATATCAACAGAAAAATGGGAAAAACATTACAAATGGTAAATACTTCTTCTATATGTGCTAAACATGCTTTAATACAATTTAAGGTTGTGCATAGAGCTCATATGTCTAAAGATAAGCTTGCTCGATTCTATTCTCATATTAACCCTCAATGTGACAGATGTCATTCAGATGTGGCCTCATTGACCCACATGTTTTGGTCAGGTCCCACCTTACATAACTATTGGAAGGACATATTTGATACCATTTCCTCAATTTGGAATATTGATTTACAACCCCATTTTATTACCGCAATTTTTGGTATACCAAATGAGGATGGTAACCGGCTTTCCCCTTCAATTAGACGAATGATCGCCTTTGCAACATTAATGGCCAGAAGGTCAATATTACAAAATTGGAAAGAAATAAATCCTACCACGTTTCAGTGGTTCTCTCAAACGATTTCTGATCTGAGCTTAGAAAAAATTAGAAGCACTATTTTTGACTCGTCAATTAAATTTCAAGAAACTTGGGGACCGTTCATTCGACACTTTCATATGAATTAATTTGGCCTCTTCCAGACCTTTTCACTTTTCATTCTTGTTCTGGTATGGAGTTCCGGAGTTTTTGACACTATCATATGCATATAAACTGTTATTATTGCCCATGATAGTTTAGTTTAGGTTTATTTTTTTCCAATGTATATATTTGTTTCTCTTGTATTTTTATTTTTTTTCTTTTGATGATTATTCTTACTGTATTTCATGTATAATTAATATAGGCTTGATTGATTAATGTACTATTTTTGCTGATATTTTAATAAGATATTGTTATCTTATTACTAATTTAACTTCAAGTATAGTGCACTTATAACCTATTAAATATTATGTTATGTTTTTTATATATGAAATTTTAAAGAAAAGATTGAAAAAGAAAGAAATCAACAAATAAATAAATAAATAGATAGATAGATAGATAGATAGATAGATAGATAGATAGATAGATAGATAGATAGATAGATAGATAGATAGATAAATAAATAAATAAATGGATAAATAAATAAATAAATAAATAAATAAATGAATAAATAAATAAATAAATAAATAAATGAATGAATGAATGAATGAATGAATGAATGAATGAATGAATGAATGAATAAATAAATAAATAAATAAATAAATAAATAAATAAATAAATAGATAGATAAATAAATGAATAAATAAATAAATAAATAGATAGATAAATAAATAAATAAATAAATGGTTGATTGATTGATTGATTGATTGATTGATTGATTGATTGTTTAATTAATTAATTAATTAATTAATTAATTAAAGAGAGAGAGAATAAGCCTAACAATTATGGGCCTGCCGTTTTGACGTCAGTATTGGGCAAATTAATAGAAAGTATTCTTAGAGGTGATATGCATAATTATCTGGATAGACAGTGTCTGAGTAGTAACAGTCAACATGGTTTTGAGAGTGGAAGGTCATGTTTGACAAATCTCAATGAATACCTTGAAGAGTTTACGAAGGAAAGCTGACGAAGTTAAAGCCGTGTATCGTGTCTATATGGACTTCTGTAAGGCCATTGACAAGGTTCCACACGGAAGGTTAGTCAGGAACGTTCAATCGTTAGGTATTAGTATTGATGAACTCAAATGGATTCAACAGTGGCTGGATGGGAGATGCCAGAGAGTAGTGGTGCTTAGCTGTTTGTCAGGTTGGAGGCCGTTGGGCCTCAGGAATCTGTACTGGGTCCAATGTAGTTTGTCATATACATTAATGATTTAGACGATATAGTGGTAAATTGGATTAGTGATGATACTAAGGTGGGTGGCGTTGTCGATAATGAAGTAGGTTTTCAAAGCTTGCAAAGAGATTCAGGCCAGTTACAAGAGTAGGCTGAATGATCGCAGATGGAGTTTAATGCTTATAAATGTGGGGTGCTACAGTTTGGTAGGAATAATCCACATAGGACATACATGGTAAATGATAGGGCATTGGCGAATGCAGTAGAACAGAGTGATCTAGGAATACTGGTTCATAGATCCCTGAAGGTGGAATCTCATGTGGATAGAGTGGTGAAGAAAGATTTGGTATTTTGTCCTTTATAAAGCAGAGCACTGAGTATTTTTAGTTGGGATGTAATGCTATAATTATAAAAGGGATTGTTATGGCTGAATCTGGAGTATTGTGTACATTTCTGGTCACCGAATTATAGGAAAGATGTCAAAAAATAGTGAGAATACGGAGAAAATTAATTGTAATATTACCTGGGTTTCAGCACCTAACGTATAGCGGAAGGTTGAACAGTTTAGTTTTTTTTATTCTTTGGTGCGTAGAAGGTCGAGGGGACACTTGATAGATTTATTTAAAATTATTAGGGGTATAGATAGAGATGACGTGGATAGACTTTTTTTTTCCATTGAGAGCAGGGGAGATTCAAGCAAGAGCACATGAGTTGAGATTTAGAGGGCAAATGTTTAAGGGTAACATGAGGGGGAATTTAATTATTCAGAGGGTGGAGGCTGTGCGGAACGATCGTCCAGCAGAAGTGGAACTGGCAGGCTCGGTATAGTCATTAACAAAAATTGAATAGGTATATGGACTGGAACGGAATGGAGGGTTATGTGCTAAGTGCGGGTCATTGGGATTAGGTGAGAGTAAGAGTTCGGCACGGATTAAAAGGGCCGAGATGGCCTGTTACCCTGCTGATTTTTTTATATAATTAGAAGGTTATTTCTTATAAATGTAAATAAAATATGTATTACTATATATATATATTTAGATAAATTAACAGAGAGATAGCCAGCTACATAAGTATGTCCATCTTCCAGGTGGGACAGTCCATGTATGGGTTATAACGGCTTAACCAGTGGTGGCCGTGAACTCTAGAGGGTTAAAGAGTGGATATTATATTATAAACAAACAATATGAAATAGTATGGATGTGGAAACATACAGACAAACAGACAAATTTTATTGACCCAGAGGGAAATTGGGTTTGTTTACTGCCGCACCGGCTAAGAATAGTGAAGATATATAGCAATTTAAAAACCATAAATAATTAAATAATAATAAGTTAATCACGCCTAGTTGAAATAAGTCCAGGACTAGCTTATTGGCTCATGGTGTCTGACACACGGAAGTTGGAGGTGAAATGTTTGGTGGCCACAGGTATTAATGAATTCCTATGACGCTCAGTGTTACATCTCCGTGGAATGTATCTGTCTGAATGTATTCCTTTGCCTAACCACTACAGTATGGAGTGGATGTGTCATTGTCCAAAATGGTATGCAACTTGGACAGCATCCACTTTTCAGACACCACCGTCAGAGAGTCCAGTTCCAACCCCACATCATCACTGGCCTTACTAATGAATTCGTTGATTCTGTTGTCGTCTGCTACAATTAGCCTGCTGCCCCAGCACAAAAAAAAAAAAAATACACACATAATAAAACTGGGCACCACAGACTCATAGAATCTGCATCGTCCAGTAGATTTCATGCGAAAAGAACAAAGTTACAATAGTCATGGCGAACTCCTTATGCAGGTTTACTAGGAAAATCGAAACGTTATTGAATGACAGGTGGAAGAGCTTATACAGTGCCTTCAAGATAAACTTTTTTTAGTACAGCTTTTGTTTGAAACCCATATAAAGTCGGGTTTTCAGGTTTGCGCTGGTGCAGTGCATAGAAATTGATTAGAGCTATTAAGGAAAACGTACTCTTTTGGGCACATGATCATAAGAAGAACCGATTCTCCGTGAAATTTCAGACAGGAGACCACACGACAGATGTATTAGCATTATTCTTAATACATTGTATTAAAGAGATATTTATTGTTCATGACTGCACTTTTTCTGTGAATGTTATGCAGTCCTGTGTAGGTCTGTAGACTAGTGTAGCTTTCTCTGTGTTGTTTTTTATTACTTCGTTCAGTCTTATTTTTTGTACTGTGTCATGTAACACCATGGCCCAGAAAGAACGTTTGTCTCACGTTTACTATGCACTGTACCAGCAGTTATGGTCGAAATTACAATGAAAGTTAATGGACATGACATGAGAGAGGAGTTGGATAGATATTACTGGATAAGAACTCCAGCATAGATGTCGGCCCATCAGGATGTCTGGAATTTCGGGAAGCAATTCAAATGGCAACGGACATGTACAGGCAGAGTGGATGTAGCTCGGATGATTCTTATGATGTGAGAGCTAACAGCAGAAGATACAGTCTCAGAATAGAGAAGCGTCATTTTAGAAAGCAGACAATGAAGGATTTCGTTTTTGAAGATAGTGGTGAGTCTGCGGTCTTCTTTACCACAGACAGCTATGGAGCCCAAGCATTTAAGTCTATGTAAGGCAGAGGGCGGACAGATTTTTGATTGGTCAGGTTGTGAAAGGATGTGGGTAGAAAGCAGGAGATTTGGGCTTAGAGAAAATTGGATCTGCCGTGACGAAATGACGGAGCATAGCGATGGACTATATGTCCAAACTATTTTGTCATATCTAAAGATGTTATGGTATTGTAAAGTTTTGAAATAGTTCAGGGGTGATTGCTTCACTCACTCAAGATTAATGGTGTCACGGCAAATTAAGTGAACACATTTCTGTAGTATATTCCATCTTTTTTGCAAAATGTAATTTACTTCTCACTGGAGATACGACCAGTCGAAAGATATTGCGATAGATTAATTACTTATATATAAACAAATACATAGTACAGATCTCTCTGTAAATTTCATGAAAAAAAACTCAGAATCAGTGCTAGTTTTAAAATTTGGAAGTTCTCATCAAATGTAACTATCTTGTGATCGATTAAATTCGGAAACAACGTATTGCTAGTGTTGAAATAGAATTACCAAATGAGTGGTGATAATCAATGACATCAGCTTAAGAATAATGCAGAACGCGAGAAATGTTTGCCCAATATCAAATGCCAATGACGTGTTCGAAGTGAATACATAGCACGTTTTAACTGAACGATTTTGCTGTACAATTTTATCTAATGAGGGTGTATGCCATTTGTTGCCTTTGACTTGTAAGGAAGTAATTCAAAGTATTCATTTATCAGTGCTGACAACTGCGTAAGTCAGATATGAGGCGGAATATTCATTTAATTTTAATTAAACACAGAACTACTGCCGAAATTACAGTAGATTTAAAGACAGGGAAAGCAATGGATGAACTAAAATGATCAATGCCAAAGCCAACTGGAGACGTCAATGCTGAGAGAATCTCCCTGTGTATACATGTAAAGCCGTGGATTTACTCCTTCAGAGTTGAATATGCATTTAAGTGCTGCTTGATTAGTTTCATCTTTATCGACGTCTCGAGGAAACTATAATTGTCGGGTACTTAAGATCTTCCTAATGATTGAGATATTTCAGCAGATTTTGCACATAGTGCCCAGGTACATGGTAGAGTCGGACATAAGGAGCTTGTGAGGCGAACATTGTGTTCCGATTGCTGGAAGATTATCGGTCTACTGCAGATCGATTTTGTGAAGTGTCACTTTGATACTACGGAACTGCTGGTCTGGACGAATTGTTGTAACATGCGTGCACTGGAAAACGCTTGGAAGTGCATTGCCTGTCTGCAAAATACAGTTTAGGACAATTTTATGTTTATGTTCGAACAAGATTTCGTCATCTGAATGCTTCTGCGTGTGATTATCGCTGCAAAGTCGCAAGGGTTCCTCAGTTGATATATATATATAAATATCTACCGATCATGTGGAAAATCTAGAGAAGTAAAATTTGTCTTCTGATCTAAGAAGCAATGCGCAACGCCAACGAAGTTAAATTTGAGCAAAGTGTCAAATTGTCACGTGACACTGAAGATCAAAACAGCACGTTTTCTTCAGAATTTATAAAGGGAAAGCATATGACGAATAATTTGCGGTCAGTGTGTTTTGTTTCCAAATCCTGACCTATTTCGTCCTTTGAATACGTAATAAATAAAACTAGATAAGAAAGTAAATATTTAAAGTTAAAAAAGACGGTAAGAACAAAATACGTTGGGGAGAGATAAACCATCTTGTCCATTGAGTCTGCTCCGCCATTCTGTCTTTGCTGACCTTCATTTCTCTCCAACACAATCCCAGTCCCCGGCCTTCTCCCGGGAGCCTTTGTTGCCAAGAAGCTATCAGTGTTTGTCTTAAATACCACCCGGAATAAACAAATTCAACACGCTTTAGATAAAAAAAAGAAGTCTCTGCATCTCTGTTTCGAAAGGACGCTCCTCAAACTGAGACTGTGGCTTCCTGCCCAGGATTCATCCGTTCCAAATATCGTCTGTCCAAATATACTGCATCCTCTACAGTACATCCGCTTTATCTATCCTATGTTTAATCTTCTTATAGAATTCCACACGGGCCTTCAGGCAGTATGTTGCGTAAAAAAAAACCATGCTGACTTTTAACTATCTTGTCCTTTGTCAAAAAGTACTCGATCTGCTTATCCTTAATTAGTGACTTGAAATTCTCCCTAACCACTGTCGTCTGGCTAACTGGTCTATAATTTCCTTCGCGTTGTTATCTCCGTTTCTTAAAGTGTGCAGTGATATTTGCAATTTTACAGTATTATGGTTGTATGTCACTGTTCAGAACGTCTGCATACACTTTATTTTAAATTATTGCCTTCTGGGCTATCCTGAGTCTCTTCACTCCGGTTGCAGATCACTGCTAAATTAGATTAAACCCTACACTACAACTCTAATAATTCTTCCAGCGAGAATATCGGTCCCCCTCGAGTGCCGGTGCAAGCCGTAATTTCTCATACCTCCCTCAGCAGAAATGCAAATTATCAAGAACGTGAAGCCCTGCCCCCTGCACTATCTTCTCTGCCACGTATTTTTCTGCCAAATCATTCTATTACACTCACTGGGGCGTAACACTGTCCGCAATCCAGAAATTACTAATCTGGACGTTTTCCTTCGAGCTTTCTCCCAACTCTCCTAATTCTCCTTTCAGGAGAACATTGCTTTAACTTCCTACATAACTGTTAGCAATATATACCAATATATGTAGCTGTTCCCCTTCCCTCTCCAAAATGTAGTGGACACGATTTGAGATATCCCTGAGGAGGCAACGTACCATCCCGGTGTCCCTTTGACGTCCACAGAAGCTCCTGTCTGATCCTTATGTACTGATTCTCCTATCACAACCGCTCCGTTATTCTCTATTCTCGTTCTGCAGCAAAGATCCATACTCACTGCCTGTAACCCGGTCGTTGTACAATTCTCCTGAAAGGTCATTCCTTACAAAATTATCTAAAGTGGTATACTTGTTTTTGAGGGGATTGCTCACAGGTGTGTTTTGCTCTTACTGCCTGATTTCATTTCTTCTGACAACCATCGAGCTACTCGCCTCCTGGCACTTCCGAGTGACTAGTTACTGTAACGTTGATCAATTATATCCTCACTCCCCCGTACCAGTCGAAGGTAATTCAGTTGCTGCTCCAAAGCCTAACATGATGCTACAGCCGGTTGGACTTCCTACGGATGTACTTCGCTGTTAATAGCTATATTAAAAATGACTAAATAAAAGTAAAAGTGAGTGGTAGTTATATAAATAGTTACATACGTACACAAACACACGGATAAGAAGAGAGATAAATATCTATAAATCTTTAGATAGCTATAGAAACAGACAGTGAGATAGACTCGCGGATGGAAAAGTGGTTTCTTAGATAGATGGATAGGTTAGTATAAACAAATAAATAATTAAACTAACTTTCAATTTTTTTATCTGACACTACGCCTTTTAAAGTGCAACAGAGGATAACAGAAAAGGCAATACACCAAGAAGAAATGAGGTACGAAGGTAAACTAGCCAAGAATATAAAGGAGGATCGTAAAAGCTTCTTTAGGTATGTGAATAGCAAAAAAATAGTTAAGATCGAACTTGGGCCATTGAAGACAGAAAAGGATGAACTTATTATTTGGAACAAGGAAATGGCAGATGAGTTGAACAGGCACTTTGGATCTGCCTTCACTCGGGAAGACACAAACAATCTCCCGGATGTAATAGTGGCCAAAGGAAGGAGGGTAAAGGATGAACTAAACGAAATTTATATTAGGCAAGAAACGTTGTTGGAGACACTGTTAAGTCTGAAGACTCGTAAGTCCACGGGAGCTGATGGTCTGCATCCCAGGGTACTTAAAGAGGTGGCTCTAGAAATCGTGGACTCATTGATAATCATTTTCCAATCCTCTATAGATTCAGGAACAGTTCCTTCCGATTGCAGGGTGGCTAATGTTGTCCCACCTTTCAAGAAAGGAGGGAAAGAGAAAACTGGGAATTATAGACAGGTTAGACTGTCCTCAGTGAAGGAAAGATGCTGGAGTCAATTATAAAAGATGAAATTACGACACATTTCAATAGCAGTAGAAAAATCAGTCCGAGTCAGCATGGATTTATGAAGGGAAACTCATGCTTGACTAATCTTCTGGAGTTTTTGAGGATGTAGCTATGAAAATGGACAAGGGAGAGCCAGTGGATGTAGTGTACCTAGACTTTCAGAAAGCGTTTGAGAAAGTCCCACATAGGAGATTAGTGGGCAAAATTAGGGCACATGGTATTGGGGGCAGAGTAGTGACATGGATTGAAAATTGGCTGCTGACAGGAAACAAAGTGTAGTGATTAACGGGTCCCTTTCGGAATGGCAGGCTTTGATCTGTGAGGTACCGCAATCGGTGCTGGGAACGCAGTTGTTTACAATATACATTAATGATTAACATGAAGGGATTAAAAGTAACATTAACAAGTTTGCTGATGGCACAAAGCCGGGTGTCAGTGTGAAATGTCAGGAGAATGTTATCAGAATGCAGGGTGACTTGGACAGTTTGGGTGATTGGGCAAATGTATGGCAGATGCAGTTTAATGTGTATAAATGTGAGGTTATCCACTTTGGTGGCAAAAACAGGAAGGCAGATTACTATCAAAATGGAGTCAAGTTTGGAATAGGGGAAGTACAACGAGATCTAGGTGTTCTTGTACATCAGTCAATGAAAGGAAACATGCAGGTGCAGACGGCTGCGAAGAAAGCTAATGGGATGCTGGCTTTTATAACAAGAGGCAATGAGTACAGGAGTCAAGAGGTCCTTCTGCAGCTGTACAGGGCCCTGGTGAAACCCCACCTGGAGTATTGTATGGTGTTCTGATATCCAAATTTGAGGAAGGAATGTCTTGCTATTGAGGATGTGCAGCATAGGTTCACAAGATTAATTCACGGAATGCCGTGACTGTCATATGTTGAAAGATTGGAGCGACTGTGCTTGCATACACAGGATCTTTGGATAATAGGGGATCTGATTAAAACATATAAGATTATTAAGGGATTGGACACACTGGAGGCAGAAAGAATGTTCCCGGTGATGGGTGAGTCCAGTACTAAAGGCCACAGTTTAAGAAGAAGGTGCAAGCCATTTACAACAGAGATGCGGAAACACTTTTTCATCCACAGAGTTATGTGGAATGCTGTGCCCCAGAAGGCACTGGAGGGCAAGTCTCTGGATGCATTCAAGAGAGAGTTAGATAGAGCTGTTATAGATAGCGGGGTCAAGGGATACTGGGCCCTTGACCGGGGTTAAGGGCAGGAACGGAGTACTGATTGTGTATGACCAGCCATGATCACAGTGAATTGCGGTGCTGGCTGGAAGGACCGAATGATCCTACTCCTGCATCTACTTTATATTGTCTATTGCCTGTTGATGCTAATTCCAAAAAAAATGTATCGAAAAAACGCTAACGTCTGAGTCTATTCATGCACATCCGAAGGGAGATAAAAATCCGGCAATTACTATCAGTTCCAGGCAGGCGTGATTCACTGCTCAGACACTAACGTCCTTTTGTAAAATATTTTGTTGATTCCGTTTTATGGACTTGCTCTGCAAAGTTCAGTATGGACGATAAGGAGATAATTTCCTCCTTGTAGTAAAGCGGACCAGATTGAAAACACAAACAACATCACAAAGAATTCATGGAATGACAAGAAATCCAGGACGACAAATACAGATAGCACTGTGATAAACAGATCAATCTGGCATATTAAAGGGACAAGCAGACAGTTAACACAATCTGACTACATACATATACTTCGCCAAGTGCCAAAAATCGTTCACCAGATTTTTACTTAAACTACAATTTCATAAATGTAACCTTACGATGATATGAATTCAAACTGGATCAAATCTCAGACTGCGATTTCTCCAAATGATATCATGATTAATCTATCATTTCAGATAAAACAACCCATAATAACGAGCCGAATAAAATGTTAATCCTAAAAAGGTGAACAAATAAATACATACAGCCATGCCAGATGAACACGGCACACTGACATCAATAAGTGGAAAAACATAGAACAGAAACATGCTGACTTCAAGAAGAAAAATAATAGCTTCTAAATTTGGATTAATATCAAAGTTCCGAGAGCATTGCGAAAAGCATTAAATAATTAGGCCTGCACAATATTAATAAATATTTTCAGCAAGTCATATACTAAACGCCACTAGAATATTTCAAGCTTTCTTGGATATGAGAAATGAGTAGGCTTAGTTAAGCCTGTTTTTCAGGTTTAAACAAACTGAGAAAAAGAAATATTCTGATACATTATGGCAACTGAAGGCGATGCGGGATAAGAACCACCCAGCAAATATTTTGAAGGAGTTACTGAGACACTCAGTGAAAAGTTTGTTGCAGTCAAATCGATTCTATATAAATACATATCTGGACCCGGCGAAGAGGACTGAACTAAAAGACTTCAAGAACAAGGGAAAGAAATGTATAAAGGGCAATGAAAATAGACATATCACATAAAATAACAATCACCAAACCTGGCATAGAAGTAAAACAAACACAGAAAACGTATATTTAGTCTGGCCTCTTGTAAAAGATGGTGATCGGCTTTTAAGAGGAAAGATAGGTGAGGATGGAAATAGTACATCTTGTAGAATTCAACATTTGTAATCACCTGAAATCAGACAGTACATGATAAACGCTGCTATAAAATTTATAAGAAAATGAGAATGTGCCGGCAGTGGCAATCTTTATTATTATTTGCAGAATAATTTAACTTGACCATATCGGCATTTGTTTTTGATTCCGTCCCTTCTAGCACAGGAGTGACGTGTGCAATGTTTCAGTCCACCGGAAACATACCAAAATCATGTGATTCTTTGCAAGGTAATTACTAATCTTTCCAGCGTTTCTTCCTCTACCTTGCGGAGAGTACATCGTCTCCTGTCACGGTCCGGTCCATTGACCCCTCATTTCATTTACTTTCCTTTCACAAGTGTTCTGCCTGTCCTCCATCATTAGGACACCTGATCCGCATACGAAACGGTAGCACCAAAACTGTGGCTTAATACTTCTCGGGACTGGCGCATTTCCTGAACAGTTCTGCAATGCACGTTCCGAGCTGCCCAGAATAAGTGGACTCTCCCCTGAGCAGTTCCACTGTGCACGTTCCGAGCCGCCGAGTATAGTGGACTCTATGTTGCTTCTGTGCTTGGAGTTGCTCAGTGAAGCCTGTCGTTTTAGTGTCAAGCTGAGTTTAGACGATCGCTTTCTGCTACTTCGAGTCAAGATACGAATTCTGTCGTTTTCTGGCAGTTGAGAATTGCTAGCCCTGTGCTGCTACTTCGATCCAAGACACGACTCGTCTATCGTTGTTGATTTCTGTCGTTTCGTTGCCAACTGACTATTGCCGTCCATTTGCCGCATCTCCGAGCTAAGATGCAAATTGTCTGTATTTGTTTGTTTCGCCGTGTCCTGTCCAAGTTCCAGTCCCTGCTCCGGGTCGAAGTCCAAGTCCAGACTCCGTGTTCGAGTCCATATCCAAGTCCAGGTTTTCTGTCCGGTTGAAAGTTCAGGTCCAGGATCTGTTTCCGGATCCAAGTCCAATCCAGGTCCCGTGTCCGAACACAACTACAAATATGAGTTCAGGCTCCCATTCCAAATCCAAGCACCGTGTCTGAGTCTGAGTCCCTGCTCCCATTCCAAGACTGTTTCCCGGCTCCGTGTCTAAGTCTAAGACCGAGTCCATGTTCCGAGTCCGTGTCCACGGCCAAGTCTGAGTCCTGGATCCGAGTCCGTCCAAGCTCTGTGTCCGAGTCCATAGGTAGTAATAATAGTATATGGATTACGAAGTACCTTTTAGTTGAATATTTTTTTTTTTACAATTTTCAGTTTTACAAAGACAAAACATATTGAAGAAGTACAAACAATAAAAAGGAGAAGCAGCTCCCCAGATGGAGCACAGGCAAAATAAATGAAAACACGAAAAACACAAAGGCTGCCAGACAATTTACAAGATTACATAAATAGACTTTCAAGAAAATGTTGACACAATAGTGGTGTAACGGAAACAATGTAAAATAAAATGAATAGAGGGATCTGGTTAGGCACCGGAATGATGCAATCTTTCTATTTGTATAATAGACAGCATCTCTTTGAGCCAGTGTGCAAAGGTAGGTGGAGTAGTAGTCTTCCAGGTGAGAAGGATAAGTTCTTTAGCCACCACCATTCCAAGATGCAGAGTAATCTGCATGTCCATCGGCAACTCAGGAGTCACTGCAGAACATCCAAAGATGCCGAGGTCGTCATTGCGCTGAATGTCTAGAGAACAGGCTATTGAGAGCCTATTTATGGAAACACAGAGAATCTGGTAAACCACATTTATCTGGTTTAATATTCGTAAATAATCCTTAACAGTAAAGTTTTGCTGGACCAGCTTATCTATTGAGACATAAGTAAAAAGCAGAAGAGCGGGAAGTGAGGAATATTTAACAACTCAGGCTTCCAGCTGTGACCATCAATGTTTTTCTTCGGACTCAGTACTCCACATTTCCAGTATGTTAGAGCCCTGGAGTTAGCTGCCAGTGAGTAATGTTTGAAAATTTGCAGATCAAGACCGCCCTTCTTAAGAGGTTTGTGAACGTGAGCCTTGGAAATCCTGTGTGATTTATTGCCCCAGACAAAGGGCAATATGATAGTCAAGTTTCTTAAAAAGCATGCATTTAATTATATGGGCAGGTTATGAAAAAGATATTGAAACCTGGGTAGGGTCACCATTTTGATCGCATTTACCGGTCCAATCATGGATAAGGGCAGAATCCTCCAGGACTCGATATTTTTTATGAATTTATCCTAAGGATTTTGAAAAGATGAATTTGAAAAAATGCTTGGGTTCTTAGTTTAATACCCAAGTAGCTGAAACAGTCCTTCTCTACGCTAAACGGCATTTTTTTCCCCCAGGAAGTATTCAGTAAATTGATCCACTAAGGGCATGAATTCGCTCTATTCGATGCATCTCTAATAGATTTACATTGTCACCTCTTTTTGAATTTCAATTGGATATGCTGGAAACAGATTAACTTCCGAAACGATTTCAACATATAAATAAACAGCAGAGATGTCCAGAGAACTTTTCCAAATTGTCGGTATTACTATTCAAATATATGATGATTAACCCATCATAATAATTTTAAAAAAATGTCCACGAGATAACGGTCTAATTGGCCATTGACATTAATATAGAATTCCAAGTATGGAAGCGATTGAATCAGAATGGAACTTGATTTCTGGGGGAAATAAAATATATTAATTATTTCTCTGTGTTTGGCGATCGATTATGCGCATGTTTACTTACCACATGAATTCATGAGCAAATGCTGTTTCAATTCCTTCAAAGATGTACATAGTTGTTTGTTTCACGATGCAGCACACAATAAGCCATACCGGCTCCTCGTAAAGTCCAGCCCCAGAATCTACTGACAACGCTAATTTATCCTGAAACTAATCATCGTACAATGAATTTAAAATGGCTAATCACTCCACGGAGTAGACTTTGAATTGGCAGATGATATGCGAAAGCTGGGTGAAAGCCCACGCATTCCATGGGTAGGACGCTCAGACTGCTTACTATGAAACTGAATGGAATTCCGAACTATTACTCCACGAACTGTAATAGAGTCGAATTAACCGCTACGCTATTGTGCCGCCCAAAATATAACTCGGTATTTTATTAATATATAAATATGAAATTATGTAATTGTATCAATTTTGAAAGGAAGGCAGCAGCAATGAAACTATGTACAGATACTAGAGATAAACGTTTCACTTCGTTTTCCAATGTACAGAGCCGGGAATTCGTTCAACTGAAATGCATATTACAGTGCACTGCTGGGGATCCCAGTACGAACAAGTGACTGCTCTGACGAAACTGCCGCAAAGTAGTGGAATGAAAAACGTTAGATTATCTCCTATAAGTTGGAGAAATTATGACGTTTCGTTGCAGCATATAACGACGGACGTTTCGTTCGCAGCACTTCTCCTAGTGATCTCGATTACGTACATTATATCAATCCGTTGTGTTGGATTAGAAACTTTCTTTTTTTTTCTTTTTAAAAGCTTTTATTAATTTAAACAAACATAAATGAAACATGTATACAGAGTTTGAGAGTAAAAAATTAATAGGTTAAGTATACATTCAAATAGATGATAATCCATATATAATCTTCCAAACTCATAGTAATTACCATAAAAGCGAAATAACAAAAAAAACTAACCAACAAAAATACACAGTAGCGTCAATAACTCCGTAACTCCATTCAAATAATTAAGGGTAATAAAAGTAAGGTTTTGGAAAAGTCAGTTTAGCTCATATGAAAATGTTGAATAAATGGTCTCCAAGTTTCTTCAAATTTAACTGAAGAATCAAAGACAACACTTCTAATTTTTTTATGATCAACCAAGAGATAGTTTGAGAAAACTACTGAAATATAGTTGGAGGATTAATTTATTTCCAGTTCAATAGGATAGATCTTCTAGCCATTAATGTAACAAATGCAATCATCCGTCGAGCTGAGGGGGATAAACAACTATTATCCACTATTGGTAAACCAAAAAGTTGCAGTAACAGGATGCGATTGCAATTTGATATTCAGAACTGTTGAAATAATGCCGAAAATATCTTTCCAATAATTTGGCAAACAAGTCCAGAATGGCATCTCTCACAGGTTGGATTAACATTAGAATAAAATCGAGCAAGTTTATCCTTGGACACGTGATCCCTACGTACATCCTTAAATTGTATTAGGACATGTTTAGCTCAAATAGAAGAAGAATTGACTAATTGTAATTTTTTTTTTCCATTGCTCCGTGGGTATAAGTCAATGAAGTTCTTATTTCCATTCCTTCTTAATTTATTTCCGATTTTTCTGGCTGTATTTTCATGATCATATTATAAATGTAGGCTACTAAACCCTTCTGGCAAGGATTCAGAGCTTTTTTTTTCGTAATGTCCGATGGACATAATTTCGGAAAAAGACTGTAACATATTATTCAAGAAATGTCTAACTTGAAAGTATCTAAAAAATGAGTTTTAGGTAAATTATATTTATTACATAGCAGTTCAAAGGACATAAATCTATAATCTAAAAGTAGATCACGAAATCATTTAAAACCTATTGTTTTCCATAATACAAAGTATTGATCCATAAAAGAGGGCCGAACAAAATAGATATAATAGGGCTTGATAAGATAAACTTATTCAAGCCAAAAAAATTACGAAATTGAAACCATTTTCGCAATGTATGTTTAACTATGGAATTAGCTATTTGTTTATTGAATTTAGTTAAAGAGTAAGGAAGTGAAAATCCTAAAATGGAAAACAATGAAAAGAGTTGTACAGATTTATATTCCAAATTTACCCATTGTGGGCAAGATGCTAAAATCGATTCTTATGTCCAAAATATTAAATATCGAATATTAACTGCCCAATAGTAAAATGTCAGGTTTGGCAAACCAAACCACCCTCCTTCTTAGGCTTCTGTAAATCTATTTTGCTTAGTCTAGGGTTTTTATTCTGCAACACATAAGAGGATGTTTTGGAGTCAAAAATATCAAGAAGAGATTTAGGAATAAATTGATAAATGTTTCCTATAAATATAAATATTTGGGTAATACTATCATCTTAATAGCTTTGATTGGACCAACCAGTGACAATGATAATGGGGCCACCTAGTAACAAGTTGGGTAATTTGGTCAATTAAAGGTAAAAACAAATAGCTTTAAATAAATCTTTATGTTTCTTGGTAATTTTAATACCCAATTAAGTAAAATGATCTGTGACAAATTTAAATGGTATTTTTTTTTTTAAATTGGAACTTGCATGTGTAATGGAATTAATTCACTCTTATTAAAATTCAGTTTGTAACCAGAAAAGCTGCAAAACTTAGCAAGCAAGGACGAAATAACCGGAATAGATTACTCAGGGACGGATATGTATAGTAACAAATCATCAGCATATAATGATACATTATATGTCCTTTCCCCACGGGTAACACGTAAAATATTATGTGGTTCACAAATGGCAATGGCTAAAGGTTCCAAAGCAATATCAAATACTAAACGACATAATGGACTGCCTTGCCTTGTACTACGAAATATCTGAAAAAAAATAATATTTCATTGTTGGAAAAAACCGAAGCCAAAGGTTTATAATATATTAATTTAATCCATGATATAAATTTCGAACTGAAATTAAAATGCTGCAACGTACTAAATAAAAATGGCAATTCAACTCTATCAAACGCTTTTTCAGCTCCTAAGGAAATGGCACATTCTGGTATTTTGGATGACTGAATATAAATAACATTAATTAATTTTCTGATGTTAAAAGATGAATAACGGT
This sequence comes from Hypanus sabinus, assembly GCF_030144855.1. Taxonomy (NCBI): domain Eukaryota; kingdom Metazoa; phylum Chordata; class Chondrichthyes; order Myliobatiformes; family Dasyatidae; genus Hypanus; species Hypanus sabinus. Next base: position 23,546,621 of record NC_082731.1, read on the forward strand.
TTTTAATAAATCCCGTCTGATCTTCAGAGATAAATCGAATTAATATACTTTCTAATCTAGTGGCCAAAATTTTGCTAAAAATCTTAGATTCCGTATTCAGCAAGAATATAGGCCAATAGGATGCACATTCAATTGGGTCTTTATCTTTTTAAGAATTAAAGAAATAGGGGCATCATAAAAATTGTGGCAATTTACCTGCAATTAGCACCTCTTTAAACATTTTACAAAGCCAATGAAAGAGAATAGAGGAAAAGGATTTAAAAATTTCTGCAGTATAACCATCCGGACCAAGGGCTTTACCTGAATTCATTTTAAATATAGCCTCTTTTATTTCTGTTTCCGTAATAGGTGCGTCTAGAAATACACTATCTTCTGTTGTTAATTTTGGTATATTTAATTTTCTTAAAAAATCATCATTAGTGAAGAATCCTCAACAATTTCTGATTGATATAAAGAATGATAAATTCTTGAAAGTATTTATTTATTTCTTTATGATCAATCGTCAAAGAGCAATCTCGATTACGAATCTTAGTAATCTGTCGTTTAACCGAACCAGTTTACAATTGATTAGCCAATAATTTGCCAGATTTATCTCCATGTACGTAGAACTGGGTTCCGGATTTAATTAACTGGTTTTCTGATGTTCCATTTGAAGTTCAACTCTTTCTTTATAAAGTTCTTTGCTGGGGGTCACTGAACAAATCTTATCAAAAGCTTTATCAACCAACGTTAATATTTCAGATTTATTTTGTTTCATAACTCCAGCAGAGTATGCAATAATCTGTCCACGAATAAATAAGAGTCCCATAAAGTTCCACTAGAGATCTCTGCTGTAGATTTTTTCAAAAAAAATCAATTTGTTGTTTAGTAAAATTATGGAAGTCTGAGTACCGCAATAAAATAGTGGAACCTCCAAGATTTAGCGGTAGAAGATGAATTCATTGTCTTAATAGATAGCTTCAATGGTGCGTGGTCAGAAATGGTAATGGAATCATGTTTATAATCAATAACATCTGTAAGTAAACGATGATCAATAAAAAAGTCGTCAATTTTGAATAATTATGATAAACATGAGAAATGTATGAAAATTCTTTGTCATTGGGGTGTAAAAAACGCCAGATTTCGGAAATTCTAGAATCAAAGGAATTAATAAGACAGGGCGATTTATTCGAAAGAGCTTGAGTGGGCTTAGATCTACCTATCGAGGAGTTTATGTGACAGTTAAAATCCCCACCCATTATCAGCATGTACTGATTCAAATAAAGAAAGGATGTAAATAGACAAATAAAAAATTCAGGACATCAGAGTTTGGAGAATAAACATTAACTATAACGCATTTTGATTATAAAGCAAACCAGTAATAAGCAAAAATCTACCTCGTGGGTCTGAAATTGGTTCATAGTATATAAATGAGGTTGAAGAATCCATAAAAATGGAACCGACTCTTACTTTGGTTTGGGAATTCGAGTAATACTGTTGGTCTTTAAAAAAACTAAAAAAACGTTGATTATCCACTTTCCTCACATGTGTCTCTTGTACAAAGACAATATTAGCTTACATTCTGAGGAATACTTTGAATATATGTTTCCGTTTGATCGGATGATTTAAGCCATTAGCATTCCAAGAAACAAAATTAATAATTCTATCCGTATTGCCAATATTTATTAGAAATAACATATAAGGTTAATAGAAAAGATGCTCAGGAATCCGGAAGAGGGACGAAAGTTCAAGGAGGAAACGTAAGTTATGACACTGCAACCATTTTTGTAGTTTCAATTCAGCGTATGAAGTAAAACTAAGCGTGAAGCAAGGAAAACGAAAGATCCCCCTCCCTCCACCCTCAAAACCCCAGGAAAAATGCCAAAAATAGGCAAGCAGGCAATCTAATACTAAATTTACCTGCATCTCTCAAGCTCTCAGGACGGCAAACAATTATTTTTTAAAAAGTTACGAACCGAACATATTTTAAGAAAGGGTTAGTATAGCAAAGATTAAACTATAAAATTAGTATTATATATATAAAACAAAATAATTTTAAAAAGAGTGAAAAAACTATAAGGTTAAAACACATAAATGGATAATATTGTATTAGTGTTTTAAAAGAAAGTCCTGAAACTTATTCAGACACATCGAAACGGATCTGACGTATCCAAGCACTAAGGAGAAAAGAAAATACATTTTAAAAAAGTTTTTTTTATTTAAAAAAACCTTAATATTTAAGCGTTAAAAATATAAAGAAAGTGTATATGAACTTAAAAGAAGTACCTAATGAGTTAATTTCAGAACTAACAGAATGAAAATATTTAAAAAATCGAACTCTGGATAAACCAATAAAAAAGGAACTTTACCATGTGTAAGAAATACACTGTTAGCCATCACGTTAAAAAATCATCAGATTATAAATGATCCAAATCTAGAGACTAATTACTAATTACATTACTCAACTCGTGGTAAAAAAAAAGTACTATTCTTTAAGGATTCTTTGAGCATCCGCTGGAGATTTGGACAACCGATTAGTCCCATCTTTGAGAGTCACTCTTAATTGTGCTGGAAATAACAGCGCTTGCTTGTAGCCTTTCTGATGAATTTCGGACATAGCCAATTACAAAGCCATTATTGCCCTAAAAACTTCAGGACAATAATCTTCCAGAATACGAAATTTGAAATGTTGAAAGCGGATCATACCCTTTTTTTCCGGGTAGCCCGAATCAAACGGTCTTTTGTATGACGATAATGAATCTAGAGAATCACTTATCGTGGTTCCGTACCTGGAGGAGGTTAAAAACAAGAAATGCGATGTGCGCGGTCGATTATTGGAGGAGTATCCAGTACAGCTGTGTCGAAGACGTCCATTAAAACTTTAGAGAAAAATACAGTGATATCACCGTTCTCAAAATTTTCCGGAAACCCAATTATCTGGAGACTTTGTCTTCGAGAGCGGTTTTCAGGATCAGTGATATTAGATTTATAAAGATGCAGCTGTTGAGAAGTCGATGCTTGCTGTTGTGGCAGAGTTTCAATTTTAAGGTCTCTCTGGCGAGCTGCAACTTCAAGAACGAAAATTGTTGCTTGTTGTTGTTGTGAATCCACTGTAAGTGATTGAAGTTTTGCATCGACTGTCTTTAAAATTTCATCGAGCGTAAAAAGCTTTGGGGTTAATTTTTTCTCCAGATTTTCTGCTTTCTCGTCCAGAAGTTTCGCAATTGTTTCCAAAGTTAACGGTTCTGTTGTCTCTTTCGATTCCTTAGGTTCTCGTGGTTTAGACATTTTAACGAGTTGATAATGATTCAAACAGTTGAAAAATATTTCATAAGTATGAACCCCTTTAGAATAGGTATAAACTGGTCAATTAAGGGGTGCTTGTAGGTAGAAAAAAAGTAAAAAGATTGGAGCGAAGCCTCAAACAGTTTCCTCCATAATCGCCATCTTGAGACATCCCCGGATTAGAAACCAATTGCCAAAATTTTGCATTTTCATTTAATATGATTCGTGCTATCAGAAGAAACTGAAAGCAACAGAAGAATCTCAATTACCATCTCCTGCACAATGATAGTCTCAGGTGCTAACATCTTACATTACAAGACGACGCATTCAGTCTCCCTGAGTTAGTTTTGTGATAAGGGCACGGGCGTGAATCTGGGTTTAAAAAATCAGGTTGAGTGAACTCGGGCTTTTCTCCTTGGAGCTACGGAGGATGAGAGGTGAACCCATAGACGTGTACAAGATGATGAGAGACGATGAACATGTGGATAGTCAGAGGTTTTATGGCGGTCATAAGAAGGCACAGGTTTAAGGTTTTTGGGAATAGGTACAGAGGAGATATCAGGGGTACGTTTTACACACAAAGGGTGGTGAGTGCGAGAAATGGGCCGCTGGCAACGGTGGTGGAGGCGGAAACGATAGGATCTTTTAAGATTCTCTTGGACAGGTACATGGAGCTTAGAAAAATAGAGGGATATGTGTAATCCTGTAATTTCTAAGGTAGGGACATGTTCCGCACAACGTTGTGGGCCGAAGTACATGTATTGTTCTGTAGGTTTTCTATGTTTCTGGAAACGTAATATCAGCTGTAGTTCTTGATGCCTATATACTTCCAAAGCAATAGATTATGCATTTATTGTTCGGAATTTGTAACATTTCAATGCCCGTTACTTTTCTGCCGCCGTCAAACCGCACAAACTGATTTGCGATGTTCTTTTATTCAAAATGGCTTCTAGATTGTATGTAACACATGGCTGAATTGGAGAGTGCTTTGGAATTCGCAAACAATAAAGATAGAATGGCAGGGCACACCCAAAGTTCGAATGGCGCAATTGCTTCCCTATATCATATGAACTTCTGATCTACAATGCAAAAATACTGAAGGCAGTGATGCTGTTTGGCTCCACGGAATATATTCTTGAGGATTCTGTTTCATCCATCAGTAGAAATGAGAGGAATCAGTAGATCCACCAGCTTCCATGGAAATGGTGGTCGGAACCAACTGCTTCGATCCGGATATGATGTTTTCCTCCTGAACATTGTGGGTCTTGATTCTGGAACTTTTATTTTCCCTATCACAATTCAACTAAAAATCCCATCGCATTGTGGTTTCTTACCGTTGTCTCCTTTCTCGGCAGTGGTGTATTTATATGTTACAGCTAAATGAGTTTTTGTATTGTTCTCTCGTTGCATAGTAGCACTGTGTGTTTGCAACCAGAAACGCACTAGTTCTTGAACAGCGCTGCACATGCACGGCATCACAGTGCTGTAAACCGACTCATTGCACAGTAATACACAGCAGCGTCGCTCAATTGCACTTTGGAGATCGTCAGTTGGCTGATTTTCTTAACAGGGTCGACAAAACCAGTAATTCGTTCTCCGGCAATATTTTTCTTTGAAACAGGAATATGGGTTCCTGTCCTGGAAGCAGCCGATACCAGTGTAAAGTGTTGCGACAATAGACGTCATATCGGCATGTTATATTAGCGGTGTCGGAAAGTGTTCTTTATAGTTCAGGACTCTCAGATGTTAGGGAAATGGATTCTGTATGAATGTAAAAGAGGATTATTGCTGATTTACCGTAAACTGACAGAAAAAGAGTCTCAAACATGAAAAGGAACTGTTTTTCTCACGCAAACCTGTTTCTCCTGAAATGTGAGTAAACAATATTTATGCACGTTGACAATTATTATAAGAAATTAATGCAGTGAAATTAATTCAGGGACTCTGGATAAATTGCGGATATCCTGCTATTATCAAAACATATTTCATATTTTGGACTTCTATTTGGAAGAAAGAAATGATTTCATGAAACATTTGCACAGACCCTTCAATCGTAAAACGGGCCGAACTCGTTCTTTCTCAGTTCTGCGGAGTTTATTTTAAGCGTCAGTTTAATATGGAATTACGATGTTCTATCCAGAATAGCTGTTTTTTACAATTTTTCCTCCATGGTTACAGCCACTTGCATTGTAACATGCAGATCACTGTAAGGCGACTGAACGGTACAGACGGTACATATAATTTTCTAAGCACCTGAAGGCAAACGTATATTTTCAACCGGATTTTAGTACGTTTCAATCTCAATTCTTTTCCTTCTCTTTAGATGTCTTTAGATGTTGTTGTTACTATAATAATAATAATAATAATAATAATAATAATAATAATAATAATAATAATAATAATAATAATAATAATAATAATAATAATAATAATAATAATAATAATAATAATAATAATAATAATAATAATAATAATAATAATAATAACAATAATAATAATAATAATAATAATAATAATAATAATAATAATAACAATAATAATAATAATAATAATAATAATAATAATAATAATAATAATGTCGCTGTTATTTTTTATCAGCGCGGTATGCTATTCTCCGCACAATTTAAGAATAAATTGGAGAACAGAAGTTTCATTATTACTTACATCTCGGTGACTCAATTATATATATACACACACACATGTATTTCTTTCCTGCTTGCGGTTTATGCTTTAAACTGCTAACAATATTTCCCACAGTCTGTCAGCGGTCGGTTGGATTCAATCTGCGAGGATTGCACCAACATTTCATCCTTACTCATAGCAGTAATTTCCCTCTGCATCTGACTCTGTTAATTCAGTTTACCACTTTGTTTTTCAACACAGTGTGTATGGATTCATTCTACAGAATCACACCACACCAGACAAACCATATAATTCCAGTCAACATCATTCTACAGTGAAGAGCCATGCTTCGACACAGCTCTTCAAAACCTACTGCAGTAGAAAATAAATGCATCTCTGATATTCTGCCTATTAACCTGCCTCCTGTCAAACTTCTTCCTTTCGGGCAGGTGCACCTGATTTTTCATTAATCGTTTTTATTAATTTTGGGGTTTTGTGCGTTTTTGAGAGTGTCAAAATGTATGGTGGACAAGTAGAACTGATGCGAATATTTGAATATTACTGAAATAGCTCATCCGTAAAAGACACCCTCTGCTTACGTCCTCTCCTGCTCACTTTGTAGAAACAGGATTTGCCATTCAGACCCATTTAAATTTTAATGATTTAAAATTAATTGATCATCTACCAAATGGTAGTTAAAAGGGAGAGATATTAGACAAATTTCCGATGTCTGTGGATATTTACCGGGCCTGACCGTGACCGTTGTCCCTGTTCCATCTAGTCTATCAGTCCTCCATTCATACACAATGATCCTGTACTCAGTCTCCATTGGACAAAAACTGCACTCACATGAATCTCTTAAGCAATTGTTAAAACTGGTTTCCCAAAGCTTCCAGGACCGTTATACATCACGTAGCATGCAGTAATCCGAATTTGTCAGCAACCCAATATGTTCTTTGTGAGAAAGCAAGATCTATTTTTCTTTTTTTTAAGGCACTGCAGACCGATTCCGAAAAGAAAATGAAACAGCTTACGAGTCAGTCAAACATACATATGCAATATGGAAATTATAAATAATCTGAACAGATTACTAGGTAAATATCGCCAGGTTTATAATTTTTCTATGGGATATGGAGAAACTATAGTTTAAAGATGAGTTGTTTATTTATGTATTCATTTTATCTTTTTTTTTTTTTGTTCAGATCTCTTACACTGTGTCCGTCCCAAGCATTACTCAGTAATACATGCGAATTTCAAATCTGTCGGGGACTCGATGAAAGAATCGAGCAGGAATTAGATTCCCAGCAACAGCTTTTTCCATTTCCAAGTGTTCTGAAAAGATTCCTTCTGTAGTTGGCGACAAGAATGTATATTTCTTAATTATCTGTTGACATTTATTGACACATCTCAGTATAGGCAAAAACATCTACGCACACGCGAGGTGAGAAATTAAAGACTGTACATGATTAGGAAGAAAATACTGACGGTGAGCTCGATTGCAGGATGTGTTCATAGCAAGAAAGTAATATGAACCAAACCCGCAAATCCATTCTGCTCTGTTAGACTCAGGAATATGCTACAGCGAAAATTTTTGCACAGCGCAAAGCCGAAACCCATCATTGTGCTGCTTTCCATTTGTACACAGCTTGACAGTAATAGGTGCCGCTGTCTTCCACTCGCAAATCTCGAATTTCCAACGAAAACTGCATTTCAGTTTTCTTAATCCAAATAGCAAATCTGCCCCCGCGAGTGACTTCTTTCCGTTCGGCCGCTGAGTTGGTCCGACTAAAGAATTTTCCAGTGTGAAAGACATGTGCACCAGATGAACCAGGTTGAAAACTGCAGGTGATGGTGGCAGTCTGACACTCATTCACGTTTATAATGGATGGGTTCTGAGTCAACGTCTGGCTCAATGAACCTGGGAATAAAGAAAAACTGAGAAAAGTGAGTTGTAGTCACCGACGAACCACAAAAAATATATAAGCGGTTTGAATATTAGAGAGAGCAAATAGATTTAAAATAAACGTATTGTGGATATCTAAAACGTACTCACGCCGTAAGCAGAGCCATAGTGTGAACAAATAGAAGACTCGCATTGTCAACACGTTAATTTGCCGAAGTGACGAAGAGATGGAACTCAAGGCTTGCAGTTTTATGGTAGAATGTACTTCAGTTTGGACAGTGAACTTTCAACAACAAGTTTGTTGAGGGACAGTTGTTGCTTTTCAATCTGTTTCGTGTCTTTGAACCGGGTGAGGATGCCCCTCCCATGACTTTCTACCGTTCGACGTCTGTGACGTAGGCGGCCTATCAATGGATGCCTGACTCATCTGCTTTGAACCGGACGCTTTTTCAAAAAAAAAAAAAACTATATTTGTTGTTTATTGATGTTGAAAGTTGTGCCCCGAGCTTTCCTGGTATTTTCAGTTCTTATACATTTGTGATGGAAATCTGTGATCTTGAAGGCAGGCACGCGGGACGAGTTGACATACTCACGCTCACCCTAGAATGGCATAGTAAGTCATGCATGCACTAGTCCCTCGTGGTTACTTTACTTCTACAGAATGTGTGGATGGGTTGAAATCTGCTCAAAAAAAAAAACAATCTAATTGTCTGTGCTTGAATAAGGTATACAACAGGCAACCATAAGTTTTCACATTCGATATCAATTTTGCTATTTGTGTCCAGGGGTCTGGACAACCTGGGTGTCTGCTTTAGATAAAATGAAGTTGATATTCGCTGTGGAAATGGACAGCGCAAGAGTCCACGGATTGGCAGTAAGTTGTGTGGAGGCACTTTTACGGAGATGTCCAGGGTTATATTGCATTTTTGTTGTCATGATGATGATGATGATGTTTATTACTATCTTTGTTGTCATTATTATTGAGTGAAGTTGAGTGGAAGACACTTTTACTGAGATGTCGAGGGTTATATTGTATTATTATTGTCATGGAGATGATGATGATAATGATTATGATGTATTATTATTATTAATATTATCATCATCATCATCATCATCATCATCATCGTCATCGTCATCAGTAGTAGTATTAGTAGTAGTTGTAAGAGCAGTTGTCTTACTATTCGTGGGGAATTACAATGCAAACCTCCTGTAAAATTCTCGGCTACGCAGCAAATGTAGGTAGCGGCAGATAAATTGACATCAAATGAATTGCGGCCATGTCAATAGAGGATAAATGGGAGACAAAAGGTATTTGCTGTATGTGGTGAAACGTTAGATGGATCATGAAGTGATTTATATTGGTCTGCACCGCACGGCGCTCTGCTAACTACATGTTATGCTGTACTGTAATATTATCTCTACTCTACCTGAAGAAAACTGGAATTAAAGAGGACACAAGCAATCAAAGAGAAGCTAGGCGCATACACAAGGCAAATTAAACTAATGATATCGAATGTTAGGCACTGCTCTACAGAGCTATAATAACAAAGCAAAATATTTATTAAATAATGGTGATACTGGAGAAAATATCATTATTAAGGAAAAAGTGGAAATGCAAAGTGCCACAGTCGGAAAGGAAGGCTAATTCTCTGTTTTGTTTACATAGTCTTGTACGAGGATTTGTCGAGATTTTCCGATCAGACTGGGGTTCGCTGAGATCTCACAGAAAATATCCAGAAGAGCTTTAATTTCATTGCATTTCCGCAGTTAAACATTTTTCTTTAATAATCTTAAGTACTAACTCACTAGCTGTATTGAATTCTCAGCAAATAAATAGGCAAATAATAAATAATTTAATTATACAGTCAATTAATCAACGGGGAATGACTGAAATAATAAACAAATACATAAGTAAATAAATTCATTATTATTTTAATGAAATATGGGCTAGGCAATGCAATGGACAATAACATATGCGAACTGTTGAAAATGGAAATTCATGAAATATGGAATTCAATTGCGGCCAGTCGGAGATCCGAAGCGTGTCAGGTCGTATCTCACTCAAGTTTGCCGATTGAGTACATTCGACATCAACTCGCAGCTATTTCATCTTTAAGCCAGAGCTTATCGGAGATACAAAGCGTGAAAAGGCATAGCTTAGACAGTTTCGCCGACAGCAAAAATAAGGCACCTGTTCACGTCGATCTTGTGTTTCAAACTGTTGCCAATTGGAGATTGCAATTATGATAAGTCAGAGCTAACTCAAGTTCGCCGATTTGAATGAAATTCTCGGCATCTTCCTGTTTTGAAAAGCGATATGGATTAATTGACAAGAACAATTTCGACAAAAGTTGAGGTAAGCGGTGCGGCCGTCAGTGGAGTTCACAGTGTTACAAACGGAACTTGAGGCATTGCTTCTTCGATGTTTCAGATAGATTAGGCGTGATTAGAATAATGCGAAATGTAGTCGCAAATATTTTTCCCCGTAATTTCTTTATTGTTCTTTTTTAATTCTTTATTTTTGTTCAGAGGAACTATCAATATGCCAGGCAGAATACATGATCGCAATACACAGTAAAATTGCAGTATTAACTCAACAGTCCCCGCAACATGTATGGGAAACAGAAAGCATTCGGCGTTCCTGGCCGGAATCATTATCGGGACTTTAATAAATGCATGATATCGGAAGACTCTGAGTTTTCCAGTATCACTGACGATTGTTCATGGTTAAAATGCAGACAATATCTGTCTCTTAAACTTCGTTTTAAGGAGCTGAAGTTAGACATAGATGAACGCTGGATTTTTCTAAATGCTGAGGGGGTGATAGATTGGGTATAATGATGATGGGTGCACCAAAGTTAAAGGACGCAAGTAAAGTGGTTGACAAGAAAGAGAAAGGAATTAAACAACCAGCGCAGAGTGTCTTGTGGTAATCTCCCTCAAAAAAAGACATTTTAATTTTCATAATGAATTGAATTGACTTTATTACCGATATCGTACATAAGCGTGAGGACATATCTTCACGTTTCATTTCCGTTAAATGTGCAATGTGCAACTTGAAATAATATATCATAAATATGTTGTACAACAGTACAGTCAAAATAACATACAAATACAATTGTATCTGCATGACTTAATCCATCTGATGGGTTGGTGGAGGAAGTTGTTCCACAGCCTGTGGTTCCTGGACTTTATGCTGCGGTCACGTTTCCCGCATGGTAGCAGTTGGAACATTTTGTGCTTGAAGTGTCTCGGGATTCTGATGATCGTTCGGGCCCTTTTTTACACGCCCCTGTTTGCAAATGTCCTGAATAGTGGGGAGGTCACATCTACAGATGCGCTGTCTGCAGAATTCACCGATTGGGGGAAGTACGGTTCCAACACCAGACAGTGATGCAGCCAGTCAGGGTGCTCTCAGTTGTGCACGAGGAGAGCGTTCTTGGAATTTGGTGGTCAACATTATTCAACCATCTGAGGTGCAAGAGGCGCTGTTTGTCTTATTCACCACACAAACGTTATGCACTGATCACGGCAGATCTTCAGTGATGTATATGCCAAAGAACATGAGTTTTAAAGATCCATTGATGTTAATAGTGGTTAGTTAGTCTGTCTCTATTCTTCCTGTAGTCCTTTTTTTCTCCCTGCGACATTGGGAGAAAATCTGTTTCGTTGACTCCATTGTGTCCTGCTGGCGCATTCTTCTCTTTCGGCTCCCATATTATTGTTTGAGATTAGGTCAATTAGGGTACCGTCCACAGCAAATTGAATTCGCAGATTGTAGCTCTGGGTATGGAGACAATAATTGGTATACAAAAATTAAAGGAAGAGGCTGCGTACACAGACCTAGGGGTGCGTGTGTTGAAGGTCAGAGGAATATTGGCGAGGGTTCCCATTCTTATCATCTGCGACGATCTGACAAAAGGTCCAGGATCCCGCTACGTAAGGCAGGGTGACGGCCGAGGTCTCTGATCTTCTTTTCGAAACTGGAGGTAATTATGGTTTTCAGGGTTGAACCATGTCGAAGAACAATATTTATTCATTAGCATCCCGCTTGTCTGGATGTGTAAGGACGGTGTGTAGAGCTGTGGCTATCGCGTCATCTGTTGATCGGTTATGTCGATGGGTGAACTGTACCGGGTTCAGTGTGGGCGGTATCTTGCTGCAGGCGTTTTTCCTGACCACCCAATAAAATAGTTTGCTTATTATAGAGCAGAGTTCAGCAGGACGCCAATCGTTCGGACATGATACTTTGGTCATTTTAGGTAGAGGGTCGATGACCACTGTTTCAACTCTCGACTGCACTCTACATTGGGAGACGGCGAGATTAAATATGATTGTAAACACACCTGTCAGCTGTGCCGCGCACATCTTATGTATCAGCCCTGGGATTCCGTCCGATCCCACAAATGTACTTACATCAAGATATAGACATCATCACAACATCCTATAAAAAAAAAAACCTCTTTGTTTGTATATCAGGTAGGTTTACATCTATAAACTGCAAAACAGGCAGTCATTTAAAAAATAATAACTATTTGTTTTTGAGTGTACCATGCATGTCAGATGTCCAAAGGAATGTATTCCACGATTAATTTAAGCCAAACAAAATATCTAGGGGCCTTCTCGGTTATCCAACGAAGTAAAATGTTCTTCCTTGCACAAAAAGTCAAAATGCCAAAATGTTCTGTTTTTTCTGATGTGCATACGACTGCTGGGTAAGCTGAACAGGAAATAGATAGGGTCCAGTTCAAGTTCCACCTTCAGAATATTTTCCATTTCAACTAAAATATCACTCCAGTATGTCTGAAGTTTGGGACAATTCCAAAAACAGTAGATGACAGTTCCAGCATTTACTTTACCTTTAGAAAACTTTGGAGAAAACCCTGTCTTAAATTTCGAGATACGATCTGGAATCAAATGGGCCCAATGCAGAATGTTGAGCTGTAATCCTTTACTTTAATTACAATCTGAAAACTTCGTTGCATTATCACAACTGTCTTCCCATGTATCCGCTCTAATTTCTACTCCCAGCTCTTCCTCCCAGAGTATTCACAATTGTTCAACTTTCCCACAAGACCATTCCCTCAGGATGCGGTAAAACCTGCTAATGGAGACTTCAATCTTAGAATAAAACACTCTATTTTCAATGAAATCAATGAAGGTTGAAATCAGTTAGCAATGATGCGTTTTTGTTTTTTCTGGATACAATCTCATATCTGAAGGAAACAATAAAGATCCTTCTTGGGTATGTTAAATTTATGTACTATTTGATTAAAACACATCATCATTACTTCATCAATGAAATCTCGTAGATGGCAAATATCCTTAGAAATACCAAGTTTAAATGCAGAAATCATTACGCCTGCCTGAAAATCTGGACTGTCGGCTACTTCAGTGAAAGGTAATATTTTGCTGAGTTGCCCTCAATTTGTCGCATCGCCCTCCAAGCGCTGACAGTATTGATCGTTACTGAATTACGAGAATACTCCTTAACAAGTTTCATCTTATTAAGGAAAGGCAAACTATAAGACTGTACATTGCTTGTGAAGCTTCGATGTCAAACCAAATGGAGGAGGGGTCTCTGCAAACCCAGTCAACCACAAAAGATGAAGAAAAAGAACTTTATTGATATTGTTGATGTCTGGATAGTCCAGATCGCCTTGACTACTGGACAAGCTGTAACCTAGGTATTTTAATACTTTTTATTGCTTTTGTTCCATATGAAATAAACAGACACACCATTTATTTCTTTTACACTATGTGCTAGTTGAAATGTCTGGAATCATTAGTATTGTGTGGAGCAGAGCAGGACGAATGTTCATTTTGTGCAAGAATGTTCGGCCAAATCATGAAATGGGGAGAATGTTCCTTCCTTCAAGTTCTAGTTTAATTGTATCAAATAAACGTTAAGTTAGCTTTCAAAAATTGATCAAAAGTTGGTGGGATAAATATGCCGAGGTAAACAAAACCTGTCTGCAACAATTTAAAGGGGTAAACAACCCGAGTCTCTGATTTAGTAAACTTGAATTTATAGTCTGAAAAGGCTTGCCAGAAGGGTAGTGTTATGGTAATTGTAACGAATTTTAACATGCCAGTGGATTGGAAAAATAAGGTCGGCACTGAATCTCAAGACAGAAAATTTGTAGATTGTCTACGAGGTGCTTTGTTGAACAGCTTGTTGTTGAGCCTACTAGGGCATCTTCTGTACTGGATTAGCTATAGTGCAATGAATCAAAGGTAATTAGGGAGAAGGAAGTGAAGGAACCCTTATGAGGCAGTGATCACCAATTGATTGACCAAGAATTGACCAAGTTTAACTGGAAAGTGACACTAGCCGGAAGGACGGCAGAGCAGCAGTGGCTGGAGTTTATGCGAGAAGTGAGGAAGGGGCAGGTCAGATATATTCCAAAGAAAATGAAAATTTCGAATGGTAAAAGGATGCAACCGTAGCTTACAAGAGAAATCAAAGCCAAACTAAAAGCAAAGCAGAGGGCATACAAGGAGGCAAAACATATCGAGAAGACAGACCATTGTGATGTTTTTAAACGCATAAAAATGAAACTAAGAGGGTTGTTAAGATGGAAAACATGAACTATGATAGGACTCTAGAAAATAATAGCAAAAATGATGCTAAAAACCTTTTCAAGTATATAAAATGTAAGAGACGGCTGAGAGAAAATACAGGGCCGAAACAAAATGATGCTGGAGAAAATGTAAAGGCAGATAGGGAGATAAGGAAATAGTGGAGGAACTGAACGAGTATATTATATCATTCTTCACTGGGGAAGACTTCAGCAATATAAAAGACAGTCAAGGGTGTCAGGGAAGAGAGATCTGCGAAGTCACAGTTACGACAGACAAAGTTCTCAGGAAGCTGAATAGTCTAAGGTTAGATAAATCTCCTGGACCAGATGGAATGCACTCTCGTGTTCTGAAAGGAAGCAACAGTGGTTATTGTGGAGAGATTAGTAATGATCTTCCAAAAGTTAATAGATTTTGGCCTGTTTCCCAAGGACTGGGAGTTTGCAAAATTCACTCCGCTATTTATGAAGGGGGCAAGGAAGCAAAGATAAAACGATGGACCTGTTAGCTTCACATCGATGGTTGAGAAGTTGTTGGAGTCGATTGTCAAGTATGAGGTTACTGAATTCCTGGAGGCATATGTCAAGATAGGCAGAACCAGAATGGTTTCCTTAAAGGAAAATCCTGCCAGACAAACCTAGTGCAATTTGTTGAAGAAATAGCAAGTAGGCTAGACAAGGGAGATGTAGTCGATGTTGTGTATTTTGATTTTCAGAAGCCCTTTGGCAAGGTGTGGTACATGAGGCTGCTAAAAATTATAAGAGCCCATGGAATTACAATAAAGTTACTTACGTGGATAGAACGTTGGTTTATTGGCAGCAAACAGAGAGTGGGAATAAAGGGATCCCATTCTGGTTGGCTGCCGGTTATCAAAGCTGCTCCGCAGGGGTCCGTGTGGCGGCTGCTTCTTTTTTACGTTGTTTATCAAAGATTTGGTTTATCCATGCAAGCGTAGTCTCCAGCCCCTTGGTATGAACTTCGAATTCTCCAACTTCCAGTAATTCCCTCGATCTCCGTTCCCCCATCCCATCTTCACCCGTTTCCTTTTCTAGCTACCTATCACCTCTCAATACTCTGCCTTCTTCTATTACCCATATTGCTTTCCACTTAGATTACGCGTTCATCTCTCCTGCCTGTCCCCACACAGCCTCCCTTCCACCACCACTTGATCCTTCATCTGATTCGTTATCCACCATCCCCACACCTTCTTTATAGGACCATTGCCCAACCCCACTTCTCTAGTCCTGACGAAGGATCTCGACACGAAACGTTGACTGCTTCTTTCAGCGGATTCTCCCCGACTTGCTGAGTTCATCCAGCTTTTTAGTACGTCTTGATTTGACCACAACATCTGCAGTGTATTTTGTGGATTATGGAATAGATGGCTTTGTGGCTAAGTTTGCTGAGGATACGAAGAGAGTTGGAGCGATCTGTGATGCTGACAATAGACAATAGACTATAGGTGCAGAAGTAGACCATTCGGCCCGTCGATTCTGCACAACAGAGATTCTGCAGAGAGACTTGGACAGATTGGGGAATGGGCAAAGAAGTTGCAAATGAATTACAATGTCTGAAAATGTACTGTCATGGACTTTGGTAGAAGAAATAAACGGGCGGTCTATTATTTAACTGAGGAGAAAATTCAACGTTCTGATATGCAACGGGAATTGGGAGTTCTCGTGCAGTATACCCTTAAGGTTAACCTCCAGACGGAGTCGGTGAACAAGAAGGTGAATGCAATTTTGGCAGACATTTCTAGAGTAAAGCAGTAGGGATGTGACGTTGAGGCTCTATAAGGCACTGGTAAGACCTCACTTGAAATACTGTGTGCCGTTTTGGGCACCATATTTAAGAAAGGATGTGCTGACTTTGGAGAGGATTCAGAGAACATTTACTAGAATGATTACGGTAATGAGAGGGTTATCACATGAGGACAGTTTGACAGCTTTTGGACTGCACTCCTTTCAGTTTAGAAAAATGAAGGGAGAACTCATATAAATTTTCGAATGCTGAAAGTCACAGACAGAATGGTGAGAAAAAGCTGCTTCCAATGGTGGTATGTTGGTGTTGTCCAGTACGGGAGGACATGACTAGAGGATTGCAGGGCGCCCATTCAGAACGGAGATGCGGATTTATTTTATTTTTAACCCAGAGTGTAGTTTCATCTGTGGAATTTGTTGCCTGGGGCGGCAGTGGAGGCCGGATCATTGGGTGTATTTAAGGCAGAGCTTGATATGTAACTGAGTAGTCAGTGCATCAAACGTTTTGGTGAGAAGGAGGGTGAATGGGACTAAAGGGGAGATTGGATCAGCTCATGATGAAATGGTGGATTAGTCTCGATGGCCGAATGGTCAAACTCTGCTCCTTTGTCTAAAATGTATTGATGCAATGTATAAGTGGTGTACTTGTCAGGCAAGGATTGATAAGAAAATTGGAACATCATCCGCATACAACTTATTTTTTTTTTGTGAGTTTTGTCCTTTCATTCTTTCGTGTTATATTTTATTAATTCTAAACAAACATAAAAAAACTTAGTTACAGAGTTTGAGAATGCATAATTAATATGCTAAATTATAAATACAAATAGATGATAATCCATAGATAATAAACACCCAAACTCATAGAAAAAAGGAGTAAATAAGCTAATATAAACCCTCCAAAAAAAAAACAATACTAACCAACGTGGGCCATTGCATTATGTCAAATATACACAGCACCTTCAATAACTCCGTTCCTCCATCTAAGTAATTCAGGATAATAAAATTAACGTTCAGGAAAAGTCTGTTTAAATCATATGAAATTGTTGAATAAATGCTCTCCAAGTTTCTTCAAATTTAATTGAAGGTTCAAAAACAGCACTTCTATTTTTTTTTCTAAACTCAAGTAAGAAATAGGTTGAGAAAACCACAGAAGTATGGTTCGAGGATTATTTTTCCCCAACTCAATCGGATAGATCTTCTAGCCATTAACGTAGCAAATGCAAGCATCCGCCGATCTGAGGGTGATAGACAACTATTAGCCACCATTGGTAAACCAAACATTACAGTAATATGATGCGATTGCAAGTTAATATTCAGAACTATTGAAATGAGACCGAAAATATCTTTCCAATAATTTTGTAAACAAGGACAGGACCAAAACATTTGGGCCAATGAAGGAACTTCTGAATGACATATGTCACAGGTTGGATCAACAGAAGAATAAAATTGAACAAGTTGATCTTTAGACCTATGAGACCTATGTACAAACTTAAATTGTATTAAGGCATGTTTAGCACAAATAGAAGAAGAATCGATTATTTGTAAAAAAAAAATTCCACACCGCTCAATGGGTATAAGACAATGACGTTATGTTTCCCATTCCTTCTTAATTTTTCCTGATACTTCTGGCAGTCTTTTCATGATCATGTTATAAATCATGGCTACTAAACATTTCTGGCAAGGACTCAGAATTTTTTTTTTCCCGCAATGTCCTTTGGACATAATTCGGAAAAAATCCTCTAACATGTTATTCACGAAATTTCTAACTTGAAAATAACTAAAAAAAAATGAGGTTTAGGCAAATTAAATTTAATAGATAGCTGTTCAAAGGACATAAAATTATTCTCTAAAAAGAGGTCACGGAAACATGTTATACCTTTTGTTTTCCATAATACAAAAGCATGATCCATAAAAGAGGGCCGATAATTAAAGTTAGCTATAATAGAGCTTGATAAGATAAACATATTCAAGCCAAAGAACTTACGAAATTGAAAAAAAATTCGTAACGTATGTCTAACTATAGGATTAGTTATTTCTTTCTTCAATGTCGATAAAAAAAATCCTAAAACAGAAAACAATGAGAAGTCTTGTACAGATTTACATTCCAAATTTACCCATTGTGGGCAAGATACTATAATCCATTATTCTGTCCACTGTATTAAATGTCGAATAACAAATGCCCAGTAGTAAAATCTCAGGTTTGGCAAAGCCAAACCATCCTCCTTCTTAGGCTTCTGTAAACATTGTTTTACTTAATCTAGGATTTTTATTGTGCCACACATACGAGGATATTTTGGATTCAATAATATCATAAAAAATAGAAATAAAAATTTGTAATGCTAGGAATAAATATAAAAGTGTTGGTAATATTATCATTTTAATAGCAATAACTCGACCACCCAATGAAAAAGATAGTGAATTTAGTCCTATGTCTGCTGTAGATATCTTGGGGTCCCGCCATCTTGCCAGAACCAACGGCTCTATCACTAGTGTGAAATGTTGTAGCGATGAAGGGCAGCCCTGCCGGCTGCCCCTCAGAATAATAAAATTATCGGGCCTAAAATCATTAGTGAGAACTGCAGCTAACGGGTCATTAAAAACAAGCATCACCCAATGAATAAAATTATCGATCAAACCAAATCGTTCTAATGTAACAAAAATGGTTCAGCCATTCTACACGATCAATGGCTTTTTCAGCATCTGAGGTGTTACGCTTGTGCCACCCTCATTTTTGAGAATCGCAAAATCGCTATTAAGGCAAGGCAAGAGACCCAGGCAATGACAGAGAGACGTTTGGAATGTAATGGCTCCCAGCGATACAAAGCCACAGAAAAGGTCATTGTCTCTTGGAGACGGAATTGTGTATTGTGTACTATGATTCGTGAATGCCCTCAGTCAAAGTGGGCTGGTTGGGGGACGGCATTATTCCACCCTGAGTGACATCTGAGACCCCGTGAGTGTGGATCAAAGAGGGTCAGGGGACCAGCCCCTTAAGACGCAGCAGTAGAAACGCTAGCACTCCTGTAACAGCGTAATCGCGAAAGCCGGTGGAAAAGCCCACGTGCGTCCTTTTCCATTTGCCTCGAAATTGCTGGGTCTTGCCACGGAAGAACGGCTTTAGCTAACACAAAGGAGCTCTCAGCCCCCACCGACTCTCGATGGATTGACATCATAAAAGGAATGGGCAAGTTTAAACACTCCCTCTTGACTCCAAGCAAAGGCTGCAGCCTGCAGCTTGAATGAACGAAAGTGACTTTTATACTCCCAACGGACAATACATTTTCCCCTAGACTGCGATAGAGCTATTTCTTATTGATTATTATTATACCCACGCTTTTAGATTTAGTTTTGACGACGTGCATTATCTGTATGTTTGCATTGACATTATTTTTGTGTATTTTTATCAATAAATACTGTTAAAATTAGCACCATAAGTCTTCAACGGACCTCTGTATCTTTGTTGGTAAGTGACCCAGTTACAGGTTACATAACAATTCGTGTTCTCGTCTCGAGATTTGACACCAAATTCCGAGGCCAGTGAATCTGGATTGTATGTCCAAACTTGGATCTGGTTACGCGGGAGCCAGACCGGAAACCAGCAAAGATGGACGTGGATGAATTTATAGAAAACCCGACTCTGCGGGCACGAGAAGCGGGCACCAAATCGGACTTGATAAATCTGGCGAAAGGGCTAAACCTCGCAGATGTGAGGTTGTCCATGAAAAAGCGTGAGGTGCGAAGGGCAATAAGACAGTATTATATTGGGAAGAATGTGTTCACAGCTGAGGTATTGGAAGCTATCCCTGAAAAGGTACCAGCTAGCGGGACGGCTCAGTTAGAGTTGGGGAAATTAAGATTGGAATATGCAATTAAGTTAAAGCAGCTGGAAGCTGCTGAGAAGGAGAAAGAAAGAACCGAGAAAGAGAAAGAGAGAGAGAAAAAAAGGGCCGACAATCAAAGGGATCATGCGCTCTAGCTAAAGAAGTTAGAGGTGAAAAGGGAGCAGGGAGGCAGAGAAACTGAGGAAGCATCACTTGGAGATGGAGAAGTTAAGGCAAGAGCGAAGAGCTCAAGGATCCGACTGAGAAGAACGGTTTAATGTTAGTCGGGAGTTGAGGTTAGTATCTCCGTTCGAGAAGACGGATGTTGTTAGATATTTCTTGCTTCTTGAGAAGCTGGCAGAGAATCAGAAGTGGCCCAGTGATCAGTGGGTGGGGCTGTTACAAAGTGTGTTAAAAGGGATTGCACAACGACCATCTACGGCGTTGTTCATGGAGTGGGAAGAGGCGGAGAGTTATGACAAAACAAAAGCGGTCATTCTCCGGAGTTATGAATTGATATATGAAGCGTATAGACAAAAGTTCAGAAATGTAAAGTAAGGGTGGAATCAGACGTATACCGAGAATGCCTATGAGAAGGGTGTGCTCTTGGACTGTTGGTGTAAAGGAAGTGGAAGAGGAGTTTTGGCGTCTCAGGGAGTTAATTCTGATTGAGGAATTTAAAGGTTGTGTTTCGGAGGATATCCGGATGATTTGAATGAGAAGCCAAATAATCCATCTCAGAATTTGCTAGGTTCACGGATGAATATGCCCTAACCCACAAGACAAAGTTTTCCTCGAATAAAAGTTCCCAGAGAGGCCGTGGGAACGAAAGAGAAAGCTCGCCGGCTGAGGCAGAGGTCCCGCCGGGAGCTCATGGTAAGATTCAGGGGGAAAGGCAAGACGGCCAGAGATTTCCGGGCTTGACCTGTTTTAATTGTGGAACGAGGGTGCATTTTGCATCTAGGTACTTTGCTCCAAGAAAAGAGACAGAAAAAGGGAAAGCAGCAGTCCCTATTGGATGTGCCGTGGTAATCAGTAAGTCGACAAGAGAGCATTGGTTAGACAGAGCAAGAGAAGGATCTTAGACTTGTTTGTCAAACGGAACCGTGTCTGCGAGGGAGGGAGACACACCAGTTCAATTACGGATCTAGAGAGACAAGGGGTCTGAACTATCATTGAATAGCAGTAAGGTACTGGATTTTGGTCGCAAGACGGGAAAGGTAGCAGTGAAAGGTATAGGAAAAGGGACGGAAATGGTACCCTTGCATAGGATCATTATGGATTGTGAGCTCGTATCTGGAACAGTTGAAATAGGGGTGCGATCAGAAATCCCGAGAACTGACGCGGACATCCTTCTTGGTAACGATTTAGCTGGTGGTAAAGTTTGAGCCGCCATGATGCTGAAGAGCCGGTAGGTGAGCGTTGCGGTCCCGCCCCTAGTTTCCAAGATCTATCTCGCATGCGCGGTCACTCGCAGCATGTCGACAAAGGCAGCTGAGACAGAGAGCAGTTTAAATCGGGCCAGTATCGATTTGGCACTGAGGTTTTTACCGACCCTGTACCAAGAGGAGGGGGGGGGGGGGTGGAAGGATAAAAGGAAAGTAAAAGAGAGTTAGGGAGAGGAGGTAGACCTGCCCTTAGCGAGAAGAAACGTTCTAGAGGCTCGAAATAAAGATGAGAAACAGATAGAGCTGTTAAAAAGCACAGATGTGGACATGGATGATCTGTCTGGTTTGGCAGAATGGTTTGAAGAAGTTGAAAATTCTAAAGGTGTTCCCGATAATGAAATGAGGGCAGTCCTAGATGAAATTAGTGCCCTTACCTTGAAGATGTCTGCTGGGTTGGCAGATGAGGTTGTTTCACCCCGCGGGGTTGAGTTTACTCCGGAAGGGATTTGCCCAGAGATTAGCTGGGAGAATCAGTGGAATTTAGATCTTGGACCTGGTAAGGGTATTGAAAGACTGGAAGAGGCAAATGTCCCCTTTGAGTGTGTCCAAGATGTGGTACCGAACCTAGTAATGGAGCTCAGAAAATGTCTGAGTTATTTGATTCAGTTGAAAAGTAATGCAGTCCTTGTGGATCAGATGGACATGGTTCAGTGAAGAAAGGGTTAAGCTTGGTAATAGTGGGAAGTGAGAGTTCCCAGGTGTTTGTTCTCGAAGGTGTGTTAAAAGTTAGTGAGGAGAGCAAATGTGGTGAAATGAATATTATTATTGAAGTAAAAGGGAAATATGTAGTTCACAAATTGAATGAAGAAAATTTAAAGACTAGACTGATATCAGAAAAAAAACAACCAGGCGACAGAGACAATGGCTCTGTAATTGTGACTCAATTACAGGTTGAGTTGGAAGGTAAAGGGTCGCCACACACTATTGTTATTCCAGAGTGTGTTGTAAAACGGCAGAATTTGAAATGCTGTTTGAACAAAGAGTTTAAACTGAAAACTAATAGCCTGAAGGGTCTTGAAGTGAAAACTAGCAACTTGCGTAAAATTAAAGAATTGGGTGGAAATTCAGAAGATGATCTAAGTTTGGAACACATTGTTGATGAAATAACTTCTTTGCAAGGAGCGGACGAAATCCTATTTCGCCAGGGTGCACGAGCTTCCCACGTGGGAATTAACCGGAAAAGAGAGGAGGGTTAATGGGGACGCCATTTTTAAATAGCAGGCCGGTTTTAAGGGATTTCGACAAAGCATGTGAATAATAAAAGACAACCACATGGAAACCTGCCTGTTAAGCTTGATAGCAACATAAAGATTCGTATTTGCATGATTTTTTGTAGTATACCTGTAGGCTAATATCACATCTCTTTAGTTTTGATTGCTAAAGAAAAATAAGCCCTAAAAATAGGTGGTTATTAAATTGCAGTCTGATGCTACAAGACTTCAGTAATGTACAGGATTTTAAGATATTAAAGGAAGTGACAATGCAATCGCTAACCATCCAGATACTGAATTGAATGTATAACTGTATTACTATGTAGAAAAAGAAACTTAGGTATTGCGTTAGATTCTAAAATTTTGGAAGACTCTGTATTACTTCGTTTTTTTTTTCCGATGGTAAAATACGCGTTGGAGATACAGGGTGTTACGCCTGGGACCCCCTCCTTTTTGAGAATCGCAAGGTCGCTATGAAGTCAGGGCAAGAGACCCAGGAAATGAAAGAGAGACGTTTGGAATGTCCTGGCCCCCAGCGATACAGAGCCAGGGAAAAGGTCATTGTCTCTTGGAGACGGAATTGTGTAATGAGTACTATGCTCCGTGGATGCCCTCAGGTAACGTGTGCTGGTTGGGGGATGGCATTATTCCACCCTGAGTGATATCTGAGACCCCGTGAGTGGGGATAAAAGAGGGTCTGGGGACCAGCCCCTTTATACGCACCAGAAGAAACGCTAGAACTCCAGTAACAGTGTAATAGCGAAAGACGGTGGAAGAGCTCACGTGCATCCTTTTCCATTTGTCTCTTAATTGGTGGGTCTTGACAACGAAGAACGATTTTAGCTAACTCAAAGCAGCACTCAGCCCCCACCGACTCTCGATGGATTGACATCCTAAAAGGAATGGGCAAGTTTAAACACTCTCTCTTGACTCCAAGCAAAGGCCGCAGCCTGCAGCTTGAATGAATGAAAGTGACTTTTATACCCCATCGGACAATACATTTTCCCCTAGACAGCGATAGAGCTATTTCTTATTGATTATTATTATACCCAAGCTTTTAGATTTACTATTGACTGCGTGTATTATCTGTATGTTTTCATTGATTTTTTTTTCGTATTTTTGTCAATAAATACTGTTAAAAATAGCACCATAAGTCTTCAACGGAGCTCTCTATCTTTGCTGGTTAGTGACCCAGTTATGGGGTACAATCAAGCCTTCTACTGCCTGCGGCGGACATGACTGAATCTCAGTAAGTAATATTCTGATATGGTTAGATGCTCTCTGGCCTTTTAGAAAACGCATTTGATGTTCTCCTGTGACAAAAGATAACACATTATCTGATCGCACCGCTAAAGTTTTAGGTAAGATTTTGAAGTCAACATGTAACAATGAAATAGGTCTGTAGGAGGCAGATCATCAGGGAGCATATCTCTCTTTAGAATTAGGGAGAAATTAGCTTCTCTCAATAACAGTTGGATGAGACCGCAATTAAATGCATGTTGAATATTATTAGCTTACACTCTGATAATAACTCTGTAATATCTTTATATTATTTATTAATGAGTGCATCAGGACCAGGATTCTTCGCACTGTGGAGCTGTCTCGTAGTTTCAAGTATCCCATGTATAGATAACGGAGCATTAAGAAGTAATAGTTGTTCAGAAAATGTCCATTTCAATCTGCTGCCTGTATAAGTAAGGAGTTTAGTTTACAGCGTAAGGCTGTGATATTTAGCTGCAGAAGGCTTCTTAGAAGAATCTTTTTCAGGTGCCACAAGCCTTGGTTTAATAAGGCGTTGTTGTCCCGCGGCTGGTCGGTTCTTAAAGTCAGACCTTGTTAACATTTCCGACAAAGTCAGCATTTAAAACTTTAAACATATTGCGACGGGCGTCCTGACCTTTGTTTATTTCGCCGCCAGAGGTACCTTAAGTCAGTCTGTTGTCGTTATTGCTTGGATAGGCAAAGGAAGATATAATTTTGCAGCCATTAGTGAGACTTATTTGCAGAACTGGCATGAATAACATTTCAGTATCCCGCCCTTCCTTTGCTTTGGACGCGGTGGAAGAGGAGGGAATAAATTATAAACGATTGCGTTACCAGTCAATGAAAAGTCGGGACAAAGTTCAATCGGCGGTCCCAAAAGCTATCGGCGCAGGACAGTAGCTTTGGACCGCCGAACGCAATCCTCCAGTGATTACCTGTGTCATCTTCTGCTACCGCTGACATTTCCATGCATCTCATTATGCCCACTTCGGTTTCCATTGTACACAAATCACCTATATGAGGAGTTATGGTTGGGCGGAGAATTACGAAAGGCACGACCGCGTCAATGGGTCTATATTACGTGTCACTCAATAATCGGAGAGGTAAAGGAAGAATTTTGTCGGGAGGTCACAGAAAGATGCAAGAAACTATGAGGTTGTTAGACTGGGGATATTAACTTCCCACATATTGTTCTGCACTCCCCTGCGGTATAAGGATGAGGTAAAGTTTTGAAAATGTTTTCGGGAAAGCTTCCTTGATCGCTACGCAGAAACACAAATGAGGTTTTGTGCGACAGTTGATGTCCCGTAAACACTCCTGTATATGTTGCCTCTTCCAACTGTTGAAGTATCGACTATAGTCTACGTTTCGATGCCAAACTTATCATTTTCATGAGGTATTGTCAGTCCTTACTGATTGGTTAGTCCTTAACCAAAAATGTTTCAGCTATCTTAATGTGTATAAACTTATAATCGAGGTCTAACTTATGGTGTGATTTTTCTTGTTGATCACCTTATAAATTCTCTGGCCTTATTCCCATGCTTTATTTACTGGTGGTTCCAAAAATCCATCGGCGCAGGACAGCAGCTTTGTGTCGTGAATGCAATAATCTGCTCATTACCTATGTCACCTTCTGCTGACGCAGACGTATCCATACACCTCATTTATCCACCTTGTTTTCGCATAGCCCGCCCATCTGTCGGAACTTTGCTGCTTTGTATGCATAGTGTATCTAGCCGCACTGAGACCCGGGTCATCTTTGAACCGCATAAAAACAAATGTGAGCTTTCTTTGCTGTTTTTGACACGTACATATCCGTTATTTCATTAGGAGCCTGGCGACTTTTCGGGAAAAACGGGGAAATTGGAAATACAAACGGTAGCTTTTTCCACGAATTGAGAAGACCTGATTTTTTTCCCCGCCTTCCCCTGGTAACCATTCTGCAAGAAATTTATCCTCAGTTGTCTCCTGTTCAGAAATAGTTTTCTCATGGTTAATCAACACAGAATTGCCCGCTCTATGCTGTGATGTGTGATGACAAATATTATTTTGATGTCTGAGTAATTGTTAGTTGGCATCCAATAGAGGATATGCCCAATGCTTGCACCCTGTGTCAGTCTTATTAAAATGCCCGGGATCTAGAGGCAACTATTCTTCTCCTTCTCCATCGTCAATAGAATATTTGGACGGTCTGCGTTCAGTCTGGTGTCGCGTTTACTAACAGCAGGTGGCGTAGTGGCGTCAGTGCCAGGTTTCGAGGCGAAAGGTTGAGTTTCAGCATCCAACCACTGCCTTGCACGCTTTCCATCCGTGCTGGGTTGAGCGTTGAGCTAGCAACTAGACATCGTAAGAAGAAAATGCCAAAGAAACGCCGTATGATTGGCAATCACCATATGATCGGTACAAAACGCTTGCCATGATCGCGGTCCGATGACTTCAAACAAGAGGAGTTACGTGCTGCCCTTACGTGTATCCGCTGCTCTGTTTTTTTTTTCAGATGAAGCTTTTTTCTCTATTTCTTACAGGATAGATATTTGCACAACAAAATATGGTCTCCTAAAGGAAATCAAACGTCGACAGGAGCACACGATCCTAAGGCAGCAGGGAGCCTTTGATCACTGCTCGCTAATTCCAAACAACTCTTCCGATCGCAACAGCAATCTACCTCCTAGCTCTCAGTCCAACAATGCAGTACACGAACGCTTCAAAAGATCTGCAACGCGATATTGCAACTTCATCTCCTAGTGCATTTTACAATTCGATCTCCCGCCATCTCTATATTACCAAGTACAGAGCCAAGGCAAACCTCCTCAGCTCTCTCCTAACTTGGCGATGCTGTCGGGGCAACCTCTAATTGGGTAAATGAAATCGTCATTTGTCATACATATTACAAATACGCTGTTGAGTTACGTTCGCTCTTCGGCCATCAACGACGTGGAGAGTGATTAGCATACCAGCGACTTCGTCTGCTTTGTTTCATGCTCGGTTGTGATGGCGTACTCGATTTTCGGATTCACCTATTAGCATGAGGATATTTCAGGGATTTTGTGCGTTTTCCATAGCAGTGTGAAGCCCAAAGAACACCAAGGCTTATAAGCTCTAGCCATCATAATTTACAACTTGCTGATCGCACGACCCTCTCTAATATCATCCAGAACGCTTGTTCAATTCCCAGAAATATTCCGCGCGGTAGGATACTCATCATCAAGGCCGAGAGAATCAAAGCTTGTAGCAGGAATTAGCTCATTGCCCAGACCTATACATTTCACACCTTCAGGAGTATGATAGAATACTGGTGTACCATAATTGGTCCTTAATGTGCACTCTTTCATCATTGACAAATACATTTTCTAAACAGTCCAGGAGAAGCCGCAAGCAACTGGAGACTATGGGCCTACGTTGTCCTTCCAGTAACATAACTTGATTCTCAAACTCTGTATTCCTCCACACCTCGACCGCTATACGTGTATAGAAGGCCACAATGGTGTAAGTGCAGTAGCAAACTTTCGGGAAAGGGCTGTCTGTGTGCACATTCAACTCCTCATCCTGCTGCTCTCGAACTCCCTCTGCTTAAACAGAATTTGATGGATTTTCCTTTTGGACTATGATGGTGAAAACGCTCAAAAGGCCCGTGGACTTGAGCATTGGGGAATAGGTCTTGTCCAGAAAGTCGTACTTACCGACTCACACAAAACTCGTTTCATTTTGTGTTGCTACCCACATTTCGCCAAGTCACCCGGCTCACTGATAATCTGGGAAAAAAACATGCGCCTGCAATTTCAGTTGACTTCGGTCGCAATATCTCAAGACCTTACCCAATTCCACACTGCAATACATTTACTTAGCCATTGTCCTCTGTAAAACAGAAGTCTGCATTCTTCTGCCTCGCAGCCCACACCTCCTGGGAACCACCTCTCTCCCGATTTCGTCCATTGTACATGGCTCACACTGAGAATCGAGGTTTGACTGATTATATCTCAGATGCGGTACTGATTACCTACATTCAAACATCACAATCCTCAGCCCGGCTTAAGTGATTTATGTGAATGAAGAGAAAATACATTGTGGTTTTCTTCCATGCATTCACTACTGTAGAATTTACAAAATCAATATAAAGAATGACAAACTCTCCACTGCATAGATAGTGCTTTAAACACTCTCCCAGGAATCGGATCACCACCAAACTGGATCCACAGATCGTTAGGCAGTTGAGTAGAAGACGGCGTTCATAACAACACCGGCTCCAAGGAGCACTCGGTGATTCATATTGGATTTCACACTTATTGTATCAAAAAGTAATCTAAGTAAGGAGAAGGGAGCAAGGAAAGCTTTTCTACTTGGTGTTCTTTTTTTCATGGGGCGAAGTTTTGGCCTTTGCTGCGCTTACATTTAATTTCGTTTAATACGTAATCTGTTATGTAACTATACAACGAACGCTTATTTTCATTTTTCGATTCCTTTTCTTGGTACATAATCTGCCGCAGCTATAAAATAATACTAAACTTCAACAAATTAATATGTATACAATAAATCTGAAGAAAAAAATAAACTGATCGTAATAAGGAAAATGAAAAAAAATATAAATATAAGGAAAAAAGGGGAACGAAAGAGCCCCAACTAACTAAGAGAAAACAAAAATCAATAACTACAAAAGAAGAAAAAATAACATTAGGAATCAACCCCCGGAGCAATATGTCCTACCATAATCTGTATATATATATATATATATATAACGAAAAATAAGCATCAACTACCAATTCATGTTCATATAGAATAAGATTGGAAGGAAACCATATAAAATACTTCCAATTAAATTATATTTTTTTGGCAAAAGAGACCCATTTTCTCTCAAAATCTAACCGGGCGTCAAAAGTAATTCTTCAAATATATTCTTTTTCCAAACTGATACATAACATTGCTTGAGAGAACCAGTCAATTAATTTAGGGGCAGAGGCATTTTCCCATTTTAAGAAAACAGCCCTTCTTGCCAATATTGTAACAAATGTAATGACATGTTGATCTGAAAATGAAATACACAGGATATGATGCGGGACTATTCAAAAAGAACAGTCAATATTAGGTTGTATATTCATTTTCAGAGCATTAGAAATTGTCGAAAGTAAACATTTCCAAAACGATTTTAATGAAGACCATGACCAACACTTTTTTGATAAAGTAGCTACATCAATTTTAGACCCATCACTGGAGTTGTTTATACTAGGAAATATTTTATAGTGGCTCTCCTTTGTTTAAATAATAACGGTGAACAATTTTAAACTATATTAATCAGTGATTGTCACATACAGAAGAACTATTTACCTTTTTTCAAAACTCGAATTCAAACTTCATTAAAAAGGTCATATTAAGTTCTCTCTCCGAGTCTTGTTTAATCTTCTGTGAGAGGTTCTTTTTTGTAATATAAATAAAATATAAATTCTACTGATAGAAACTCTCACTAAAGAATTCAACTTCAAAATGGTATCCAACTAATCAGATATTTGCAAATAATAATACTTAGATAAATAGTGTTGTAAAAATTGTCTAAACTGAAGATATTGCTGAAAGTCTGCATGGTCAAGAGCATATTTGTTAACTATCTCTTCAAAAGTCATCAATCGACCATCACAAATTAAATTTGTAAAGGAACAGATCCCTTTATTTTTCCATAGGAGAAAAATGGGATCGGCTATTGAAGGTTTACATCAAAAGTTTCGATATGAAGAACTAGATAACTTAATTTGTTGAAGATTAAAAAGTTGTGTAACTGAAACCAAATATGTTAGGACTTTCATAAAACGGTAAAGATTTAAGTTTGGAAATTTAAAGAGCTGTAAATGTAATGCAGCTCCTAATATTGAAGTACAATGGGATTGTTTAACAGTTTATAATTCAAATCATCCCAAACTGGTTTCTAACTCTTTTCTAGTCAATACAACCAATGCATATTTATCTGATATTAACAGCCCAATAATGCAGTGTTAATTAGGAAGTGCAAGTCCACCATCTTTTTTACATTTTTGTAAATGATTCTTGTTAATTCTGTGTATTTTATTGTTCCAAATAAAGGAAGAAGAATCTTTGATCAAATATATTTAGTTAAAACGTTAGGCATATTTTGAAAAATACATACAAAACTTGCTGTCATTATTTTCACAGTATGTATACGACCTATTAAAGAGAGAGTAAGAGTATTCCATCTAGAAATTAGTTGTTTCATGGAGTCCATTAAAAGAACAATATAAGCTTTATAAAGATCTTTATATTCTTTAGCACTTATAATACCTAAATGGATAAAATAATTAACAATTCCAAAAGGAATTTCATTATGTATAAAAACAGAGGAATTTAATGGAAACAATTCGCTTTTATTCAAGTTAAGTACAAATCCTTAAAATTTAGCAACATCTTTCATTGTTTCCTAAAGATTTGGAAATGATTCCTCAGGATTCGAAATCAAAACCAAAACATCATCTGCATTCAGAAAAATCTTATTTATAATTCCATTCATAGCAATACCATGAATATAGCCTCACGTAGTCTAATGGCCAAAGGCTCCAATACAAGATTAAATAATAAAGGGCTTAATGGACATCCCTGACTAGTACCATGTGAATGCGAAAAAAGAAGACCTGAAATTATCAGTAATAACAGTGGCAATGGGTTTCATATAAATCATTTGAATCCACCTATTGAAAAAGCATTTTTACTAAGTACTTTAAAAAATATGACACTACAGCTCTATCAAATGCATTTTCTGCGTCGAGAGGGATAACACATTGAATTTACTTAGGTAATGGCGAATATAATATGTTCATCAATCTCCGAACATTGGAGAACGAGTAACGTCCTTTACTAATGCCCGTTTGATCCACAGAGATGATTTTAGTAATTGTTTACGAAGAGGATAGTTATTATCTTAGAGCGAATTTTTGCACCCAAATTTAATAGCGGAATATCTCTCTATGATGAACAATCAGTAGAATTTTTATCTATCTTAAGGCAATAGATGCTTCATAAAATGAAGAAGGTAAACTACCCTTCTCAAAGGATTCATGAAATATTTCCAAAAGATACGAAGAAAGTAATCTTTCAATTTTTTGTGAAATCCTACTGAATAAACATCAAGACCTGGAGCATTGACTGATTGCAATAATAAAATATCCTCCCGAATTTCAAGCTCGCTAATTGAAGCATCAAGTATCTGTTGATCTTCAACAGAAATTTGAGGTAATTTTATCTGATGTAAAAAAAACCTTCATTTTAGAGGAATCTGCATGAAATTTAGATTTATAAAGATCAGAATTAAATTCTTGAAAATATCATCGATGTCGTCAAAGATATGACTCCTTTATTTTAACGAATTTTTAAAATATCTATTTTAGCTCTAGCTGATCTTAATTCAGCTTATTATTTTTATCCCCAAAAATATAAAAATGACTTTACAATTCAAGCATATACCCTTCAAAATGATATGTTAATAATGAATTCTATTACGATAGTAATTATACTCTTCTTTTGAATGAAACAGCATTTGGCGAAATTGCATTAATGTTACCGACATTTTAAATTTTTTTAGAGATTATATCTAAATCCATTCATGCCTGTTACTTCAGATTAGCTATATAGAAAATTATATGAAGACATAAGTAGGATTTATATGTGTCCCAGATTAATAACTATGAGACGTTTAATTTATTGTTAATGATAAAAGAACTCTTTTATCTGAGTTATAATAAACTGAACAATTTCGGAACATTGTAACAATTTTTACGGAAAATGCAAAATGGTCTTGTGGAAGCAAACAACTTTCAGGTCAAATATTAATTTTAAAGGAGCAAGATCAGAGATAACAATAGCATCATATTCACAATGGTCAACATTAAATATAAATCGCGGGGTGACAATAAAACAGTCGATTCCCGAATATTTATTATGAACATATGAGAAAAAACAGTATTCTCCATCACTAGGATGCATATGTTGAATTAGCCCGTTGAATTAGCCCGATGGAAGTTCAAGGAGCTGGGTTAGGTACAGTAGACAGTGTTTTAAGCAAAGAGAGGAATGGGCTCAGAATTCTATACGTGAATGCGCGTAGTGTCAGAAATAAGACAGATGAGCTTGAAGCTCAGATGAAAATGGGGAACTACGACATTGTTGGGATAACGGAGACATGGCTGCAAGGGGATCAGGCCTGGGAATTGAGTGTATGCGTGCTAACGTAGTGACAGAAATATGGGAAGAGGGGGGTGGGGTGGCACTGTTGGTGAGGAATGAAATTCAGTCCTTAGCAAGAGGTGACTTGGGAACAGGGGAAGTTGAGTCTGTGTGTATTGAGCTGAGGAACAGTACGGTTAAAAAGACCCTAAAGGGTGTTGTGTACAGGCCCCCAAACAGTAGCGTGGATTTTGGGTACAAGTTGATTAGGGAGTTAACATTGGCATCTGCTAAAGGTAATGCAGTCGTTATGGGAGATTTCAACATGCAGGTGAACTGGGAGAATCAGGTAGGTGGTGGATCCTAGGATAGGGATTTGGTGGAGTGTCTAAGGGATGTATTTTTGGAACAGCTTGTGCTTGAGCCAACCAGGAACGAGGCTATTTTGGACTTGGTGATGTGTAATGAACAGGAATTGATAAGTGATCTTGAAGTAAAGGAGCCATTAGGAAGTAGTGATCATAACATGACACGTTTTTATCTACAATTTGAGAGGGATAAGGGCAGATCAGAGGTGTCAGTATTGCAATTAAATAAAGGAGACTACGGAGCCATGAGGGAAGAGCCGGCCAAAGTTAAATGGGCGGATGCCCTGGCAGGAAATACAGTGGATCAGCATTGGCAGATATTCTTGTGGATAATACAAAAGATGCAAAAGCAGTTCATTCCAATGAGAAGGAAGCATTCAAAGAGGGCGAAGGGGCCACAGTGGTTGACAATGGAAGTCAGAGATTGTATAGCATTAAAGAAAAGGAAGTATGACAGGGCTAAGGTGAGTGGGAATACAGATGATTGGGAATGTTTTAAGGAACAGCAGATCTTAACTAAAAAATCAATACAGAGAGAAAAAAAAATCAGGTATGAGCTCAGTCTAGCCAGGCATCTAAAAGGGGATAGCAAAAGCTTTTTTAGCTATGTGAAGAGAAAGAAGATAGTTAAGAACAATGTTGGCCCCTTGAAGAATGAATTGGGAGAAATTGTTATGGGAAAAAGGGAAATGGCAACAGAATTTAATGCGTACTTTAGATCGGTCTTCACCAGGGAGGACACAAGCAATCTCCCAGATGTATGGATGGGCCAGGGGCAAAAGATATCAGAGGAATTGAGACAGATTGACATTAGGAAAGAAACTGTGATGAGTATACGGATGGGACTGAAGGCTAGTAAATCCCCGGGTCCAGATGGTCTGCATCCCAGGGTTCTAAAACAGGTGGCTCAGGAAATTGCGGATGCATTGGTAATCATTTTCCAATGTTCCTTACATTCAGGATCACTTCCTGAAGATTGGAGAGTAGCTAATGTTATCCCACTTTTCAAGAAGGGAGGGAAGGAGAAAACGGAGAACTATTGCCCTTTTAGCCTAACGTCAGTCGTGGGGAAGATGCTTGAGTCCATTATTAAGGACGAAATAGTGGCACATCTTGATGGCAGAAATAGGATTAGGCCGAACCAGCATGGATTTATCAAGGGCAGATCATGCTTGACTAATCTGTTGGAGTTTTTTGAGGGTGTAACAAGGATGTTAGACGAGGGTAAGCCAGTGGATGTTGTGTACCTAGATTTTCAGAAGGCATTCGATAAGGTGCCACATAGGAGATTGGTGAGTAAAATCAGAGCTCATGGCATTGGGGGCATGGTTCCAACATGGATAGACAACTGGCCGGCAGAAAGAAAGCAAAGGGTAGCAGTAAATGGGTGTTTCTCGGACTGGCTGGCGGTGACTAGTGGGGTACCAGAGGTCTCTGTATTGGGACCACAACTCTTTACCATTTATGTCAATGATTAAGATGAGAGCATTGAAAACTATATCAGCAAGTTTGCTGACGATACTAAACTGGGTGGCAGTGTGACATGCGAAGAGGACGTTAGGAGAATACAGGGAGACTTGGATAGGCTGAGTGAGTGGGCAGATACTTGGCAGATGTCATTCAATGTGAATAAATGTGAAGTTATCCACTTTGGAAGCTGGAACAAGAGGGCAGAGTATTGCCTGAACGGTGTAGAGTTAGATAAGGGAGAAATGCAAAGAGACCTAGGAGTCCTAGTTCACCAGTCAATGAAGGTGAATAAGCAAGTACAACAGGCAGTGAAGAGGGCATATGGAATGTTGGCCTTTGTTACAAGGGGAATTGAGTACAAGTGCAAGGATGTCCTTTTGCATTTGTACAGGGCCCTGGTGAGACCACACCTGGAATATTGTGTACAGTTTTGGTCTCCAGGTTTAACGAAGGACATTCTGGCAATTGAGGAAGTGCAGCGTAGATTCACTAGGTTGATTCCTGGGATGGCAGGGCTGTCTTACGCAGAGCGATTGGAGAGATTGGGCTTCTACACGCAGGAATTGAGGAGATTGAGAGGGGATCTGATTGAAACGTTTAAGATAATTAAAGGATTTGATAAGATTGAGGCAGGAAATATGTTCCAGATGTTGGGAGAGTCCAGTACCAGAGGACATGGATTGAGAATAAGAGGTCAGTTATTTAAAACAGATTTGAAGAAGAGCTTCTTCTCCCAGAGAGTTGTGGAGGTGTGGAATGCATTGCCTCGGAAGACGGTGGAGGCCAATTCTCTGGATGCTTTCAAGAAGGAGCTAGATAGATGTCTGATGGATAGGGGAATCAAGGGATATGGGGACAAGGCAGGGATGGGTATTGATAGTGAATGATCAGCCATGATCTCAGAATGGCGGTGCAGACTCGAGGAGCCGAATGGTCTACTTCTGCACCTATTGCCTATTGTCTATTGTCTATCTATATGCCCCCAAATTTCAGTTAAGTCATAATCAACTAAAGGAGAATTAAGAAGTGAGGCAGTACAATTAGGGATTTGATGTTTGGCTGATGAATTACTTATTAAAGGATTTAAACAAGTATTAAAAGCACCACCCATTAATAACTTATATTCATTTAAAGCAGGTAATAAAGCACAGACAGCTTTAAAAATGAGGAATCGACAACATTTTGTCTGTCAATATTAACCAAAACCGATTTCCGATTCTGAATCATTTCTTTATCAATCGAAAGTCTAACATTAATTTTCGCTATAATATCCTCCTGATTGAAAGGGACATTGGAATTAATAAAAACAGAAACACCTCTATATTTGCTCTGAGAGTTTGCGTTAAACTGACGACCCACCAATATTTAACATATCTTTTTTTTTTAACAGATAACCTGATATGTGTCTCTTGAGCAAAGTATATATCAGTTCCGAATCGATCAATAAGATTAAAAGCTTTTTTACGCTTAATAGGATGGCTCCATTGATGGACATTCCAAATTAAATCATTTAGCTCATTCGATATTATCATGAGACGTTGTATCTGAAAATAGTATTTAGACGCATATCAGGATAAGGTAGTCGAAAATTGCGGAGATAAATAAGAATAATAATAATTTCCGTATGCTGTGAGAATACATAATTGGGATAATAAAAAAAGACAAAAAAAATCAACCCAAACAACAAAGCCCAGTAACAATTCGATGTCAATCGACGCAAGCTCCAATGAAGGCATAGAAAGCGAATATTAACTACACCAACATAAATCCATATCAAATGAAAAAAGGAATCACGTTCTCGCTCTACAGAACATAAACCTCGTAACAGTTTACTTATAGCTCAGTATACATTTGTAATTAAGTTGGAAGGAACAGTTTTATTTTTTCAAAAACCACCTTCAATCTTGTAAGTAACCTTCATAATATTAGATAACGGAAGAAAAGCACATCCAAGACATTTTATGAAATGCTTTACAAAAGAAAAACATTCGCCACCTTTAAATTTACCAAACTATCTTTAAAACGTAGGGAAATCTAAATAATGAATTAAAAGATCTTTACAACAGCATATCGAAAAAAAAAAACACCTAGTTCATTTACATGCTGCAGAGAAAATCTTCTGGATGGTTTAAAATTATCTACATTCTTTCAACTGTCCTCCCGTTCTGTCTTCTGCAGTTAAAACCATCCAAAACAGCCTTTTTTATATCCTTTAATAGTGTACGTTAAAATAAATTATATTGCGATTGTAATTATATTCTTCTTTTAAATGAAACAGCATTTCGAGAGATTGCATTAAGGCTATCTAATTTTTTAATTTGTTTACAGATTTTATCTAATTCCATTCATGTCTGTTACTTCAGATTAGCTATATACAAAATTATCTGACCATGTGAATAGGATTTATATGTATCCGAGATGACTAAATTTGAGACGATTAATTTATTATTAATGATTAAAAACTCTTTTATGTGAGTTATAATAAACTCAACAATTCGGAACTTTGTAACAATTGTTCTGGAAAATGCCAAAATGGTCCTGTGGAGGCAAACGACTTTGTGTTCAAATATTAATTTTAAGAAGCATGATCAGAGTTATCAAATTGCATCATATTCACATTTCTGAGCATTAAATAGAAATTGAGGACCGACTATAAAATAGTGGATTCTCGATTATTTATTATGAACATATGAGAAAAAAGAGTATTCTCCATCACTAGGATGCATGTGCCTCCAAATTTTAGTTAAGTCATAATCAACTAAAGAAGAATTAATGAGAGATGCAGAACGATTAGGGAGTTGATGTTTGGATGATGCCTTATCAATTAAAGGATCTAAGCAAGTATTAAAATCACCACCCATTAATAATATATATTCATTTAAAGCAGGTATCAGAGCAATGACAGCTTTAAAAATGTGGGATAGTCAACATTTTGTCTGTCAATGTTAACCAAAATCGTTTTCCTATTATAAATCATTCCTTCAACAATCATTAATTTCGGCTGTAGTAACCTCCTGATTGAAAGGCATATTGGAATTAATAAAAACTGAAACACCTCTTAATTTACTCTGAGGGTTTGTGTGAAACTGAGGACCCACCAATATT
Organism: Hypanus sabinus; assembly: GCF_030144855.1. Taxonomy (NCBI): domain Eukaryota; kingdom Metazoa; phylum Chordata; class Chondrichthyes; order Myliobatiformes; family Dasyatidae; genus Hypanus; species Hypanus sabinus. Next base: position 23,583,595 of record NC_082731.1, read on the forward strand.
TAAAATACCGTTTTTTTATCACATAACCTGATATGTGTCTCTTGAGCAAAGTTTATATCAGGTCTGGATCGGTTAATAATTTTAAAAGCTTTCTTACGCTTAATAGGATGGTTCCAGCCATGGACATTCCAAATTAAAACATTTAACTGTTTCGATACGATCATGAGACTTTGTATGTGAAAAGAGTAGTTAGATCAATGTCAGGATAAGGTGATCGAAAAATGCGGAGATGAACAAGAATAATAATAATTTGCGTCTACTGCGGGTTTCCATAATGGGGATAATAAAAAAGACAGAAAAATCCAAGCAAACTACAAACCCCAGAAATAAATCGATTTCAATCGACGCAAGCCGCAAGGAAGGCAGAGAAAGCGAATATAAACTAGACCTACCTAACTGCATATAAAAGAAAAAAAACAATTACTACCGATCATAAAACTCGTTACAGTTGACTTACAGCTCAATATACGTTGGTAATTAATTTGGAAGGAACAGTGTTTTGTTTTGTTCTTTAGTAAAAAAAAACGCATTCGATCTTGAAAGTAACCTTCATAATATTAGATAACGGATGAAAAATACATCCAAAACAGTCTTTGAAATGCTTTTCAAATGAAAAACATTCGCCATCTTTACATTATCCATTAAAACGTAAGGAAATCTAAAAAAAAATACTTAAAAGATCTTTACAACAGCATACGAAGAGAAGAAAAAAAAACAACTATTTCATTTACATGCTGCAGAGAAAATAATCTGGATGGTTTAAAATTAAAAGCCTTTAGTTGATGAAAAAAATCTACCTAACTGCATATAAAAGAAAAAAAAACAATTACTACCGATCATAAAACTCGTTACAGTTGACTTACAGCTCAATATACGTTGGTAATTAATTTGGAAGGAACAGTGTTTTGTTTTGTTCTTTAGTAAAAAAAAAACGCATTCGATCTTGAAAGTAACCTTCATAATATTAGATAACGGATGAAAAATACATCCAAAACAGTCTTTGAAATGCTTTTCAAATGAAAAACATTCGCCATCTTTACATTATCCATTAAAACGTAAGGAAATCTAAAAAAAAAATACTTAAAAGATCTTTACAACAGCATACGAAGAGAAGAAAAAAAAAACAACTATTTCATTTACATGCTGCAGAGAAAATAATCTGGATGGTTTAAAATTTAAAGCCTTTAGTTGATGAAAAAAATCTGTTGACTGTTAAAAGCCATTCAGCAGTTCTCCCGTTTTGTCTTCTGCGGTTAAAACCATCCTTACCAGTCTTTCTCAGCGATGTTAATACATTTTCAGGTAAAGACTTTCTATATCCATAAAATCTTCCAATTTCATCACTCCGTCTGCCCCAAGTCAATCACATCGTTGTAAATCATTCAAACTTCTGGCTTCAGAATTATCATCAGACTCGGCAGGCAAAGAGTTTAAAAAAATGCAATGCTTCGGCTGGGTCATCAAAAATACAAGACGCAGAAGTTTTGACAAAATTTAGCTGGTTATTGAAGCGATGGAAAGTGGTTTTTTAGTAAGCTAAACTCATGGCCGAGACAAATCCAGCACGCTTCTCAACAATTTCGCGTGAAAAATCTTCAAGAAAGCGAATCTCCGAACCTTGAATTTGAGACAACCTTTGTTTCCTTGCAAGTTTAATAATGCGGTCTTTGACTCTAAAACGGAGAAAACGCACAACAGTATGCTTGACTTTACCTTGGACCAGAAGTTTTAAAGTACTGGTTCTATGAGTCATTTCAGTCACCTGCTTTGCGTACAAACATCCAGAATTAAATACTGAAAAAATTCAGCAAAATAATTCAGTGTATCGGCAGATTCTGATTTCCTTTTTTATGCAATGTTAAGGATCCGACCTGAACACTGGGTCGAAGGGCCTCTGCTGACAGCCCTGGACCGCGACAGCCCTTACTTTCTGCCTCCATTCACCTCGTCATTTGGCCCCCTTCCATACTGGCCTTTCGCCAATTACCCACTTAACTCCTCACTAGCACCCACCTGCTTCAGTTTTCACTCATTACCCTGTCCATTTAAAACCTGCCTTGGCTCCCTTTATCTGCCACTTCGTCCCAGCTCTGATCTGGATTGTTCTAGCCTGCCATTACAACTGTCTGATTTTGCCGGAGTCTGTTTTTTCTGGATTTTTTTCTGTCTTGGAAGCTGATTTTTGACAGTGCACTCTGGATCGTCTACACTCGCCGGACTGACTTTCCCCGGTAAGACCTTCAACTGCAATTCCGGATTCGAGCCTGCCTCCTGTTTTTGAAAGCACTTGTGCTCCCTCATAAACCCTGTTAAAAGAGTATTCATTGGCTTGCACTTGAGTTTAACAGTAACGCGATCCAACCTGACAGATCAAACTGGCCATTATGGGCTCAGCAGTCCACAATCCGGAGCGTGAGGACCTCTCCCGACAGGGAGTGTTGCTAGGGAGACATGGAGCGCAGTTCTTCTCTGTCACCCAGTCGATGGAAGTCTTCTCCGCCACTCTGAGCAGCGTGGCCTCCCAGCGACAGCATTTTTAGCTGGCGCTGAGATCTAACCCGCCTCCTGTTGCGCACCATCAGCACCACAGACTTCAAACCTACCAGCCCTAGAGCCTCGTTTACCTGCACATAAAATTTACAATGGTGAGCCGTGGAACAGCATATACTTCCAGTCTCAATGCTCGCTGGTTTTTGTGCTGCACTCCGCTACCTTTCCCACTGATCAATCCCGTATCGCTTATTTGATCACACTGCTGTCGGGAAGAGCAAGGGAGTGGGGTACGGCTGTGTGCGACTGCAGAGCGCCTTTTTGCCACCCGTTTAAGGAATTTTGTGAGGAGATGAAAAGAGTCTTTGACCGTTCCCAGCAGGGGCGAGAGGCAGCGAGAGGAATGTTGCGAATTCGTCAGGGTAACCGCTCTGTTTTGGACTATGCCATTGAGTTCCGCACGCTAGCCGCCACCAACCAACAGGGTTTCGGCAGCCCAATCTGACGTGTTCCTCTGTGGGTTAGCGAAGCGGTTAAGGATGAACTAACCACCCGCGAACTGCATGCTGGCTTCCAAGAGCTGGTCGATTTGGCCATTAATATTGATAGCCGCATAAAACAGAGGCAGCGGATGCGTGATATCCGGGGGTCACGAAGAAACACCAGGGGACGTCTGACATTTTCCCAGCACGCACGCACATCTCCATCACCGAGTCGCCAGTCACCCCCATGCAGCCCAAGGGAGCTCATGCAGATTGATCTACTTTGGAGGGAAGGAGGAGAGTCAGTACCAACTCCTTTGTGTATTGTGGTCACACTGGTCACTATGTATTCAGTTGTCCTGTAAAAGCCAACGTTCGCTCGTAAAGAGGGGACTACGGGCGACAGTGCTTCCTTCCCCCGGTCCCCCGTCACAAGAACCCTGCTACCTTCTTTTATATTGGCTGAAGGGAGGAGACACACTATTTCAGTATTCATCGACTCCTGGGCTGAGGGAAACGTTATCAGTTCCAGTTTTGTGGCCAAACTCGGGATTCCACTCTCAAGTCTGAAACAACCCCTGGAG